>NC_079518.1:26362200-26969116 GCF_000801105.2 Raphanus sativus | reverse complement strand
AGTCTGCCAGTGTAACCTGATCGGTATTAGAACTTCTGGAGTGTCAAATGAGATAGTCAGGGTGTTCCAGGTCCATGTGTGGGTCTTTCTTCACTGCTATGCGTCACTGAATAAGAAGGTTAAAGCACGAGGTGGTAAAGAGCATCACAAAATAAGTCCTGATTCCCACAATAGTTTTGACTGACTCGATCCTAAAGACTGACTCGATAAAAACATAAAAATGACACAAGGACTGACTCAAAAAGCACACAAGCGATATAGTACAATCGCTCCCCCAGACTTAGTTCACACCATCCCTGGTTGTGAAAATAAATCAGAGGAAGCTGAAACACACCAAACAGAAGCAAATAACATAAAAAATAAATAGTTCAGATGGATAAGACAAGGGATAGAAATAGTCCTCTCGGACTCAGTCTGAATCGCCGCTACCGGAGTGACCAGCTGTCCTCCTGTTCCTCGGCAGTCTCTCTGCTCCAGTCGATGTTCCCGTGTGTTCCTTGCCTGGGCGCCTTGTTCTCTGTGGCGTACGCTCCTCCTGTGCTCCAATGCAGCCGCCTGTGATCGCCCTGAGTATCCTCTTCATGAGGCTGTTGTTCTTCTTCTGGGAATCAACCATCCAGCGCCTGTAGGCGTGATCATCAGTCACATCGGTGAAGTCCTCCAAGTCATACTCACCATCAGCCGGTGGAGTCACATGCTCCACATCATCCATGTCTTCATCATCGTGCTGAACCGGCGCCTTCGGATCATCGCAGAGGTGCTCTTCATCGAGTGAGAACACAATGTTCTCTAGGGATAAGAAGTCTGTGAACCCATGCATAGGGAGCTTGCAGTTATAGAGGGTTCCCTTCTTTGTCCTGGAACTTGTAGGTGGTCTCGTCGCGCAGGATGTGGCATGCGATCAGATAAGGAGTATCGATGTACTCAAGTCAGAGACAACCTTGTAGGAGCTGAGGTTGATGTTGAATCAGACTGCCGCAGACTGCCGCATCGATCCTTCTTATCGTCAGTCCGAATCAGGGTGTCTCTGCGGTCAGCGAACATGGAGATGAGATGGAACCCTGGGTTGGTCTTGACTTCCTGGATCGGGGTGATGTTCTCTCTGCGCATCTCGTCCTCAAGTCCCGTGTAGAGAACCTGGAGCTCTCCATTCGTGATCTTGGAGGTGTACTCCTTCGCGAACAGGACATTGGACACGATCTTGGCAATGATCCGGATAGCAGGGTTCCGGATCTGCGACTGATAAGCCTTGCGAGAGGTGAACTTGCCGGCTGCGATGAGATCCCAAAAGGTGTCTGCCGGCTTGAATTTCTTTTCCACTGAAACTCCCTTTGCCGTGTCTGCAATCTCGAGTAGGGCGTTCAGATCGTTGAGAGAGATGGTGCAAACTTGCCATCGGCCATGAAGGAGAAGGAGCAGTTCTCGTACGTAGGCGCATTCGGGTTTTGGTAAGTGATCCTGCACGTCGCGAGCACTTGCCTGACCAAGTCTGGGTAGAGAACCTGGGCCTGGTAGCAGAGAGGCATGATCCCATAGCTTGCATCGTGTCGAACACCTCAGTGTCAAGGCCTAGAGCGCCTAGTGTGTTGGCTGGTGCACGAACCGCGTGGGCAGGATCTCTGCTAGGAGGAGCCTGTGTATATCGCTGCCGACTCCTTGTCCCATCCCTCAACGTTGAAGTCAAGGAGCATCGGATCATTGAGGTTGATGGGATCGCCCTCATTCTTGTTTGGCCATGGGTAACCAGGTGGAGCACTCGCGGCTGGAGAAGATGTGCTCTTGGCTGTTCTAGCGTTTCTCATCTTTGGAGGCATCTGCAAAACAACAGCAAAACCCAACATCAGCACAGTTCGTCGGTTGTTCTAGTAACGATGGAACAATCCAATCTTCTTGTTCTGTACAAGTCCATCAATTACTAGACAACCTACACAAGCCTCAATCTCAACAGTAGAAATCGCAAATGCCAAGAATCACAAGCAACAAATCGGTTCCTCTTCCATTTAAAATCAATCATGAGTTCAATCCTAGTAGCAAGTATACTATTAGAGCTACAACCTAGGATGAAATCGCAAAGCATAAAGGAAAGAGAGAATTCAAGAAATCACTCCCAAATCGCGATTTGCATGCGCAAAAAAAAAGGGGAGAGTTTTTGTCCGATTACCTTGAGTGGAGAGGTGATTCCTGCAAAACAAACCAATCTCTAGAGAACCCAAGAGGTGAGAACCAAAAATCGTGAATATTGAATCAAAAGGGGAGAGTTTGCGATTTAGGGTTCTTGAGAGGGGTGGGTTGATTTGCGGCGAGAGAGAGAGAGAGATAGTGGGGGAGTGGAATGTTTGGGCTTTTAAAAGCCAATCAAAACCGCTTCCCCTTCCCTTTTTTTATTATTTTTTTTTTTTTATTTTTTTTTGTTCGAGCACTTACTTGGGAACAATCGGCGGAACAACCGCTGGAGTGCTCTCCTGGAGTGATCTCGAATTTTCTTGATTTTTCAACCTGCAAGTTAGTTCATAGAAAGATAAAGATAAAAAGAAAACAATATATACACTCACCAGTGGGTTGCCTCCCACCAAGCGCTTGTTTTCTGTCACTAGCTTGACTTCAATGAGCCGATTAGGCTTGAGGGGGATCGCTTAAGGGTATCTCTACACCTTCAGCGGTTGTTGTATCAACAAGGTATGGCTTGAGACGCTGACCATTGACAACAAATTCTCCTCCTCTTGTGTCCAGCAACACAACAGCTCCATAAGGGCGAACCTCCTTAATGGTGAATGTTCCAGACCATCTGGACTTAAGCTTTCCAGGGAACAGCTTAACCCGTGAATTGAAGAGTAAGACTTGATCGTTCGGGGCAAAGCTTATGCTGATGATCCGTTTGTCGTGGAATGCCTTGGTCTTTTCCTTGTAGATCTTAGAACTTTCATAGGCCAGATGCCTGATCTCCTCCAATTCGTGGATCTGAATTGTTCGCCTCTCCTTGGCGGGTTTGATGTCGAAGTTGAGTAGTTTGACAGCCCAAGCCGCCTTGTACTCTAGCTCAACAGGTAGGTGGCACGCCTTGCCATAGACTAGATGATAGGGAGTGGTCCCTAAAGGGGTCTTGTAGGCTGTTCTGTACGCCCAGAGAGCATCGTCAAGCTTAAGGGACCAGTCCTTGCGGGTGGTGTTGACAGTCTTCTGCAGGATGTTCTTGATCTCTCTGTTGGAAACCTCCACTTGACCACTTGTTTGAGGATGATAGGCGGTTGCAACCTTGTGTTTGACACCATTCTTGCTCAGCAATCCTTGGAACAACTTGTTGATAAAGTGAGTTTCACCATCGCTTATAACCACTCTAGGCACTCCAAATCTCGGAAAGATGATGGAGGTGAACATCTTGGTTACAACTCGCGCATCATTGGTTGGACTAGCAATCGCTTCTACCCACTTGGAGACATAGTCCACAGCAACTAGGATGTACTCGTTCTTGTGAGAGACTGGGAAGGGTCCCATGAAATCGATCCCCCAGCAATCGAACACTTCCACTTCCAAGATGTAGTTCTGAGGCATCTCGTTTCTCTTGCTTATACTCCCCATCCTTTGGCATGAATTGCATCGAGATATGAAAGCATGAGCATCTCTGAACATTGTGGGCCACCAGAAACCGGCTTGGAGGATCTTCGAAACTGTCTTGAAGGTGGCAAAGTGACCAGCATAAGAGGAACCGTGGCAGTGGTGAAGGATCCCTGGAATATCAGCCTCTGGAACACATCTCCTGAAGATCCCATCTTTGCCTTGCCGATAGAGATACGGCTCATCCCAGAAGTAGTGCCTTGCCTCCCTTAGAAATTTCCTCTTCTCATTCCCAGTGAACCTTAAAGGCTCTTTCTCAGCTGCCAAGAAGTTGGCAATCTCAGCAAACCATGGAAGATTCGGGTACTCCTTCTGGATCACTGCAACGAATGCTCCTTCCACGTGGGAACAGTCCTTGATGACAGGCGACGACTCTTCCACGTTGCGCAAACCAATCGCACTGACGTACTCCATCGGTTGTTCCTCGTCAAGAACTGTCTCATCTGACACTTTCATCCTGGAGAGATGATCTGCTACTCCATTATCAACCCCCTTCTTGTCTCTTATCTCCAGATCAAACTCTTGGAGCAAGAGAATCCATCTTAAGAGCCGCGGTTTAGCATCCTTCTTCGTGAGAAGGTACTTGAGAGCAGCGTGGTCTGTGTGCACAATCACCTTTGACCCAACCAAATAGGATCTGAACTTCTCAAAAGCGAACACGATGGCAAAGAGATCCTTCTCCGTGGTTGTGTATCGGCACTGAGCTTCATCTAAGGTTCTGCTTGCATAGTAGATCACGTGAAGCTTCTTGTCTTTATGCTGTCCAAGGACTGCTCCTACTGCAAAATCACTTGCATCTGTCATGATCTCAAAAGGGAGATCCCAGTCTGGAGGTTGGACAACTGGTGCACTGAATAGGGCTCCCTTGATCGTGTGGAATGCGGCTAAACAGTCGATGTCAAAGGCAAACTGAGCTTCCTTGCAGAGCAACCGAGTGAGTGGTCTCGCGATCTTAGAGAAGTCCTGGATGAACCTCCTAGAGAAACCAGCGTGTCCCAAGAAACTCCTGATTCCCTTCACTGAAGTTGGTGGTTGCAGACTCATCATGACCTCGATCTTTGCCTTGTCCACTTCAATGCCTTTCTCTGATATCTTGTGTCCCAGAACAATCCCATCTCTGACCATGAAGTGGCATTTCTCCCAGTTCAGCACCAGATGCTTCTCCTCGCATCGCTTCAGCACCCTGCACAAGTTTGACAAACAGACATGAAAGGAGCTTCCATAGACGCTGAAATCGTCCATGAAAACCTCCATTATGTCTTCGATCAGATCAGTAAAAATCGACATCATGCATCGATGGAAGGTCGCTGGAGCATTGCACAAGCCGAAGGGCATCCTCCTGTATGCATATGTTCCATAAGGGCATGTGAACATCGTCTTCTCCTGATCATCTGGGTGGATGGGAATCTGAAAGAAACCTGAATAACCATCTAAAAAGCAATAGTAAGGGTGGTTAGCCAATCTCTCAAGCATTTGATCAATAAAAGGAAGTGGGAAGTGATCCTTACGAGTCGCAGCATTCAACTTACGAAAATCAATGCACATGCGATGACCAGTAACTGTTCTAGTGGGGATCAATTCATTCTTTTCATTGGTTATCACAGTGATCCCACCTTTCTTAGGTACTACATGCACAGGACTAACCCACTTACTATCACAGATCGCATAGATCACACCTGCTTCTAGAAGTTTCATTATCTCTTTCTTTACAACATCTTTTAGATTTGGATTTAACCTCCTCTGATGTTCTACAGAAGTCATCGATTCATCTTCCAGGTGTATTCTATTCATACACAGATCAGGTGAAATGCCAGGTATGTCAGCTAGAGAATAACCCAAAGCCTTACGATATTTTCTCAGCTCACACAAGAGCAGAGCAGTCTCTGCATTGTTCAGGTCAGCATTCACAATGACAGGATATGTGGAATTGGGTCCAAGAAATGCATACCTGAGTCCCTTGGGAAGGGATTTGAGCTCTACCTTTGGAGCTTTCAGCTCGCTCCATGAGTCATCGGTCTGAGCTGCCGGAACAGACGGGTTCTGAGGTTCGGTTGTTCCAGTCGATGTGCTGGACTCACTGTTCTCCCCCAGACTTAGATTCGCCACCATTCTCTCAATACTCCTGGCTGAATCCAGGAATTTGGCATAGGCATCAGCATCAACACTCTCTAAGCTCTGTTCGGCTTCAGCTCTGACTAAGGCGAGTTCAAGTGGGTCTTTGGTAAGAATCTCTTCGATCATTCCCTCGTGCGGCTCTAGCGGATCACCATCTTCTTGGACAGTGAAAGTTTGTCCATCCAGCATCGGCTTCTTGAGCATCTGATCCATCTCAAACTTCATCACAATATCTCCAAGGTGGAGATCAATCTTCCCTTGTCGGACATCGATGATAGCTCCAACAGTGCAGAGGAATGGTCTGCCTAGGATCAGGGGATCATTGGAATCTTCCTCAACTTCCAGAACAACGAAATCGGCAGGAACAAGTGTGTTCCCAACCAGAACTTGAAGATCTTCGAGGATTCCAACTTGAGACTTCACAGATCGATCAGCAAACACTAGTGACATCCTGGTAGGCTTGAAGTCCGTGTATCCAAGGCGCTTAGCCACAATATATGGCATGAGGTTTATGCTTGACCCTAGATCGACCAGTGAGCATGAGAAGACTGTTCTCCCAATCTGAACCGAGAGAACAAATTTTCCTGGATCACCCAACTTCTTGATCCTTCTGTTCTGGAGCACTGCGCTGCACTCCTTAGAGACAATCATGAACTCGCTGTCATCAGATATCTTCCCAGAGATCAGTCCCTTGACAAAGCTACGCATGGATGGTATCATCTGGATCGCACTCATCAGAGGGAGCTTGACAGTTAGGTCTTCCAGCATCTTCCTGCACTTCATCTCTTCCTTATCCTTGCGTGCAGCCTTAGCTGGAACAGGGTAAGGCACTTTCGGTACATACTGACGAGCAGGAGAAGGTGCTGCAGTCGGTGGAACAACCCCAGCGGGTCGCTCTGTTTCAGTCGGAACAGTCTCAGTAGGATGTTCTGCATCTTCCTCATCTGTGGGTACAACTTTAGGTGGCTGATCCGACTCCTTCTGCTTCCCTTTCTCAGCCGATGTGAATCTCCTGGGGTCTAGATCAGGCAGTTGCTTTCCACTCCTCAAACCTACTGCATTGCACTCCTTGGGATTCTTGTCTGTTTTTCCAGGGAGATTCCTTGCTGTCTCTTCACACTCTCAGCAGTCTGAGCAATCTGAATATCCATCTGTCTCATATGGCTTGAGACATTGTCATACTTCACACTCAGGTCATTGAACATATGATTCATCCTGGTGTTGATGTCGTTTGTGACCTGGTTCAGTGCTTTCCCTTGGATCTGCTGCCCTTGGAGCAGTTGGCTCATCATATTGGCGAGGCTCTTCATGTCATCATGCGGAGCAGTCTGAGCCGGTTGTGCAGCTTGCTGATTAACCGGCTGTTTCTGGCTGTGGAATTGGGCATTCTGAGCTGGGTTGAGGACAAAGGTTCTTCCCTGATTGCCATAAGGCCTTTGGTATCCACTGTTCTGACCCTGGTTTCCTTGAGCTTTATCGTCTGGTTTAGGGGCATTGAACAGGTGGGGATTGTTCCTCACGTTAGGGTTCGGGTGATAGTTCTTGAACTGCCATCCTTGCCCATTCACATAACTCACTTCATGCTGATCCTCAGCCGACTGATCTGCCTCTGATGTGCCTTCCGCAGTAGCTTTATCCTGAGGGGATTCTTCCATGATGAAGACCTGGTTCTGGTTGCTCTTAATCAGCTGATCGACCTTGGCAGAGAGCTCATCAATCTTGCTGTTGTCAATGCTCTTCACCTTCTGAGTGCGATCAGTCTCGCGGTTATTGTCAGCTGAGCTTGAGACCATGTTCTCAATCAATTCGAATGCACCTTGAGTGGACTGAGTCATGAAATCTCCCTTACTGGCTGAGTTCAAAGCGTTCCTGTACTCCCAGCCTACTCCATTGTAGAACACTCCCAGCAGATAGTCTTCCTCAAAACCGTGGTGCGGGCACTCTCTGCGGTAGACATTGAATCGCTCCCAAGCATCGCAGAACGGCTCGTCCACCAATTGTTTGAAGGTCACGATCTTCTGTCTCAGAGCTGCCGTCTTCGATTTCGTGTAGAAGTGGCTTAAGAAGGCCTCTCGGACTTGTTCCCAAGTGGTGAGTGATCCCGTGGGTAGTGAATCAAGCCAGCGAGCAGCTTTCCCATCAAGAGAGAAAGGGAACAGAGTACACTTGATGTAATCGGGTGGTACTCCATTCGCTTTAGTGAAACCACACATCTTCTCAAAGTGCTCGATGTGGTCCATCGGTATCTCAGCAGGAAGTCCATTGAAGATCTTCCTTTGCACTAGACTTATCAAGGCTGGCTTGATCTCAAAGTCTTGCCTAGTGCACGGTGGAGGGGTTATGGCAGATCGCGTAGCAGGCAGATTACGCAGTAAGTTTCTCTGGCCGATCTGGACCACTTCCTCCTGTTGGTTCTGCTGGTTCGCAGCTCAGAGCAGCTTGCTCTGCAGCAGCTTGCTGCGCTTGGATCGTCTGCTGCATCTGCTGTTGCATGAGTGCAAACGCAGCAGTGAGATCATCTGGATGATCACCCATGTTGGTGTTCGTTGATCTCGGCTGTTGATGGTTCTGTCGTTCCAATCTCGCTAGTTCCTTGTTGGTAAGCTGATGCAATGGTCCTTGTGCGTTGCTCCGAGTATGTCTACTGGTCATTGTGAGGGATTAAACTCACACCTAGATTTTAGATCAGGTTTAAGGTTTAGGAAAGGTTAGGGAAAGATAACGCGGGCTGAATCCCGTAATAACTTGTTGAATGAACTTCGATTTGTATTGATGATTTTAATAAAGAGGTTTACAAGAGATGATCTCTGATGAATACAAAGATTATAAGAATGTTACAATAATGAGAATGTTTTCAGAGTATCGAGTGAATATGGATTGAATAGATCTTTTTCTTGACTTGCTTTCTCTTTAAATAGTCTCAGGTCCCGCTTGATCGTCGTCAACTGATTCCCGAGATCTTCTCCGTTTATTGAGGGATCCGCAACAGCTTCTCTTTGACCGGGTCCTGCGCTTCTTTTGTTACGACGTGAGCTTCCTCTTCGCCGTGATCTCTTTGGTAAAAGTCCTTAGCTCTCAGCCTTCGGCTCCAGCTTAGCTCCTTTTAGATATCGAGCTCGTGATGGGCCTGTCGCGGCCTGTTATCGTCTTTTATTGTTCAGCAGTCAGCTACCGGGCCATATTCGGGCCCAACAGTTGCCCCCAGCTCTCGAGATTAGGTATCGTTATTCTCGGGAGCTAGACCTAGCCGCCCAAGCTAGATTCTCTTGTTGAGATCATGATTACTATCTATCTCAACCATATTTATTTTTATCTGATCGAACGGTTGTAAATTCCCTTCGATTAAATCGATGGTTTAGATTAATAGGAGTTTGAAATGTAGTTTCCGATTTTCGAGACATGATGGGATATAAAGCTGCGAGTATTAACTACATGTCTCTCCACTTCCTCCACGCCTCCGACGGTTTCCAAGGTAACTTCTCCCTCTTCTTTTATTTTACGGCACATTTTTTTTTATCTCTGTTTCGAACTCGATTTTCATCCTTAAGCTCTTTAGAAAGTTCATTCTTGCTCATCTCAACCCGATCCTTCCTTTTTCGCCTCTCTTCTCTTTTCCCTTTAATTACAATGAGTAAGAAAGAAAGCTCCGGCGCAATTCAAATCTCCACTTCCGGTGCTCGTCTTATGAAGGTCAAACAAGAAACCTGTGAGAAGATGAAGGATACCGGGAAGAAGAAAGTTAAAGACTCGATCGGGGCAAGAGACAAAAGGATGAAGAAGAAAGGTGGCAAGAGCGCCTCCTCTGGACCTCACTTTCCTTCGCTCTTAAGGAGCCAAGACGTTGCCAACCTTATCGTTCAAGCCCATGGCAAGGGTGACCTAGCTAGGGCTTGTAATTAGGACGAAACCCTGAATCCGTTCCGGAGGGTTGGTTCTGTGTACATGAGAAGTACATCGCTAAGTGCCATCTTAGGTTCCCTCTCCCCACCCTCTTGCTAGATCTCCTAGATCACTATCAACTGGCCTTTCCCAACTTTGTCCCTCGGTTATCCGAGTGATAAACGGATTCATCACTAGGGCCAAGGAGGAGGGAGTTCTTGTGGGTTTGACCGAGTTGATGAGTCTCTTTTCAATAAAGGAGAGTACTTCCAAGGATGGTGGAAGCGGTACCTACTACCTCCCTGGTCGCCCAGGACTAGGCGTCTTCAAGTTCATGGGCAGTGATGATGATTGGCGGAAGAAGTATTTTTACGTCAAAATTGATCCTTTGACGGTTCCTGTAGGCCGAGACCCTAGGACCTCTTGGTCTGACATTTCCGGTTAGGATTTAGGGACATTTGCGTATTTATTTTTCTTATTGTGATGTCCTAACTGCTTTTGATTCTTTTGCAGAGATTGAGGATTCTGTCAAGTTGTCCGGTAAACTTACCAGAGCTCTCCATAGAAAGCTGCAGCACAGTCCCAATAACTGGGCAGCTTATACTACCACCAGAGTCGGATCGGCCAGGTTCCCTGATCGATATAATTCGTCCTTTCCTGATTCGGTATCGGTTGCTGGTTTAGAAGGTAACCTTCTACTCTTAATTCATGATTTTTACTGTTCGAATTTGTCTCATGTGATTAATGAATCCTTTTCATGATTTAGTTTCTGAAGGTGATTCAGTTTTCGAAGTTTCATCCGGAGCAAGTACTTCCGAGAAGATTCAGTCCCAGAAGACTGCCTATTCAGCCTTCCTTTCGTTCCAGGGGTAGGTCGACCAAGGCTGCCAGCTCCTCTAGAGGAAGCGACAAGAACCAAGGAGGATCCTTCCTTGACTCTGTGAAGGAAGCTCTTGACGAGGGAGGCTCTGCTCCTGCTAAAGGTGTTGGTTCTTCGGAGCCTAAAGTTCAGGAAGTTGGCCTTCCCCCCCGAGGTTCCGATGACTGAAGCTAATCCTCAAATGGCGAGGGATCCTCCAGAATTTGAGCCCCCGAGGTACAAGAGGTCCCGAACTGACCAGGTTGACAGACCTTCGAGGTCCTCCTCCTCCTCTTCTAGAGGGGAAACCGTTGGCTGGAACTTTACTCATTCGAAGCCTGGATCGGTTTTGGATGACTCGTGGGCTACTCTGATGAGGCATATGAAGAGTACCGGGTGTTCCCTCCCCTCGATCTCCAATCTCACGCACAAGGATGAGTACGTTGATATTGCCCATCACATGGGTCAGGTATGAAGTCTATTTCAACTTTTCAGCTCAATTTATTTTTGGAAGATTTTCACTAAATCGTTTTTTTTTTGTAGCTGGCTGGCGCTATTAACAGGGCTCAGTTCAAGTTTGAGGACGCCGTACACAATGCCCCCAGTGCTGAGGAATTAGCTCAGGTCACTGAACTGGTCAAGGCCAACAAGACTGAGCTCAATCAGACTCGGGCTCTGATCTCGGATCTCCAGGCTGAGGTAAAGAGACTTGGCTCCAAATGTGATGCTCAGCAAGGGACAATCAAGAGCCAGTTGATTGACCTCCAGGTGAAGAATAGGAAGATTGGGGATCTGGATGCTGCTCGGAAGATAGCCGAGTATCAAGTCAAGGAGCTGATTGCTTCATCCCAGAGCAGACAGAAGAACAAGGAAGCTGAGGTCAGGCTAGCCATCCGGAGAGGAAAGAAGGAGGTAGCTGATGCCTACAACAAAGTTCTGGTTGTTGTCAAGGAGAAGTTCTCCAAGAAGAAGGATGAAGTTGATCTCCTGGTTCATGCTCAAGAGATTCAGGCCAACACTGAGCTCCTGAAAGACATGCTGGATGGCGAGATTAAGAGTACTCAAGACGAGTATGATCGCTTGGTGGCAATGATGCCGGAGGCTGTTGCGGCATACGAGAAGGCTCAGGTCTCAGATTTCTTGATCGGCAAGCTCCCTCTTCCCCAACTCTCTGAGAGCTCAGGTACTTTTGAGGTTAATATGTTTAATCTCTCCTTTTCTGGAGAGTTTGGTTCTAATTTGGGATTGGTGGGTTCTTACTCAGCCCCAGTCGAAGCCGCCCCTGGAGGTGGCAACAAGGAGATGGAGGAAGAGGTTCCTGAGGAGGAAGATCCGGCTGGCAAGGGAGCTGAGAAGAGCTCGGATGACAAGGAAGTTTAAGAGCTGAGGCTCTTTCATGTGTTTCTAGGATTTCCGCCCAATGGGCTTTGATTTCTTTCGTTTTAAGACTTATGGCCTGAGGAGGCTTTTAAACCTTTATCGGTTTGTACTTCGAATCTTTGTTAGCCTGGGGAGGCTTTTAAACCCTTGTTTAATTTCAAACTTGGTTTTTTCGAAATTTGTTTTCTTGCTTTAGTCGTAGAATATGACATTTGATCATAATCGGGTTTCATGATAAGTCTTGGAGACTTGGATCGTTTTTAGCCCCCTAAGAGGGGTTTCTTGAAGTGTCGAGGTCAGCTTAGGGTTTTTAGGAGCCTGGGCTTAACTCGGGTACTTTAGGTGAGGGTTCTTGGGAACCTGAATTCGTTTGTGGGATTTTAAGACCCATTGAGACTTGCTTAGGATTTTAAGACCTTTCGAGGTTTGATAAGGATTTTAAGACCTTTGAGATTTGGTAAGGATTTCAAGACCTTTGAGACTTGATAAGGATTTTAAGACCTTTAAGATTTGATAAGGATTTCAAGACCTTTGAGATTTGATAAGGATTTTAAGACCTTTAGTGGTTTCTAAGGATTTTTAAGACCTTAGGTTAGTTTATCGAATTTTGACTTTGTTTGAAGGGTTTCAAGACCTTAAAGATTATTAAGGGTTTTAAGACCTTAGGTTCAGGTTTATGGTGACCTGAGCTGATCCGGAGGGTTTTAGGACCCTAGGTCCGTGTTTGTAGGGACCTATGTTGTTAAAGAATTGAGACATCGAGAATAATTGCTTTATTGATAATTGGATACATGGTATCATAGTAATCATACAATTGCTGTATTATAATGATCGTACATTTGCTGCTTGGGCTATGTGACTTTAATCAGACATATGCCCCCTTTGGTTGTGGTGAACGAAGTGTTGAGATGAGGTTGGGGCTGCACTCATGACGGAGTTGCCTACGTACCCAGTCAAGGGATCAAGCCTAACGTAGTTCGGGAATTTTAGGTACCTAATGATAGTATCTCTTGAGATTCGTGGCGTTCCACGATCTGATTTCAATTACCCCGGTTCGCACCTTTCGGAGCTTGTAAACGCCAGGTGTACCACATGGATGATCTGATAGGGACCTTCCCAGTTGGTTCCTAACTTTCCAGCATCTGGTTCCTTGGTTCCTTCGGAAACTTTCCTAAGTACTAGGTCACCTACAGCGAACTGTCGGAGCCTGACTTTGGAGTTGTACTGTCGTGCCATTGCTTGCTGATAGTTTTGAATGCGAATCAGGGCCCGGTCCCGTCTTTCCTCAATTAGGTCGAGGCTGTCCGTTAGGAGCTGATCGTTAGCTGCGGGATCCGATGTACAGAGTTCCCGGCGGAGGCTACCAGCAATGGTTTCAGCTGGGACGACAGCTTCCATCCCATATGCTAAGGAGAAAGGGGTTTCTTCTGTAGCTTTTCGTGGGGTGGTTCGACATGCCCAAAGTACTTCAAGTAATTTTTCTGACCAGAGTTCCTTCTGGGTTCCGAGGCATTTCTTGAGGTTTGCTAATACTGATTTATTAGCAGCCTCCGCCTGTCCGTTTCCTTGAGGTCGGCGAGGTGATGAGAAGGTCAGGCGAATATTCCACTTGTCACAAAATATTTTGAAATCGTGGGATATGAATTGTCCTCCATTGTCAGTTACGATTTCGTATGGGACGCCGTGTCTACACACGATTTTTTTCCACACAAATCGTTCGACCTCGACTCTGGTTACCTGTTGGAAAGCTTCAGCCTCTATCCATTTCGTGAAGTAGTCTGTTAGGACTAAGAGGAAGCGTAGCTTCTTCTTTCCACTTCCTGATGCTACTAGTGGTCCTACGATGTCCATGGACCATCTCATAAATGGATAAGGGGCGGATATGTTGGACAGTTTTTCCGCAGGTTGGTGTATAATGGTGCATGCCTCTGGCACTTGTCGCATGAAGAGGAATAGGCCTCACAGTCTGCAATATGGTAGGCCAGAAATATCCCTGTCTTTTGATTCTGATGGCTAGAGCTCTTCCTCCAGAGTGGTTCCCGCAGGAGCCGTCGTGCATTTCCTTCATGAGTCTCATAGCAACGGGGCCATGGACGCATTTTAGGTAAGGTCCGAAACGCTTCGTTTGTGGAGGACAGACTCGATTACGCAGTATCTCGCGCTTAATGCTTTGAGCTTCCGAGCCTCCCATTTATTGGGTGGAGTCTTTCCTTCCAGGATGTATTGCGTGATTGGAATTCTCCAATCCTCTCTCCCTACAACTTTGTTATGAAGAGACGAGGGAGGTTCCTGTTCGGGACCTGGTGTCGTGGTGCCCCCGGAGGTATTTGTAGGATTGGGCTCCAGGGAGTCTGAATTCCGAGGAATACCTCCAATTCCTTCATTATTCTCCGGGGTCTGGATGGTGCCCCTAGATGAATTTTGGAGAGCTGAACGGCTTCTGGTTTTAACTCTGCAGACGAGTGGGTCTGAGTTGGTGCCCCCGGGGGTATTCGTGAGATCAGGCTCCAAGGAGTCTGAATTTCGAGGAATACCTTCCGTGTTTTGGATTGTGTTCCCGGAGGTATGCTTTTTAGAGCTACGTATTCTGGTTTTTGGGAACCAAAATGTTGTGAGAACTTGGGTAGCTACCGTTTCAGGGCAGGTACCTTCGGGTTGCTCTGTTAGCTTGCTGTCTATCTCAGCTTTAGTAGCTATGTCGATGCTTGGTTTTTCGATTCCTTCTACGGGTATGATCCGTTTTACGAGGGGGTCTGACGTGGAGGCTAAAGCAGCCAACGCATCTGCTGAGGAGTTCTCTCCTCGTGGGATCCTTGTTAGCTCGAATTTGTCGAACTGCCTAGTGAGGTTCTGGACGACTTCGAGATATGCCCCCATTCTTTCGTCCCTCGTTTCATATTCTCCGTGAAACTGGCTAGCTACTAGCTGTGAATCACTATAAGCGTTTAGCTCTCGAATTCCGAGACTTAGGGCGAGTTTCAACCCTGCGATTAGTGCTTCATATTCAGCTTCGTTGTTTGAGGCGCTGAATCCGAGCCTATATGACTGCTCGATGGTTTCTCCTGCTGAAGAAGTTAACCTTAGACCGACACCGGAGCCCTGTTTTGATGAGGCTCCGTCGACATACAGGCTCCACTTCGGAGATTCCATTTCGGAGTCTAATTGCTCGGATGCTAGCTCAATGATAAAGTCGGCAAGGACCTGAGCTTTCGCTGCTGCTCGAGGTCTATACTCAATATCATATTCGCTGAGCTCTATGGCCCATTTAGCCAATCGCCCTGACTGGCTAGGGCTGTGCAATATCATTCGTAATGGTTGTGAGGTCATTACAACGATTGAGTGCGATTGGAAGTAAGGTCGCAATTTTCTAGCAGCTGTGACGACTGCTAGGGCTAATTTTTCCATTGCAGGGTACCTTGTTTCGGCGTCTATCAAACTCTTGCTGGTGTAATAGACAGGTCTTTGTTCGTTTTGTTCCTCTCGTACCAGCACGCCGCTAACTGCAGCAGTCGATACAGCGAGGTACATGTATAGTGGCTCTCCTACTACAGGTTTGGATAGGATCGGAGGTTCGGAGAGGTAAGCTTTCAATTGTTTGAAGGCTTCCTCACATTTCTCGTCCCATAGGAACTTCTTATTATTTCTTAGAAGCTTGTAGAATGGGAGGCACTTATCGGTGGACTTGGATATGAATCGATTTAATGCTGCGATTCGTCCAGTCAATCTCTGTACCTCTCTGGTTGTCTTAGGTGACGGCATTTCTAGGAAGGTTGCTATCTGCTGCGGGTTGGCTTCAATGCCTCTTTCGGTTACGAGGTAGCCTAGGAATTCGCCTGAGGGTACCCCGAAGGTACATTTAGTGGGATTGAGCTTCATATCGTACTTATTAAGGATATCGAAGCATTCCCTTAAGTGGGAGATATGGTCTTCTCCAGCTGAGGATTTGACTAGCATATCATCAATATAGACCTCCATGGTTTTTCCAAGTTGCCCAGCAAACATCTTATTTACTAGCCTCTGATAGGTAGCTCCTGCGTTCTTTAATCCGAATGGCATAACCTTGTAACAATAGGTTCCTCGTTCGGTTATGAATGCAGTTTTCTCCTGGTCGTCAGGATCCATCATGATTTGGTTGTACCCTGAGAAGGCATCCATAAAGGATAGGAGTCGATGGCCAGCTGTTGCTTCAACCAGGCGGTCGATGTGAGGTAACGGGAAGCTGTCTTTAGGACAAGCTTTGTTCAGGTCTGTGAAGTCTACACAGATTCTCCATTTCCCGTTTTTCTTCTTTACCACTACTGGGTTAGCTAACCAGTCGGGGTAGTGTACCTCTCGAATGGACCCAGCTTTCGTAAGTCGGTCAACTTCGTCGTTAACAGCTTGAGCCTTTTCGAGGCCTAGCTTGCGACGCTTTTGTTTGATCGGTTTGAAAGTAGGGTCTACTTTTAGCTTATGGGTGGTGACGTTCGGATCTATGCCTTTCATGTCGCTGGTGGACCATGCAAAGGTTTTGACATTGCTTTTCAGGAAATCAATGAGCTCCTTTTTTGTCTCAGGAGGTAGCTCGGATCCGATGCTCACCTGTCTTTCAGGATCTGAGTCGTCGATGCAAACTTTTTCGGTGAGGTTCTTGGGGGGACCTCGAATATTTTGTTGCATTTCGCGACCCTCCTGGATCTGTAATTGCTATTGGGGGGATTTTTTGAGGATTTCGAATCCTCCCAAATAGCAGATCCTGGATATCTTCTGGCTACCGTGTACGGTAGCTATCCCTTCGGGTGTTGGGAATTTCACACATTGATGATACGTCGAGGCTACTGCCTTCATTTTGTGAATCCAGGGTCTTCCCAGGATCGCATGGAACGGGGAAGGTCTGTCGATGACTACTAAGTTGGTCATTTTCATTATTCCGCCAGCTATGACTGGGAGCTTGATAGTGCCCAATGAGGTAGCTGTTTCTCCGGAGAAGCCTACGAGATTAGCTTTCTGGCCAATAATTTCATAGTCGTCTATTTCCATCCCTTTTAGGGTGTTGTAGAAAATAAGGTCGACAGAGCTTCCTGTGTCTATCATGAGTTTAGGGACCTCGTATCCTGCGATGTTCAGGGTGACAATCAACGCATCATCGTGAGGTCTGTCAAGGTTTGAGGTCTCGCTTTCCCAGAAAGAAATCTTAGTATTGGACTCGGGTTTGGGAGGCTTAGGTCCAGTGTTAGACACAGCCTTCCGTACGTGATCCTTAATGGAGTTGACGGAGTCTTGACATATGTCTGATCCTCCAAGGATACAGTCCACCCTCGAGTCGGGGCTCGATTGAGGGGACGGTTTGCTCAAGAGAGCTTCGACTTGTAAACTTTTTCCTTGGGGGAATTTTCCAAGAATCAACTCGACTCTTTTCTTGGGAGCTGGAGGTGGCGAATCGGTCTCCTTCTCAGGTGACCTCTCGCGCTTTGGAGAGGTGTCTCTGGGACCTCTTTTCTGATAAGGTGGTGGCTTTTTAAGGTCCACTCCCTTTATTTCTCCGGCTGCGAATTTAGCTGCCAGTTGTCGTTGGAGGTCCCAACATTCCTCAGTTGAGTGCCCTTCTCGATCATGATAAGAGCAATGTTTGTTTTTATCAAAGCCTTTTGACCAGGGAGTTTTGTTTGCTGCGGCGACAGGCTTTTCTTCCTTGTCTTCCTCGATTGCGTAGGAATGTTCTCCCTGAGTTTGGTTGTTTCGGGGGTTCCCCCTTTTATGAGGTCCCTTTGCCTCAGAGGATTCACCTTTCGAGTGATTCTGAGGCTTCTTGTGGAGTTTATCCAATGCGGCTGTCTCCTCCTCCAAAGTAATGTATCTGGTGGCTTTATGAAGAGCATCATCGATAGTTGGAGGAGTATTGAGTGTTAGCTCTGACCAGAATTTCGATTTATAGAGCAGACCTCTCCTAAGAGCCTCGATGGCGACTAGGTCGTTAGGATTCGAGAGCTTAGTTCTTATTGCCCTGAATTTCTCGATGTAGACTCGTAGTGAGTCCCCCATTCCTTGTCTGACCTTCCAAAGGTCGGCCTCAGAGGCTTGCTTCAGGATATGGGTCGAGTACTGCTTCATGAAGGCGTTAGTTAACTGATCGAAACTATCTATCGAGGCTGGTTCGAGACCAGAGAACCACTCAAGGGCTGTTCCGACCAAGTTTTCGGCGAATGTCCTGCAGTAACCTGCTTCACATTCTTCCTGTGTAAAATGGGCTTTAACGATTGCCAATCGGAAAGCTCTCAAATAGGCCTTTGGGTCAGAGGTCCCATCATACTCGGGAATTCTGATTTTTCGGGTATCTCTTATGTAGGAGCTGGCAATTCTGTCAGTGAATGGAGTTCCACGGGTTTCTTCGATCAAGCTATCGATTTCGGGAGCTGAGCTCGTAGCTTTATGGACTTGAGCTCCCAATTTTTGGAGAGCTGCATGAGTTCGTTCCATATATCTACGGATAGCTTCAGGTCCTTCCATGGGAAGGACATTTGGGTCGTTATTAGGTACCCGACGGGCAGGTTCCTGACGGAATCGTGTGGGCTCATCCTCCCATGCAGCTGGTGGGCTAAATCGCTCGCCAGCTCTTGGGTTATCGGAATCTATCTGTTGATACCCGTCCCCGTTCGGGGTTGAGCCTCTGGTTTGATAAACTGGAGCTGCTGTTCTGCTTCCAGATGGGAAGGATACTCCTGCCCCGGACCTAAAATCAGGTGGCGGAGGAGGTAGGCAAGAGCTCCGATCAGCGACCTGACTAGGTGTGGAACTGGTTGTTGCCACTTTGCTTCCCATAGCACTGGTGATAGGCGGGTTGAACATGGGAGCTGTCCCAGTATGAGGTGTCTGGAAAGCAGATCCGCGTCCTTCCGGAACAGTGCTATCAGGGGAAAAGTCTAAACGTCCTCGGGCGAACGAGGGATCGGTCAATCGATCTCGGAAAGTGACCCCCGGAGCTTGACGTTGCGGTGGTTGGGTTGTTGTGTTTAGAGATCTAGTTATCTCTTCGAATCGTTGCTGACGAGCAGCTAGCTGATGCATCTACGCTCACTTTCCTGAGCTTTGTCTACTAATTGCATCATCATCTGGCGAATCTCAGAGAGCTGAGCCTCCGTTTGATTCGGGGTGGCTTGCTGCTGAGGATTCTCGGTGGTTGGGAGCCCGGAGGCGGTTCCACTTGATGATCTTGGGTTAGTAGCCCTGGTTGTAGTCTGGCTCGTTCGAGCGCCAGCCGGAAGCTGTTGCCCAGATCGGTGGTCGCCACGTCAAGGCTCTGTGGTTACGAGACTAGAGCCTCCGTCGTTCGGTGAGCCATCGCTCTGAATCGGGAGGTTAAGGTCAGACGGATTTGTTGTCTGATCGGTAGGATTCATCCTCAAGTTAGAGTAAGGGATTCGATTGTTTCTTCCCCACAGACGGCGCCAATTGTGAGGGATTAAACTCACACCTAGATTTTAGATCAGGTTTAAGGTTTAGGAAAGGTTAGGGAAAGATAACGCGGGCTGAATCCCGTAATAACTTGTTGAATGAACTTCGATTTGTATTGATGATTTTAATAAAGAGGTTTACAAGAGATGATCTCTGATGAGTACAAAGATTATAAGAATGTTACAATAATAAGAATGTTTTCAGAGTATCGAGTGAATATGGATTGAATAGATCTTTTTCTTGACTTGCTTTCTCTTTAAATAGTCTCAGGTCCCGCTTGATCGTCGTCAACTGATTCTCGAGATCTTCTCCGTTTATTGAGGGATCCGCAACAGCTTCCCTTTGACCGGGTCCTGCACTTCTTTTGTTACGACGTGAGCTTCCTCTTCGCCGTGATCTCTTTGGTAAAAGTCCTTAGCTCTCAGCCTTCGGCTCCAGCTTAGCTCCTTTTAGATATCGAGCTCGTGATGGGCCTGTCGCGGCCTGTTATCGTCTTTTATTGTTCAGCAGTCAGCTACCGGGCCATATTCGGGCCCAACAGTCATGCACCTGGATCATCAGCTGAAACAAAGAAAATAACACGAGTTAGATATCTTAGACTAGATATGAAACCGAAAATTAGAGGTAAAAAATCTGGTCCCTGTCGCAACGGCGCCAAAACTTGATACACTAAAAATGAATCCTTGCTACTGCCAAGTTAACAGTTGCAATTGTAGTACATGAGATTCAAATCCAGAGGACCAGTCTACACTCTAGTTCTATAAGTTTCAGAATCAAGCTAAGAAGAAGATATGATTTGGTTCAAATAGGCGATAGTAAACAAGTAATAAACACGAGATTGATTCAATTAAACAAGAGCTAGCCTAGGGTATTTCATTGGGTGTTGAATTGGAGCCAAACAATTATTCAAGCGCGATGAAGTGCTTTCTAGAACTCGGATCACTCAGCTGGAACACTCCACTGTCGTGGCAGTGATCGCTTTGCAGATCGATCTCACCACCTAACTGTCGTTGGGATGAGGATCGATTGCAAGCTTTAGAGAACAGGTCCGATCAGTTCAAATTACCACCCTAATATCTACTTTCGCTGATTAGGGATACTAAGCTCATTCAATACATGTCAAGTTATCATCCTAAGCGGTTAACTAGGTGATGAACTAGTGATCTAACATCAAGTGATCAGTTTAATGAAAGCAGTAAGAACAGTATGAATGAAGAACAGTTATGGATTGCTTATCTATGTTTAGCTCATGTCTCAACACCCTAAAAACCCTAGGCGAGCAAGGTCACTACTCGATCATGATGCACATAAACAAAGACATAAATCCTGAATAAAATTGCATAAGAACAGAGTATGAAACAATAGGGTTCAGATGATCTTCTCTATGAGAGGATGGATTCTTCTCCCTTACAAGTTGCAGATCGCAAATACTCAGTGTTCTCTTGTAAAAACTAGCGTAAGAAAATAGAAAATAGATAGATGGCGTTTTTATATGGAGGCGCCAATCAAAAGAAAAGAGATTAGGGCAACAGGGCTTTAATTCCCGAAATAGGAGTTTCCATATTCGTCTGGAACAATCTCCGGATCACTCCGTCTGCTTGTTCCGCTAGAGAGAGAACAGTCTCGGGACTGTTCTCTTGAGTGTTCTCTGCAGGAATGCTCCAAAAGGACTTCTTTTCATCAGGCACCTTCTCTTCTTTCTTCTACCAACTCGAGACCTGTAAAAGGTCAAAAGGACTAGACTGACACGAATTAGTGACTTGAAACAAAAGAAAACATATATACAATGATGTGAAAAACACCATATATCACCACAGCACGATATTTATCTTCAAATAATTCTGCTTGTTCAGCCCATAGTGTTGTTTGTATCTCAATTCCTCTGTTTAAGATAGAATATTTAATGTAAAAGAGAAATAGAAAATAAAAAAAAACGAAATTGATTAATAGGATTGGAACTGAAATATACCTTCCTAACAATAAAGTTAGAATAACTCTTCGAAGGATAGGTTTAGTCCGACTACGAACATCTGATTTCTCCATGTTCTTGATATCTCCGACCACATCTGTAACAAAAGCATGTTATATAATAGAATTATTTCAAGGGAAAATGATTAAAAATAGGCAATAAGTTGAAAGAAAGATACAAAAGGGGAGATATATAAAGAAATAACTGACCAAAAGAATCTTACCATATAAATCGTATGTTGAGTCTTTCACGTGATCTAAATCTTCATAATTTCGCAATCGAAATTTTTCAGGCGGTATCTGAGGTATTTTTTGAACCTCACATGCAACTGATGTTTTCTCAGTCAAACTTATTTGAAATTTATGATCTGAAACTCTGTAGTTTTTATTGCAATCTTGAACATTAAAATTTCAGATTTCAATGACGGCTCCTTCACAAAATCCTTCTCCAAACTTTTCAATAAGAGAATGATGCACATAACCTTGAATAGTATTTTACTATATAATAAAAAATTATTTCTAATAATAAAATTATATAAGATTTAAGCTAAAAAAAAGTTAAAAAAAAAATTAACCTTCTCATCGAGTAGGAGAAAATTCATTCCCATAACCTTGTTATTCTTATTTAAATTTCTGGCCTCCCACTTTCTAGAGTTAAATAACTTGTTGAAGCCATTGTTTCTTGAAAATTCCTGGTAAATAGTCATAATAAATAATCATAGTTGAAACACATAGAAATAATAAGCATAACATCGTCACCCAACACAACATAAATAAACGTATTATATAAGCATAATCACAACTAAAAGTCATAAAATATAGGACGAACACAACAATAACCATAATCACAACTAAACGTATTAAAGAAGGACATGCCAAGTTCGGGATATAAAACCTAACCTTGTATATTTTTTGAAGCAATGCTTATTTTTGGTTGTCTAAACAAATATGAGAGAGCTTAGTTCTATATATAGATGTGAATAATCATTGTTCCTCTTGGGTTATGATCTTTTTAGTTAGGGTTTGAATTAAGTAAAATTAACATTAAACACTCTTTGACTTTAAAAAAAAAAGGAAAATTAGCATTTAATATTTCTTTATAGTTGTTTTTTTATTTCTTTCATTGTTATTTTTACTTTTTATTTACTTTTAATTTTTAAATTGTTTTTATATGTAATTTTTTTTTTGGGGTTATGAGCTTCTTAATTAGGATTTGAATACAGGAAAATTAGCATTAAAAAAGTCTTTTACATTTTTCTTTTCTATATAATAATATATTTTTTGGTTTATGACATTTTTAACTAAGATTTGAATAAAATAAAATTAGCATTAATCAGCCTTTTACATTTTTGGTTTAATAATAATTTTTTTTAAATCGCTTTTAAATGACAATTTTTTTTGGGTTATGACATTTTAAATTAGGATTTGAATAAAGGAAAATTAGCATTATTTAATGTTTCTTAACAGTTCTTTTTTTGTTTCTTTCATAGTTATCTTTACTTTTTATTTACTTTTACTTTTTTAAAATCGTTTTTATATGTAAATAATTTTTTTTTTGGTTATGAACTTCTTAATTAGGATTTGAATACATGAACATTATCATTAAAAAAGTCTTTCACATTTTCTTTTTTAATATAATAAGATTTTTTTGGTTTATGACCTTTTAACTAAGATTTGAATAAAAGAAAATTAGCATTAATCAGCCTTTTACATTTTTGGTTTAATAATAATTGTTTTTTTTGTAAATCATTTTTAAATGATAATTTTTTTTGTTATGACCTTTTAAATTAGGATTTGAATAAAGGAAAATTAGCATTTTTAAACAGTCTTTTAAATATTTTTGGTTTAATCTTTAAAAAAGATAAAATTGATTTTATTTACTTATATTTATTTTAACACATGTCACAATCTTAAAGTTATAATTGCCACTTGTCGCGATCATGTTAATTAGTAATTTTGAAGAACCAAGTTTTATATAATAACATTTGGCTACATTTTTTTTTATTTTTGCAAACCAGACTAAACCATTTAATTCTGAAATTATTCTATATACCAGTAATTTAACTTGATCTAAACCAAAAAGTTTCAAAACCAATCATAATTTGAATCAACAAAGCATATAAACCAAATTTATTTAATTAAACCAAACCAAATTATTTTGAACCAAACATAGATAACAACAACGATTGCTCTAGGTGATGTGTTGTTTTACCGTTCTTCCTTAGTAGACAAGAGGACAACAACGATTGATCCAAAGAAGTGTTCAAAGCTTCAACCTGTTTGAGTTTAGATGTTTTCTTAATAAGGATCAAATGCACGTGATAGATTTAATACTTTTTACTCAGCTTGTATTAGTTACGTTTTTTTTTACTGATTTCTTGTTACTTTCTTCTACATCTAATTACATGCATGTGACTACACAATAAGAATACAAGTTCACTAAGAAAATAAGCGCTGGGAATTAAACTATTAAGAATAAATGTGGCCAATTTACACAATAAGACTACAAGTTCACTAAGAAAATAAGTGCAGGTCATTAAACTACAAAGATTAAACATGGAAATTTACACAATAAGATTACAAGTTTCACTAAGAAAGGAAATGAATGATTTGAGGTTGTCCAACAGCATCGTAAATCTCAGCAGCTAACTTCTGTCGAATGTCATGAATGGTTTCATCACGTAACCCATAAATAACTCATATGCCCAAATCTGTAAGATGAAAATGAACCCTTCCATTGTATAAGATTCTTTCGTGCTGTAATCGGAATACTTAACAGAGTACATCAAACTCTGACATGCTACCGACCTCACTTGTATCTCTGGAAAGCTTCATACTCAAGGACTCTCTTTGCACACTCCAACGGAATATGACGTGAGGGAGCAATTCCATAGACAGAAAAATGAAGAAAACGTAGCAAACTCACCATTGTACTCTTCAAGCTATCTCAAGCTTAATCCAACATCCCCCCCTCCTAAGCTTGAACTCATCTTCACTCATATCTTGAACTCCAATAAGCTCCCTCGTTTCTTCATGCTCGACTTCACTCAATCTATCTTCAACACATTCTCTTATGTCGACTTTCTCACTCACAATGATATTGACTATCTCCAACAATTGGTATCGTAGAAATTGCACAGATCTTCATTGTAGCTTCACAAGACTCTATGTATCTTTGCATATCTCTACTTATCACCTTTACATAGAAATATAGATTCGGTCTGGTCGTATAAAGCAAAAATCTAAGACAACTGTCATTCCTCGAGTATCCTTTTCTATTGCTGTCTTCTTCAGTTTCAGACTTTGATAGCTTCAAGCGTCTTTCAGTTTCTTTCTTTGTCCTTGATATCACTCAAATTATCCTAAAAAGTGAATTACTCTCTCAAATAAGAGGTTCAGATGTAATACTTATGGATCGAATCCACAAGGACTCTAGGATTACTTAAAAGACTTAATGTATTAAAAATGAAGATACACTTAAAGGTTTATTTGTTTTAAAGCAGTAAATAATATGGTGAACAAGGTGGTTGTTCAGTAACTGAAGTGAAGGTTGTTTCTTGGTGAGCAAAATAGCTAGATTCAGGTAAGTTCTCAGGTATGAAATTATGCAAATTGAATGTGACTTAAGGGTTTTAGTTCTTTGAACTCAAACAACGGGTACAACCAGTAGGGTTTCCTTTGACTAGATCTCGGATCTCAACTGTCGTCTATTGATCACGGGAAAGAGTCGATCGATATGACTTTCGTCTAATCGATCGATACACCTTTCAAACAATCGGTCGCTACAACAATGGTTGTATCGATCGACGGTAATTCTCGCAAGCTTTATCGGATTGGTTTGATATTGTTCTCTAATGATCTAGACCACCTTTCGCATGTGTCTAGTCAGTTAGATCACTCTAGTTTATTTCAGGGTATTGAGAGTATACAGCAGGTTATCTCATCAATCCTAAGATCTAGATTTAAGGGTGATCAATCCTAAATATAGTGTTAAGGGCAACTAGAATGAAAGAACTCATTTTTATCACCCTAACAGTTATCACAAACTCATCACATGATTCATCCTTTTGAGAAACCTAATTCTAACAATTAGGTTTACTCAGACATATTCATGAGAGATAAAATCATGATGGTTTGAATAAATCTTAATATGAAATGAGGAACACAAAGAGTATGAGTAGATATAAAAAAGGAGTTCAAGATCTTCTCTATTTTGTAGTCTCAGATCTATCTCTCCAACTCTAACTCCTCTTCTAAGGTAGCCAAATTGCTTCTCTTCTCCACTAGGTCTCTAGGCAAGTCTGCCTCTAAAATGATACAAACCCCTAATATATAAAGCCTAACAGGCGGCCAGGAGCTTGGTGTGTAAATAATATAGCTTGTTGCTTATCGGTCGATTCTTCATGCGTAGGAATACTCCAAAAATGCTTCAAAAGTATTACTTTCTCCAAATAAGTACATGTGCCTGAAATTACTCTAAAAAACTTTGAAAACGTTATAAATATAATTGAAAACTCTTATATACCATTACTAAAAGCGGGTGAAATTCATGGTATATCAGTCCTTTTCACCAAATTGCACAACCTGTTGAGTTCTTTTCCCATTGAAGATACTTCCTCATCAAAGTTCTTCACGTGGTTCACCAAACCTGCTTCTCTCTTCATATTATTTTCCAAATCCGTTTCCTGTTAAGCAGTTCTAATCTGTCCCAGAGACTCCGTGATATAACAACTATAAACATCTTCAGCGACGCAAGCTTTATCATGAGAATCATCAGCATCCAAAGTCTCGACCTTTGTTTTCAATCCTTAATACCTTAACTTTTATTTCCTTCTGCGTGGATTCTTGCTTGCTTAAGTTTCTATGTTTCTCTTCCTCCATAGCTACCTCAGACAACAGCTATTTCTAACTTCTTAACATTTTCATTGGCAACAGCTTTATTTATCTTCACTCTCACAACTTCCGTCAAAGAAAACTGCAACTCCTCTTACTTGTTCTGCAATGCATCTTTCAACTTTGAATTCTCAGCCCTATTAAACGCTTCTTTAGCCACATTAGCTTCGCTAATTACTGGTTTAAGTATGTCTCTAAGACTCTAACCTTCTGATTCTCGTCCATAGCCTTTTTCTCATATTGTTAGCTGCAACGAGACTCACAAGCAACCTATTGTTCTGTTTAAGAAACGAGCTCTTCTCATTTTTTTCTCTCTTTATAATACTCACAAACAAAAACTCTTTCCCATCCCAAGCTAAAAGAGACTCCTCTGCTTCGATCCTTATCCTCATGCTCATGTTCTTGAGCAGCTCAGATTTTTCCTTCTCCTTCCATTCCTTAGAATTCAACCTTGCAGCCTTGAGCTCTGTTTTAACAACCGCGAGCTCTTTGGCCTGGCTACAGTCAGTAGCCACCCTTTTCAGAGTCAACACCAAATCATCCATAGCTTTCATGCTCGTCATCTCAGTGTCGGTCGCTTCCTTGAGTTGTTCTTAAGGTACTTCATCCCGTTGAGCACGTGAAATATCTTTATTTAATCACTTGTTGCAATCCTTAATGCTCGGTGACATATGATCCCATCAAAGAAACAATGTTGAGCTTGAGTAAGGTAGGAGTCAGTACTCAAACTGAGTTACAAGATTTCATGACTAGCCGATGCTAATGATTTTAGCTTATGTTGCAGAGCTTCTTAACAAGGTATTGGTGTACTAATTAAATGGTACTACAAATTGAAAAACCATGTACTAAACCCAAAATTCCAATTTTCTCAACCGGTTTGCAGCATTTGCAGCCGTCGAAACGCTGATCGGAGACCAAGCGTTGCGATTTTACCCAACGCGGAACAAAAATCGGTCGACCACTAATTGACCTTTTAATACAGGACTAGATTCTGACCCGCCCTTCAAAGGGCGAGTATATTTTTGTTTCAATTTTTTAAAGAAATTTAATTTTATATTTAAATTTTTCTATAATTATTTTTGTAATTAATATTATTTAATTTAATATAATTTTTGGTAACTATTAAATTTGTCAAATTGCATAACTATACACTTATGCAATATGCATTTTAGAAACTATTTTAAACTATATTCTTAAAGTTTACAACATATTATATTTTTTGGTAGTCAACTAACATAATTAGTCAAGAATATATTCGTATCCAAAAAAAATCTGATTAGGAATTGACCCAAATATCAAAGTCTTATATTCAGTGTTTTGAAACACAATCCAAATCCGCGGTTGAAGCAATAAGCCGATGAACCAAAATGAATATGGTTTGGGTTTGGTAAAAAATATATTTAAAAATCCAATAGAACCGCCAAAAAATGACTAAAACTTGGTTACGTGTAAAACACTGGTTAAACCAATTGATAACTTTTACTTTTCTTTTTAGGTTTTAATTTTGTTTTTAAAATCTGTTTTGTATAATTTTTATTAAAAAAGTTAGATTTTCAGTTTTTATCGACAATTTATTAATAATGTTTTACTTGATTTGAAGTTTAATTTTATCATTCACACTACACATATACATATTTATGAATTTTTAAGTTTTGATATTATTTGTTAGATGTCATAAATCTTAACTTACTACAAAATAATTTTAAATAATCTACACTATTTTTGATATTTATCGTCAAATGAAAATAAAAAAATATAGGAACTAAAGTTAAGTGTTTTCTAAATGTATTTAAACATAAAATAAATATATATCCAAACTATTATTTTATGTTTTATAAAAAATAGAAAATACTTAACTCTAGTTTCTATATATTTGTTTTCATAGCTAATATATTTTATATAATAAATTAATCTATTTATACATTTGTGCCATATGCATTTTAGAAACTATTTTTAAACTCTATTCCTAAAATTTACAACATATTATATTTGTTTAGTAGCCAACTAACATAATTAGTCAAGAATATATTCATACCCAAAAAATCAGATTAGGAATTTACCCAAATATCAAAGTCTCATACTCGTGTTTTGAAACACAACCCAAACCCGCAGTTGAAGCGATAAACCCGATGAACGAAGATAAATATGGTTTAGGTTTTGTAAAAAAATATATATTTAAAAACCCAATGGAACCCGCCAAAAAATCACTAAAACTTGGCTACAGGTTGAACACATGTTAAACCAATTGATAACTTTTACTTTTCTTTTTAGATTTTAATTTTGTTTTTAAAATATGTTTTGTATAATTTTTAATAAAGAAGTTAGATTTTTCAGTTTTTTATCGACAATTTATTAATAATGTTTTACTTTGGATTTGAATTTTAACTTTTCATTCACATTACACATATAAATATTTATGAATTTTTAATTCTTGATATTATTTGTTAGATGTCATAAATCTTAACTTACTACAAAATAATTTTTAATAATCTACTCTATTTTTGATTTTTGTCGTCAAATAAAAATAAAAATATAGAAACTAAAGTTAAGTATTTTCTAAATAGTTTTTAAAACATTAAATAAATATATATATATATATATATATATATATATATATATCCAAACTATTATTTATGTTTTATAAAAATAGAAAATACTTAATTCTAATTTCTATATATTTGTCTTCATAGCTAATATATTTTATATAATAAATTAATCTATTTATTATTATGTGGTTCACCTGCGATCGATCCAATGATTTTCAGTGATCCAAAAAATCATTTGGTTCAATATTCGGATCAGGTTTAAAAACATTACTCATATTCTATTAGACATGGTTTATATACTCGAATGATTTTAAAGTGTTTTTTCACTGATAAAAATTAAGTTTAATTTCCAAATTACTAAATATACTAAAAATACTATCTATTAACCAAATGACCCGAATATTTTTATCCATAAATTTTAAAAATAGTTATTCAAAGTTGGTATAACTATTTCTTTATTTTTTTTTTTTGACAACAATAAATTATTCTACTATTTCTTTATTTATAAACATAATTATTGATACTACTAATATTAACGCTATTAATTGTTATTGATAATATATATATACAGAATGGTATTTGGTATGGGAAAACCAAAACATCTAATAGATGAATTGCTTACCGTTAATGACTTTAGTTGAATATTCTTTCTTTCCTTATATATATATATATATATATATATATATATAGTTAATGTAAAGTGCATCTCGAAATTGTAGGAAGTAAAGGGGAGTGGAGGTTACAAAATATTAACTCTCGTTATAGATATATACGGTCAGTTAATCATTTTAAATTAAGGGTTCTAAATAATTGGACATAACCTTGCATCAATTGGTCATGATGCAGAATTAATAGAATAGATTAATCACCTATTTATAACACAAACTTAATTGTTTTAGGCCCATATAATTAGATGGGCCTTGACAATATTGTAGCCATTATGATTTCAGCTGAAGGTATTAACATATCATATTTATACTTGTTGAATCAGTTGTGAAATGTTGATATTGTCCGATGTGGGAGGTTTACGATTTGTCACTTATTAAAAATAAATTCAAAATTAACATTTTCGAGGGTTGAACCTGGGTTATGAGGGTCCCTCATATATTTACAAATATGTGGCGAGACTTTATGTAAACATCTATATAGAGATGCATATAAGAAACTATTGAGGCTAAGTGCGAGTGGTGATGGATTAGATTACAAGTAAGTGTATCCTCAAGTACATGGAAGAGATACAAATAAGGTAAAAATAATTGGAAAGGACTTGGGTTCACCCCCTATGGTGAACCTTTAAATTCACCACTTGATTTATGACCAATCAAAGTGACATGTGGATAATTAAATAAAAAGTATTAAATATATTTAAAAATAGCTAAAAATAAATAATATCAATTCTAAATCGTAAATCTTAACTTCTAAACCCTAAACATTAATTGATAAATCCAAATCCTATACCCTAAACTCAAATCCTAAACCCTAAACTCAAATCCTAAACCCTAAACCCAAATCCTAGATTTTAAAGCCAAACCGTAAACCTTAAATCTAAACCCTAGATCCAAATGCTAGACCCTAAATCCAAACCGTATACCCTAAAACCAAATTCTAAACCCTAAACCCAAACCGTAAACCCCGAAAAAATACTACGTAATTTTGTCTAGTTTAGTGATAGCACCCCGAAGTAGGTATGGTTTGGGTTTAGGGTTTAAGATTTGGGTTTAGAGTATACGGTTTGGATTTAGGGAATGATTTGGGTCTAGGGTATAGAGTTTAGATTTAGGGTTCACGGTTTGGGTTTAGGGTTTAGAATTTGAGTTTAGAGTATACATTTTGGGTTTAGGATCTAGCATTTGGATATAGGATTTGGGTTTAGGGTCTAGGATTTGGGTTTAGGGTTTAGGATTTGAGTTTAGGGTATAGGATTTGGGTTTAGAAATTAAGATTTCAGTTTTGGAATTGACATTATTCTTTTTTTAACTATTTTTCAATATATTTAATATTTTTTTATTTAATTATCCACATGTTAGTTTGATTGGTTATAAATCAAGTGGTGGATTTAAAGGTTCACCCTAGGGGTGAACCCAAGTCCTGTCCAAAATAATTTGATATCTCATCACATTCTGAGAATGCTAACATTGAATTTACATCAAAATTCCATGACAGACTTTCGTTTCTCTCAAACATGTCTATTGTATCTGCAAGACAGATGCGGCTTGGAGCAAGGAGAAGTTACTTGCAGGTTTGGGGTGGATCTTCTCGGGAGCGACTCTAGGGACTCCAATCACAGGATCTGCGGTTGAGGCTTCAGTCAAGTCTCCCCTAATAGCAGAAGCGGTGGCAATCAGAGCAGCTCTGTGCATGGCCATCACCTTGGAAATCGCTTCAATCGAAGTGTTTTCCGACAATCAAACGCTCGTTCGAGCTATCTCCGGCACCACTCAGGCGAAAGAGATCATCGATATTGTGAAAGACATCCGATCGATCACCTCTGAGTTTGCATCTTCTTCGTTTTCGTTTATTCCTCGTTCTCAAAACTTAACAGTCGATTCTCTTGCTAAAGAGGCTTTGCGTTTCTATTATTCTCCTAGTGTGTAATTGACTCTAAAGATTGGGCCTCCAAGCCCATTCTATTTTATTTTATCTAATGAAGTTTCCTTGTGACAAAAAAAAAAAGCTTAGGCAAAGGTCTTGAACGATCTCCATGTGAATATAGTTTACCTATTCTTTCGCCCACCCAAAAGCAAAGTTGTATATCTCATGGAATTTTTCTGAAAAAAAAATAAATGCACATAAACCACATCATAAAGTGGAAATGGCTATTTTTATTTGCTTCTTACGTTCACGTTTAAGCTCAGTACGGATATAAGCCATCTTTTTAGGACTTACATGTTCAGTTTTCTTCGACTGAAAGGAGGATTTGATAAAGTTAAATTATATTTAGGGTTCTTCTTGTATGACAGAGAAAACGGCAAGTTAGGGTGGAGATGACGAAACAGAAGGAGGCTGTAACGGAGGCAAGTCGCCCAGGAGGCACACTTGTGAATATGAAAGGGAATGGTCGATTTTTTGTACTTTCATTAGTCTTATGATTTAGTCTAGTAATTGCAAAAATTTATGAGCTAGTCTAGTATGTTCATGTATAATTGGGTCGACGATCTATTTCTCCACGATAACTATCATTTAACATCAGAACCCCATCAAATTGTAGATATATTTCTCCTCAAATTGATAGTTTGAAACTTAATTACCCATAGACCAATGATTTTAATTGGTTTATTTTTATCCAAATGATTGTAAATCAATTAAACCAAAAAAATAAATTTTAAATATATATATATATATATATATATATATATATATATATATTATTTTCACTTTAAAAAAATAAAATTTTATGTTTAATAATAACAAATTATTTTCAATTTTCTAAATATATAAGAAATTAACTATATATAGAGAAATAAATAATAAAAATCTTATACTACAAATTAATCTATAGAACTTATTTAAAAAATTAAAGTCCTTTATTTAGATGATATGGTTTACTTAATCTGTAAAATATAAAAGAATCAATAAGATGTAATTTTAATTACAGTAAGTCGACTATTTTCACATCATTTAAATAAGAAATTATAAAAATATAAATTAAATAAAAAATTCAGTAATTTTAATAAGTAAATACAAAAAGAAAATTTAATTCATGTTTTGCACTTTTAAACCAAAGATCACAATTTTTATATAAAAACATCTACTTACAATCATAGACAAATATTTAAGATATGTAAAATAAATTACTTTGATATGTAATAAAATTTTATTTTATTTATTATATATATATATATATTTAAATAAATTACAATTATTTGACTCTTTTATATGTTTCAGATTATGTAAAACATATTATCTAAATAAAGGACTTCAATTTTTTAAAGAAGTGTTATAGATTGTAGTATATGATTTTTATTATTTATTTCTCTATATATAGTTAATTTATTATATATTTAGGCTAAACCCTAAACCCCAAAAACCTAAACTATAGCCCTAGGCCCTAGGGCTTAGGGTTTTGGGGTTTAGTGTTTAGAGTTTGAACTCTAGAGTTTAGGGTTTAGGATAACAGTGTTTAGGGTTTATGGTTTATGATTTAGAGTCAAGATGGAGATTTGTTAAATATGCCTTAAATCTGATAGGGTGGCGTCGATCGAGTTGTCATTGATCGACCGATCATTGGCAGGGATCAAACGATCCCTATGACATGGATCGAACGATCCTTGTCAATCCGAGAAAAAAGGGAAAGTTTCATTATACGTTTTTTTATATGTTCTGTTGGGGTTTCACCCTTGTATGTTGCATGAATTGTCCTCCGAAAACTCGCCTCCATTAATGAAGTACTATCTTTTCCATGAGCATGATCAAAATACAGTATGAGGGCGAGGCACTAGCATAAAGCTCTCTGGTTTCTAGACATGATTCAAGAACAACAAAAGAAATAAATGGAGAGAAAGATTTTCTACTTTAAGAGAAATTCTTGTGAGAATAAGTAAGTAAAGAATTTGAAAACTAATTCCAAATACTTATAAGAGAAAATTTTACTATTCATCTTCATACTTTTGACCATCAATTCTGCCTAACTTGTCTAACAGTTGGGGTCAAAATCGTTTACGACGGAATAATTTCTAAAAGTTCCCAAAAAACTCTTCGAAAGAGAAAATAAAAGTAAGAATGCGGAAAAACTAAAATGTCATATTTCTATTGCACAACAATACTTTGGAACGGACAGCTCCCGAGCACCAAAACGAACAAACCAGCATAATCCGAGACACCATCGGAAAAGTTGGACACCCAACGACCAACTGGTACAATGGCGAGTTGGATCGACCAAATCCAACTCGCCATTGGGCGAATTGGAGGTATCAGTCCATCTCGCTCAAAGGAGAGTTGGATCAGCCTTGTCCAGTGCAATGCCATGCATTCTCGTCTCTGGAACTTCAGCTTTTCTATCTCGATCAAACTGTCTCTTGTTTCGTCTCGATTGGAGTTACCGTTGGAACTTTACGACAAATACCACAGCGACGTGTTTTCTCGTGTGAGTTCAAGTTGGTCATATAAAACGGCAACGGTTAGCTTAAACACCAAAACTGCCTCGACTATACGAGTAATTTGAACTAATTTAGAAGAACCGACATTGTATCAAAGGTTTTATTTTGGGAAAATCTTAAAAACGGCTAGAAAGGCCTAAAACGCGACATGAAGCCCACTTACGATTTTTATTCGAAATTGAGCGCAATGTTACTCTGACGGTCTATCTATTGTTTGTAGGAAGAGATAAATGTCAAGTCCGGAAGCTAAATGTCAAGTTTCAGAAAAATGGAATATTTCAGCGAGATAATAAACTCGACCCGGGGCAAAAAAGGAAAGCCGAAACCAACCTAAAGAGGAGTATAAGGAATGCAGAGGCGAGAGACTCAAAAGGATAATTTTTTTATACAAAAAACTTAGCACTTAGAGCAATTAGGCAATTTCTATGTTTCTATTTTCGAGCTACGACTCAACAAAGTTTTCAAGTCTTAGTTTGTTAGAACTAGAGAACTCGCCAACAGCTCTCGCGGCCAGGGTTCTACATGTTGTAACGCTCACTAACATATTTGGGATAACACCTCATTTGCTCTCTTTTGTTTATTAATTTGGATTAATATTTCATTTGTTCTTGTTATCTGATTGCTTGATGTTTGGCTCAGTAGAAATTCGGGACCTTCTGGGAAAGCTAGGAATTCTTAACTTTCCTTTTTTTGTAACATTTTAACTTTCCTTATTTTGAAAAAATCGACGGTTCAAATTTCGGTTCCCATATCATAGTAATCTTGGGCTCAATCTTGTCTGAAATTGCAAGCGGGCTTTCAGTCACGTTTTCGACCTTTTGGGCCGTTTTCGACTATAAACGTGTTGAAGATTTCTTTGAGAAATCACCTTTGATGCGACGTCAGTTTTATAAAAGAATTTTAAATCAATCGTATAGCCATGGAAAATGGTGTTTTAAGTTAACCTTCGCCATTTTATAAGGCCGACTCGAAGTTTTACGAGAAAATAAGTCTTTGCGGTTTCTACTGTAAAGTTTCGATGATAACTCTAATCAAACAAGGGACAGTACGGTTGTGGTTCAAAATACGGAGCTATGAGGATGAGACAAGAATTCATGATATTCCATACGACAGACAGAGCTCACCATATAGCGAGCTGGCCGGAACGGACTGAGCTCACCATATGGCGAGCTGGTTGGGACGGACCGAGATCGTCAAATAGCGAGTTAGTTCGTCTAACCAGGCCGAGTTCTCCATATGACGAGCTGTTCGAACCACGCCGAGTTCGCCATATGGCGAGTTGTTTTTAAACGATACAAATAAAAAATTGATTACTCAATTACCTGTATCAAGGTCTTAAAGCACATTCAGTCAACTGTAAGCAAGCGATTTCTAATTGACATTCTGTAACAGAAGAAGGGTAAAAATTAGATTAGATCAACAAAGTTTTAAATTGTAAGGATTTCCAAAAGCTAAAGAATTCAGAATAAAATAAAAAATCTTACGGAAAGTTTTTGTATCTCTTTATCAAACATAGCATCGTTGAAGAAAGAAACAGACGGGTCTGGTTGGTCTCGCTGTGTTCTTTTCCATATGGATGTGAATGAATTTTAACAACTTTTGCGGGGTAGGAGAGATGCGACAGAACCAGCTGACATATATATATATAGTGATGTGTATGTAGGGATGTCGAAGAGGTTGATTGCTTTTGATAGTTACTTTCATGAAGAAGCCCTCGATGAATCATAATGATAGGCGTTACACTGGAGATCGGGAAGAGCAAATCAGGTTAGGTTTTGGCTGGTCACGATGAGGGAGATGAAGAGAGTTACCATCGTGGGTGGAGAAGAGTTTAATATTTAATTTTCTGGCTGCATAATGAGTTTATCAAAGACTAACCCACAAAATTATTTGGGCTCTGATATAGGTTGCAATAGTTTATCTTTTGGGCTGAAAAATATGCTAGATGACATGTCACAGTGATTGGTTCTGAATATTTTATCTGAGGTGGACATGTCATCTAAATTAGTAGGTTACTAAACTTTGTCTATGTCTAAATCATCTACTATAAATAGGTCAATATTTTATCTTTGTCTATGTCTAAATCATTTACTTAGAAGCGTCGAAATTAGTCCCTTTTATTTATAGTAGATGATTTAGACATAGACAAAGTTTAGTAGTCAAATTAAAGTAAAGAAAATAGTTTTTAAGGATTTAGACGTAGACAAAGTTTAGTCTCAAACTATGTTAAAATCTGGAGTTATTAGTTTCTGGATTTGTAGTTAGTAGAAGTTTATAAAATTCTATAGTTATTGGATTCTTTATTTTGCAAAACTCAACAGAAGTCTTGTGTTATTCAATAAAAATGACAATAGCTAATTTCTCATGATTTATAAGTACTAGATTCGATCTCCGCGCTACGCGCGGATAAGTGTTGAAATTGTTAATTTTTTAGATCATAAGTTTTAGATTTTTTCTGGAATTAGAGTATTACATTTTTCACAATTAGATGAAATCTGATAGTTATTAAGTGCATGTAACTAATAAAAAAGAGTAAAATTGTTGCTTATAGTAATGTAAATAATGTAAAAAAGACTTCAGTTATCCTAAAGAATAAAGTCAGTAATGTGGTTCATAATAAAACAGTCTGAAATGGACAAAAATTAAGTCAGTTAACTTTATTTAAATGGGTACGAACAATTGCTATCAGAGGTTAAAGACAAATACTTGATATAGCCAAATATTTATCAATTTTTACATGTTTATAAATTGTTGCATTTGACCTAACATCTTTTTAAAAGATTGAATAGTCAATTTGGAATTATTATGTTGTTTGTATACTGGCTCGAATAAAAAAACAAAATTATGTTATAAAATAATTGTATGAGAAAAAAGTTTGTAATAACAGTAAAATTTAAATCATGAATTAAAAATATTGTTGAATTTCGATTTAAGACTGAAACCATTTTGAATATGTTTAATAGTGCAATATTGAATTGAGAAAAAAATTTAATAAAAATATAATATTATATTCATGAACATTTTTTTTTATATCACTCTTATTTTATTTTTTATCGTTTGTTACGTTTCTTTTAGAGTATTCAAAAAAAAAATATTCTAGACGTTGTTCACACTATAAATGTATTGTTAGTTATATGAAATTATCTATTTAGTTATGCTGAATTATTATGACATATAAATAATATTTTACTTTTATCTATTTCCTCTAAGTTTAAGTGTTAACCATGACTTATTGTTATTTTGTTGATTTTATTTTTGGCTAAATGACCATCAAACACAAATTATAGAAACTTAATCTGATCTTACATTCCTGTATCTGTAAGCTCGTATCATTGTCATCGTTCTTGAAGACTTAAAATTTGAGAACTGTGGTGGAATTTATGTTAGGTATCTCTTAGTATGATAATTATAAAGCAGTGTTACTATAATACTTCATAGTTGATAAGAGACCATATCTTTTAACATATAATTTAGTGTAAAAGGTTATTGAAAATGTTAAAACTTAATTTTTTTCTCTAAATGTCAAATGTAAAAACTTAATTTATTTTTCTTAATGTTGTCTCCAATAATATAAGCGTGAGAGGCTATGAGACCGCTGATGAGGCTAACCGACATGTGAGGCTAAGAATCTTAGACTAATAGAAAGCTCGAGACTGTATCCTAGGAGTTGGCTTGGCTCATGCACAGACATTGTATCTTTAGCCACAATGCATCATGAACGTCACCATTATCGAATTCCCAAATGGCTCTAGACTGTTCACAAAGATTTGCTACAACACTAACAACAATATATATATATATATATATATATATAATTTTAAAACATCATATCAAACATTCCGAGACCGGTTAATTTTGTTTTAGAAATCAGCTTTCAAGATAAAGTATAGTATATAATGCTATAGAATGAACCTATCTTTGAGCTGCTTCCGTAACAGAACCAGTGGAGGGATGGTTTTACACAACAACATCAAGTTAGAGGGACTCTCATGACTTCTGGGAAAACTTCCATAAACTTCGCATCTTCTTAGTATTGCATTTAGTCAATGTACCTCTGCTCTAGATCTAGTTTGAGATTGCTATTTTAGAGAAATACATTGGAGCATATCCCACATCTATTATAGAGTTCTTCTATTTTAGAAGTGAAAATAGCAAAATACATTTGAGATTGTCTAAGCCGTGAATGACTGAAAAAGAAACAAAAACTCAAAAATATGGTAAAGATTGAAAAGTCTAAAATAGAGAAAACATAATTAAGATATTGTAAAATGATTAAAGCTTTGTGGGGTTAATGGTTTGATAGCTTTCAAATCTCACTCATGGGGCGTTTGCGTCTACCTTCTTTCACCCCAGCTGTAGCCGTATTATAGGCAAAAGCAAAAGCGGATGCTTCGCCATATTTCCCGTTAACAATGAATTAAGTAATATTTTCTCAAAAAGTTAAAATCAGTTGCAAAAAAAAAACAATGAATAAGTAATATTTTTCAAAAAAACATTGAATAAATAATATAAAATATCTTAATTTGTAATAAAAATTTGAAAATATAATTTTACTATCAATTAAAATAACATTAAATTTAACTATTTGTTTTGATATTCTTGTTTTAAAAAAACTTAAGCAAATTCTAATGGCTACATGTGATTGTTTTTAATATTTGTTTTACTTGGCTATGACAGTAAGTTATTGGGTTTCTAGTTGTTTTACAAAAAAAAATTTGGGTTGTTGTTATTTTTTGTGAATATTAATTTTTACACATCATCATAAGTTAAGTGTTGGAGTTGCTAATTGTAAGAAAGCTCTTATTCCATTTACTTTATCAATAGGTTATGGACTGAGGTGGTTCTTTCTTGCTTCTACTTGGACATGGTGGATGTCGTTTTGTTGTCTTTTTAATAATGGTGTGGATATTTTTTTGCGATTCTTTAAACATTGTAGTGACCATGCATGCAGTGTAATTAAACGTAACAAACCAACTTAACCAGTTTTTTGGAAAAAAGAAACGTACACAGACAAACCTCATGAAACAGGGTATTCTTTAAACATTGTAGACTGTAGTGACCATGCATGCAGTGTAATTAAGTGTGATATGCTGTGTGACCCTAAGATACGAAGTAGTGGAGTCTGGGAGTGTATTTTGCTCTCACCGTTTTGTTACGAATTATCGATAATGTAATGAGGAGTTAGTATACTTTTCTATTTATAAGACGTCGCGAAGGAATTGCAATATATTTCTGTCTCTTACCAGTTCTTTTGGTTAACAATATCAGCAAGAGGAAATCAACATAGCTTTCTTGTAGCTTACGTTTGTTTAGGATAGAAGTTCCAAAGTTCCGTTGACACAAGCAGGCCCTAAACCCTTTCTTATTAGTCTAAGGAAATAAACAAAGCTTTCTTGTAATACACTTGAAAAGGGGAAGCAAACATAAAAATAGTTGAAAGAGTCTCTTTTCTAAGTCATTTGAAATACAGAGCCAAATAGCTCAAGTACACATAAAATAGTCGAAGGAGACTCTTTTTTAAGTCATCTGAAATACAGAGCCAAATATGAAATAGCTCAAGTACACATAAAATAGTTGAAGGAGGCTCTTTTTTTTAGCCAAATAGCTGAAGTACACATATTTATTAAGGTTTTTTTTTTTAGAAAATGACAAAAAGCAGCTGTGAAAGTCTGCAACATTTCATTAGGTCAAATTATCTGAAGCATAACCATTGCGAACATGGTTTTTGGTAGGTTAAGTGGCTGTTCCTGGGTTGGCTTCCACCATGACATGAGTAATGGATCCACCGTTGTTGACAGGAGCACCTCTTTAAAGAGCTTCAGAAGTATCTTTATATACAGCTCCTGGAATATCATTGCCGGTGTTGTCATCACCTCCCTGCGGAGGAGTAAGGTTATACATAAGACAACAATGCTTGGAGTGCTTAAACGTAAATAGACGGAGAGACTACCTGCTCTGCAAAATCAGGAAGGGGTAGCGCTGGATGCGATCAAGAATGTGAATATGGTGAATGATTGATGCTTTGATGAGAAATTAAACCTTGAAAGTTTCTGAAGGAATGTTAAGGGCCGTCCCCAGTATATCTCTGTGGCACTATGGGAGGGAAATGTTATGTGCATCCTCCATTCCGGCGCCCTGTTGGACAACCACAAATAACTAAACAGTCCTTCAATTTTATTAAAGCTACACACACAAATAACAGAGGCCAATTGATGGGTGTTACCATGCCTTGAGACACTCATGCAGCAGGAACATTGGTCAGCTTGTTCATCTCAGCATCGAAAGCCACAAACAGAGCAGAGTCGGATGCATCTGATACTGCCATCTCCACCCGGTACCTGTCATTAAAGAGAGAGACGACTGGTTAGGTGTTAGGGTTGAACTGATTTTTCTTGTGAGCATACTTAAATCATGTATAAAACCGATTGCATCATAGATTACCTTACAATGCCTACAACTTTAACATCATGATAGGATCCCCACACGAAGGACGAAAGCCCACGCTGCAGTTTCCAGGAGCACTTGGAACATGAGATATAGCACCACCCATTTGATGTTTCAGTGTTATCAACTTAGAAACTCTGCAGTCTATAATGTCTAATGATAAGATGAATACCAAATGATCATAAGATGTTGGTGCTAAGATCGATACTAACCTGTGGTGGTGAAGTGAGCACAAAAAATTATTTTCACGTCTAGTGATACTAAGAAGAATACTAATTTCTTTTCCTTATTTCCTTAATCTTCTCGAGATGGAAAAATAAAACTTAATATTACTAAACCCCTGGCGCCACGTTCTCTTCTCTGTTAAACAAAACTATATATGAACTGAGATCAAAAAGGGGCAAATAAGATATCCTTACATAAGACTGCTTGATTTCATACAGGGTGCTGAATATAGAGGGTCTTTGATAGATAAATCACATCATCGGCGTCCGACAGTGAATACAGGGCCCCTCATGATACAATGTGGGTTCTGAAATCATACAAATAAGCATTGGAGCAGTTACAAACAGAAGTATCGTTGTCAAGACGTAGAAAAGTCTCAGACAAACAACATAGTGCTGTCGGAAAATATAAAAGAACCAAACATGAAGCCAACTAAACTCGTTGGTCATAAACTAAAAGACCTAACCTTCACAAAAAAATATTACACGATCTGCACACTGCTAAACCCTCAATGCGCAACTTGCAGCCACAAAAAGTCACAGAGACACATACATAACAACATACTTATGAGTTATGTCGGAAAAAATATAAAAGAACCGGACATGAAGACAACTTAACTCGTTCTCATGAACTGAAAGACCAAACCTGCAGCTTTCTTCTCAGTCTTTCTATTAGCTGTTACACAAATATCACCTGAAGCATTTTGTGACAAAAGTTAGCGCCTTTACACTTTCTTTACACTTTCTAACACGAAGCTTAACTAAAAAGTATGGATCAATCACCATTCAAATGCTTTTGATTGTAGCAGAGAACCCGGAAAAATATTTGAGTGTTGACGATTTAGCTATACGGAGAGGATGGAATAACGGAATTGACAAACATACCATGATCGAGCCACCATCGAGTCAGATGCGACATCGGGATGAGAGAAAACATACCTCCACGGATTAAAATCATCAAAACGGATTAAAAATAGGAACAGTTTTTGCAGATGCGAAGAGACATAGATTAGAGATCTTGGTTGAATGTGAGATTCAGTGAAAGTGTTTAAAGAGAAGGAGAAACAGAGAGATGTTGAACGAAACATGGATTTGACGTTAGTTAGAACGGATGGAAGAGGTGGGGAGAAAATGATTTTACAGACAATTGTCTCTGAAACTGATGGAAGAAGAAGATGAACAGGTCTCAAAATTGGAGAGAGCACGCCAGAGAGCAAGCGGCGCTTAGGGTATTCTCAAGAAAGTGATGTGAATTAACACTGGCTAACGGGCTGGGACAAATAACGCAACTTCGAAGCCCATACGTAATTTCGGTTCAAGCCCATCAGACGAAAGACAGCAATGACGTGGAGGATTCCTGGTTTTTGATTGGACGGAATTAAAGTGATGACGTGGATACAGTTTCCTTTGAGGTTATTTACCTTTTAATATAGTACTAGATTTTGACCCGCGCTTCGAAAGCGCGGGTATTATTTTTTACTTTTATGAAATATATTATTTGTTTGTAATTATTGAACATATTTATTTTAGTAAAATTTTCTTTATAATAAATTTGACACACATAGTGTCTCTGGTAAACTATGTGTTTCTCTAACTTTGTTTTATTCCCTCTCCAATCAACATATCGAAGCGCAGATATTATTTTTTACTTTTATGAAATATATTATTTGTTTGTAATTATTGAATGTATTTATCTTAGTAAAAATTTCTTTATAATAAATTTGACATATAGAGTGTCTCTGGTAAACTATGTATTTATCTGGCTTTATTTTATTCCTTCTCCAATCAACATATTTATTTGGCTTGTTGTTAAAATAAATGATTTTAGAACGCAACTGTTTACTTTGATATTTTGTTTAAACAATGTGACATATTTCTGTATTAATTGTGTTCAATTAAATATTTACATTGTAATTTAAATTTGTATACAAATCAACATATTTGTGTAGTTTGTTATTAAAAAATGATTTGAATCCAAATGTAAGTACTCTTATAGTGATTTTTTCAGTTCATATAATTTTTTAAAATATATTTATTTCAACTGAACCAATTAATATTTTGTTAAATTGGCCCGTGAAATATATTTTTATACATCGATATTCAAAAGATCTGGTAACTAACGATACTCAAAAGATCTGGACCGAATCAGGTTATATGGTTATTTTTTTTACAAATATCCGAACCCGTTTTAGATACATTGGTTATTTAGATATTTTTAGGTTCCTATACATCAGAACCGAATTCATCTAGATCTAGAATGATCCAACTCAAAATCCACACATAAGTTTATAATATTCAAGCGGGACTTGGTTACCAAAAAAAAAAGGATACCTCGAAAAGAACAACATGTACCTAAATAGACAGATAATGTTCATGTCTAAATGATTATATAAATTAATAAAAAACTGTTTTATGTGTTTTGCTAAATTAAGTGAAATAGAAAGAGTTTTTTTATCAAGTAAAATAATTATATGGAGTGGAAAATTAAGTGACAATAAATGTAGGACATTTTAAGTATTTTGATTTAAGTTATTATTTTATTCACAAAACATATTTTTGAACTATGTTTTTGGGTACGTAATTTTCCACCGATTGTAACTAAAATAAAAATATTTTAGTAAAATAAAATAAACCAAATGTTTAATCATATGTAAAACCTAATTATTTAGCATTTTTGATTTTATAATTGGCATAAAGTTAATATTGATTAACTAATAAATAAAAATATGCACTATTATTATTATGGTAATATAATTAATGATGTAATTTATTATTAAGGTAATATAATTAATTAAATTGTTAAACTAAGTGAAATATGGAAACACAATTAATAGATGCTACTATTCAAGTTTCCAAACACTCCATTTTTTATAGCTATAACCAAACACACCAAATTTTTTTATTAATCTTATCCAAGTATCCAAACACACCGAATTTGTACTTCACCTTTAATAAGATAGATTGATGTTGTTATTAGTTCATCGATTTTGCATATATTTTCCTTCACAAAGTCTATTAATCAAAGTATTGCACATTGATCATGTATTCTCAATGTTTTTTACATTTTAATTTTTTTTATCTTCATAGAACTTCAAAACCACTCGTATGTACAAACATTAGTAGTTAACATATCATCACTCATTCGCCACTGTAAAGATCCGGGAAAGTGCCTATTTCAACATGAATTTTGCCCATCATACATGTTCCTTCCCGAATTTTGTAGTAGTGCATATTCGATACCGAACTACATAAAATTTAAGTTTTGTGCTTTTTCCTTCCCAAAATTTATAATAGTGCATATTTCATACTTAACTAAACAAAAATTCAAAAATACTACATGAACTCTCAAATTGTGTTTATATATATTGACCGTCGAAAGAGTTATTCAACCATTAATTTATCAAACGACACTGTTTTTGATAAATTCTGTATAATTTAAAATACTACATAAACTCTCAAAATCGTTTATTTACATATTGACCGTCAAATATATTAGTCATTCATTAATTTTTCAAAATGATGTCATTTTGGATAAATTCTGTGAAAACAAAAATTAATTGTTTTGTAAGGTTCGTACTCTCGTACTGGTAAACAAGCAGGAGCATATTAACTGCTAAACCAAAATAACTTTCTTGTATAAATTTGTAATCATTAACTGATATTTAAGTTTTAGTTTAATCAAATAAATGTTGTCAAATTTTTGTTACTTCAGTTTTATCAAATAAATATATAATTACATATGTTTTAAATTTGAAAATTATTATTTTATAAATTTAAACTTTTTAGTATTAATTTAAATAATTACTTTATAGTATTAAAATATATTGTAAAAATTCAGAGATTTTGGTTGTGTTCCCTTTAGATCAGAGGAAAGCAACACTGGTTTTGATAAAATCTGTAAAACTTAAAACTTAAAATTTAAAATATTACATGAACTCTAAAAATCATGTTATATGTATTGATGGTCAAAGATACTAGTTATCCGTTAATTTATCAAATTATGTCATTTTGGATAAATTCTGTATGAAATATGCACTACTATAAAGTTCGGGAAGATATGTGGTATTTTTAAATTTCTAAATTTTACAAAATTTATCAAAAACAATATTGTGTGATAAATTAATTATTTAATAACACATTTAGTGGTCAATATATATAAGAATAATTTTGAGTGTTCATGTAGGTTTCTTGAATTTTTATTTAGTTTGGTATTGAATATGCACTACTGTAAAGTTCGGGAAGAAAAATGCACAGCAAGTTAAGTTCATATAGTATTTTTGAGTTTTTATGTAGTTCGCTATGAAATACGCACTACTACAAAATTTGAGAAGGAAAATGCATGATGGGTAAAGTTTATGTAGTCTTTCTCGTAAAGACTCTACCATGTCGTCGCCCCCACCGTAACATTTAACTACAAGTTTGTTATTAATAATAAAATAGACACAAAAACTATGAAGGCTTAAACTAGTTACAGATGAAATGATAGAGATAAGTGAAACATGGATACAAAGGTCCTCCAAGAGAGAGATGAACTATTGCAGACGATAGAAGTAACATAAAATTAAACAACAAAATACAAACTGAAAAAATGGAGAGGAAAACAACCGATATAACACACAACTAGATTCTTACCCGCGCACCCGCGCGGATGTATTCTTTATTTAACTATTCAATATTTTTTCATAGATTATTGATTGTATATACTTTTATCACTTGCCAATATTTATGATTTCATTTAATATGCATGATTTTTTTAATTGTCAAATTATTTTAAACATTTATATATTGTTTGAGGAAAGTACAAAATGTTTTAGTAGACATGTTTAGTTGTTGAGTGAAGAAGAATTTGTAGTCACGCTACAGGAATAGGATAATAAATATATATACTTAGAATGGTATTTTTTTTTCCTTTTTTTAAAAAAAAACAAAATCTTTTAACAGAAGAATGCCTTCAGATATCAAAATCCATTAACAAAACAAGCGTGAGAAGCAGTAGTAGAGAGACTCTAAGACCTAGGCTTCTCCTTCTTCTCCTTGAAAAGAGCCAAGAGTGAGACACCAGAGACTTTCACCACCTTGAACCTGACTCCGGAAATATCTCCGACCGCATGACCTTTACGCCCGAACCCAGCAATCAACACTTCGTCATTTTCTTCACTGTAGTTCAAGCAACCATCATTAGGAACGAACGCAGCAATCTTTTTACCGTTCTTTATCAACTGAACTCTAGCACATTTACGAATGACAGAGTTAGGCTGCTTAGCCTCGATACCAATCTTCTCAAGGACGATTCCCTTAGCGTGAGAAGATCCAGCAAAAGGATTCTTCCACTCATTGCCTTGGTGACTCTTCTTGTACTGCTTGTCCGCCCACCTCTGGTTAATCCTAAGCCTCTTCAGCTTGTGCCCAGCTCCCATACCACGTGTCTTACCCATGTTGACGACGGCGAGATAGACGGAACAGAGATGCTGCTGCAGCTTCGAAAGGCTCGACGTTTGAGTTTAACTGTTAAATGTTGTTAACACATTTTGAAAGAGGAATAAACATATTTTATAGTTATTAGTAACCATTACTTTTAGCTTAAATTGAAACAGCTTAATTAGCTTATTTGGTAAGTTGCAATATAATTTTTTGTAATTTTAAAAAGGTTTACGATGAGGGATTGTGGCATACTAAAAAATATATTCATATGTGAAATCCTCCTATACATTAAAAGAGAAGTATATTTGCCACATGTCGCTCATACAGAGCTTCTCAGCAAAATTCTAGCAATTCTATTGGTTGATTTTTTGTAATTTTCTTTTTGATTTATTTTTCTAATCGAGCTACTAATCAGAAAGTTACATTAATTGATAATCTCATTAATCATAACTTGCACAAGAATATTAATAAATGTCGACAATTTACATTAATTGCTATTCTAATTAATCATAACTTGCGCAAGAATTTTAATAAATGTCGACCATTTACATTAATTCCTAATCTCATAAATCAAAACTTGCGCAAGAATATTAATAAATGTCGACCATTTATTAAATGTCTTAATGGCATAATATGATTTATATCTAATTAAGAAACTTATTATTATGAACATATCTTACTTATACCTTACAAATTTAATATATTTTCTTTAATCAATTGCTCTCATTAATCATAACTTGCTAATCGGAATATTACATTAATTGCTCTCATTAATCATAACTTGCGCAAGAATTACAATAAATACGTGTATTAATAAGTTTCCTTTTTACAAATTCAAAATTGAAATATTATGATATTTTGGCTTATCATGCAAGCTAAATCATTGAGAAATATCCACCAATCTTAATCTTAATATATAAAGTAGGCTTTTTTTATCTCCATAGGGGAAAAATGCCATGTGTCACTTTTATCATTAATACTTTTTCATTGAATGTGTTTTAGTTCATGTTTATAACATAAAACGTTTTTTGATTGAGCCTTTGTGGAAGCTCCCTTAGTCCAGTGGTTTGGCTAAGGGTTCAATTGCTTCTACACCCGAAGGTCTGGAGTTCAAACCCCAGAAAATACCAAATTATGCAGATTATGGAGAAACAGGTTACATGAGATCTTCAGCTTGGTGCAGGGCGTACCATCGAACATGGATCTCATAGGACGGCTCAGAGTGATGCAGTCAGGCGTGTATTCTCACAGGATGGTAGAATTTTCGGCTGTAAAATCGTCTTTGTAATATTCTCTTTATTGTAATAGCATAATTAATCGATAATAATCGATTCAGACGTTCAAAAAAAGATTGAGCCTTTTAACAGATATTTTATTTAAACCTAATGTCCACAAGATTTCATCATTTTAGGAATATCGACAAACATATTTCTGTCGTCGCTTCCCTGTTTTGAGCTGCTATGCCTCTTAAGTTTCTCTTCAAGACATCAATCTCATAGTTATTTTTAATAAGATAAGAACTTGAGAAAGACAATCTTTCTAGAGTCCCTTTTGCTATCGTCCGGTCTCCTCTTTGAGATGCCAAATTTATAGGTTTCACAGAATTTTTTTTTTTTTGAGCAAAAGAAATTTTCTTTTGATCTTCTCTAGAGAGTTACAAGTAAGTTTTCTCTGGGTCATTTGATTTAAATGAATCGAGGAAAGATAGAATCTTTAAAATTTTATTTCTGGTTATAGAAAAGAATCTGTTATTTGAACTCTCTTTGTGTATAATTTATTAACGAAGTAAAGATTGGTTTTGTCTGTTGAACACATTCAGTTGATCGAGAATTACGAGTTTATCTTTTGTACACTCATATTCCATGGGAAGATGTATTTTCGGCAGATATCTCCACTAAAAGGAACCTTCCGTAAATGCAATATCTATGATATTCTCGCCGGCGATCGTTGAATCCTGTCACAACCTCCCCTTGTGTAAGATCTCTATCTATCAGTAATTTATATATTAAGATATTTGTAATACTTTTATCATTTGCTCATGATCCTATTTTATTGTTTAGCGTGAGAATCTATGCATATTTGAGTTGTTCAATAGATTGTCGCTGACAGCTTCATCACCGAGTCTGAAACAATTGCAGATTTGGCCCTCACTAGAACTCTTCATCATAAAAAAAAGAGGACCGCAAGCATTGAGTCCAACATCTCATCGTGCAACAACCATCAGATTCAACCATTGAAAAATCAGTTTCATTTTCTACAAGCAACAGTCCTTAGGTCACTCTATCTCTTTCCTGCTCTCATTGTTGCCATCATATTTGCTTCTCTTGAAATGACTTCTTCATGTAGACTAAAATAGGTCTCAACATCATTGCCTTCTAAAATATCATTGTCTTTGCTTAATGATCTAGAGTAGGTTTGGACAAACATAAAAATTTAGTAGTTCACTTTGTCTTAGGTGATTTGGCAAGGAAGAGTCTAAGACTCACGGTTCAGAGATGGAGAGCTAAAAAAACAAAGGATGTATGCCATTGACACCAAAAGAGATTCATTAACTTCTTTTAGCTTCATGTTTTCCTAGATATGTCACGGTTTACTCTACCGGAGATTTTACTCTCGATGTAGCATTAGTATTTTGCTTCTTGACGTGAAGGTACACTACTTTTTAGTTAGTAGAACCAACACGAACACTCATTTACCAGGGCAGGTTTAAATCCAAAAACCAATAATTTTGATAACATTTTTTTTTATTTCTCACTTATTAGCTTAGCGTAAATATGTTCCACATAGATATTGTTGGGGACGTAAGGGGCATCAGGACTACTTATAATGAAGCGACTAAGAGTACACACAACGCATGATGATCACCATGAGCATAGAAAGGTATAAGCTAATAACGTACCTTTGTTTTTTAACATTAATGCTTACGGGAGGTTTCAAAATCTTTACAGGTCTTACAGATTTCTTTGCTGTCCTCTCAGGCACTTAAATGTATGCCCAAGTTTTTCTGACGTAATGGCTAAGCTCCTTGATGGAAACCTGCTGCATAGGGGTGATGTACTTAAGATCATTCCGGTGAAAAATGGTGACTGTGTGGGAAATGATGATGTTGAAGGTGGAGAAGGTGAGGCCACAGCTTCAAGTCACACCTCTGTTGATGGAAGAGAGACAAGTTAGGAGGAAACTGTGAAGGAAGATGGGAGTTTCAGAAAGTAGGCACGGTGTGAGTAACATCCAAAACACAAGGGGAGATTAAGTTAAAGGACATGATTGTGTTTAAGTTACATTAGTTTTTAACTTAGATCATAACTAGAATTTTCTTCTGTAAAAAATACCACAACACATGTGTTGATGGAATTAAGACAGACATGGTTAAACAAGCCGGTTACATCCCACAAACTTTCACGCAGCTCAGTAACTATCCAACCGGAACCCCATAACTATGCGATAAAATACATACAAGCACTACTCTCACATAACCAGAAACCTATATCGACAAGTTTCTTGCTAAACAATAAATACCAAATCATATACAAAGTAAAAATGCACACATTGCTACACTATGGAACAAAATAATCGAACTCCACCATAATATACAATATCAGGTAAAAGTGAAGAACAAAACACACAATGGTCAATACACAACAATTAAAATACTTCAAAACAAACATTAAAATATTCAAATCTATACTATTATTTATGAAGTGATTTTGCTTACTTGTCATGTTCTCCATGATTTTAGCTAATTTTGCTTATTTGTCATATTTTTATTAAGTTTAAGCTAAATTATCATTGATGTATTATTTGTTTTGAGCTGAGTCACTAAATCATTAATTTAAAATAATAGCCTTGATGAATATTCTAAATAAATAAAACGAATTTTATTTTATTAATATTAAATTTCTATGTTATATTAGCTTTTCTTATTTGTCATATTTTTATTAGGTTTAGATAGGTTATTAATTTATTACTAGTTTCTAACTATTCACTAATTTATTTTAATGATATAAAGTTTATATGTTATATGCAATATTAAATAATTGATTACAAAATAATATTTTAGAATTATCAAAAAAAGATAATTCTTCTATATATATTCTTTTTGTGCCTATCTGAAAACAATATTTTATTATAATTTTTTAAAAAAAAATTAAGATACAAAACAATTTATTATTAAATATTAGTCAACCAAAAATATAAATATATTTTCTAAACTATCTCTAAGATATGAGTGTTTAAAAAAACTTAACACAATAATAAGTATATAATTTGATCAAAAGTATTTGACATATATAAATATTTTGATGTTTGATTTAACTATTTAAAAACATAAATAATAATTGATTATACTTGGTTTTAGATTAATAAGACATAACTAATAAGTATTTATAAGAAATTTATGCCCGCATGTGCGGGCAAAACACCTAGTTTTGAAGTGTTTTATAAAATTAAATAATTGTATTGTCAACTCACCCACCCGTAGGACGAATTAATCCCTAGTTTACTATATATAAGACATTCACAGTAGAAGAAACGAAGCTACTGACTTTTTATTCTGAACTTTTTATGTTCATATTGTTTTTGTTGTTTTACATCATTAAGCTTTTATATATATATATATATATATATATATATATATTTCATCAGAGCTGGCTTTTCTTTTGGTTTATATGCAAATGCCTTATTATAACGATTTCACCACGATGCAGGTAATTTTTTTATCTCTCTATATGATTTAACTAATCGTAGATTTATTTGAATTATAATTCTTACTTTTTTAATATGTTAGAAATGATTGTTTGTTAGAGCTTAGAAGGAGAATAATGCTTTCATATGTATTTTCTATTGGTTTTTTTATTTACAATTTTAGTTTATATATTCGCAGACCAACGATTATGAGGTTTTTTCATGTGGATCCATATGTACTTAAATGATCATATCATCCAAAACACGTAAACTACAATGTAAGTTTCATGCTTTGTTACTTTCTTTATGTTTTTTCAAATAATTATTTGCTTATACATTAAAGAACAAAATATTTAATCAATGTTTTATTATAAAAGTTAGTATAACTTTTTATACATATTATCAACTTTGTACTCAAAATGATTTTATACAATTTATCATATTATAAAATGTATATCTTATAAATTCACATATATAAACTATATAGTTCTTTTTTGTCATCTTTTTTGTCATCATAAATTATATAGTTCTATGTCAACTATATTATGGCTGATTTTTTCTTTTAAAATTTCTTTTTCTAAAAACCTATCCTACGCCATCTCTTTCTCTTTCTTCTTCTCGATTTCACTTTATACTAAAAAAAAACTAAACGGAGTAAGGGAAAGTTGGAAACACATATCTGCACATTTTTGATAGAACATGCATCGATTAATAATTCTTTTCTTGCGCAATTAATATGATCTCTTATGAATCTATTATAAATGTAACTAGATTTTGAACCGCGCTTTAAAAGCGCGGATTTTTTTCTGCTTAAAATTTTATTTTATGAATAAAATAATTTGATAAATGTAAATAGAAAACTTAAAATTGTTTTCTTTAATTGTTATATTTAAATGAGTATTTATGTTCAAATTGATTTTTTTTATACGATGTCTATTTTTAAACTATATTTACATATTATATTTTATAACATGTATATTTTTAAAAAATATATATATTATGTGTGTTTGGTATATGTGTAGTTGTTGTTTTATAGTATGTTTAGGGTGATAAAATAATATACCACTTTAATTTTCCAATTTTTAATAATTATTTGTATTATTTGTATGTTTCATATAACACTAAGTTAATAGATCTAATCTGCCATTATATTTTATTTGTATAAGCGTAAGTTTAAATTATTACTCATCCTTTATGTTTATACAATTGAGGGTTTGTATACATGTTAGGGTTTAAGGTTTGTGTAGGAGATTATTGTAAAAATGGGTCGCAGACAAGTTTTTATATTGGGCTTTGGGTCGCATATAGTTTTAATATGAGAAGTGGGTCGCGTGTTTTTTTGACCCACTACAACTCTGCCGGCAATTACGTAAGACACCCTTGTTATGTTTTAAAATAACGATTCTGCCACCCTTCTTTCGCACGTGAGAACGGTTCCGGTTTCGAAACTGTCGCGACCCAATAACTTCATCGCCTTACCGTTTACCAGTTACCACCGGTTACATTAATTAAAATAATAACTCGCTCTCTCTCTCCACCACTCTCAGATCTCTCTCTCCATCGGAACTCCTCTCCCCTCCGTGAAGTCCTCTCTGAAAATGGTAGGGAAGTCGGGAAAGAAAGTAACAAAAGTCAGTCGGAGTAGTGCGTGCGGCGACCCTGTCGCCGCACAGTCCGCGCGCGTAAAGTGTCCTCGGTATCCAGGTTCTCTATTTCCTTCGCTAACCGAACTACAGCCATTTTGTTCCATTCTTCCTTGCATGTCTACGCATAACTTTAATTAACTTCCATCCACTGATAGTTTCCATTTCGATTTTAGTTTCCGATTCTACCGGCGACGCCGCGGGATCTTCCAAGGAAGTCGGCGTTGCGGGTCCCGACTCAGGTTCAGAAATTGAAGGGGTATCTGACTCATCGCCGAGATTTCCTCCGTTGCTGTTTGCTTATGGTTGCTACCCACAGAAATTGCGGCTGAATATCTACTCAAAAGCCCACGTTATAGGAAGTATTGCGAGGACACTTGTAGGATCGGATCACCTGGAGACGATACTGCAGTCTCAGTTTGGTAGGCTATTTCAGTTACCCGTTGCTCGTTGCCACAACTCTACCAAACTGGTTGGAGACTTGGTCTGCCGCCAGTTTGTTACTGATCGCAAGTATGAGCATTGGTTCCACTTTGCGACGCATCCCCTTTGCTTCTCGCTTGATGAGTTTCAGGAGATAACTGGGTTGAACTGCGGCCCATTCGATGTTGCTGATTCGGAGGACGATGTCGAACCAGGTTCTGCAATGTGGCAGCAGCTGTTTGATACATCCCTTGGGGACATAACCGTCGCCCAAGTTTTTCTGATGCTTAAGAATCCGGGTTTACCAGAGTGGAAACATGTTCCTTTGGCGCTTATTGCGCTCGTTGACGGTGTTATATGTTGCAGCAACAAGAATCTCAAACTCACCCCGAGGTATGTCGAGATGCTTTGCGATCACGACTACTTCTTCAGCTATCCTTGGGGTAGAGAGTCGTTCATGAAGACTTTACCCCGGTTGTTACCTCCTTATGGCTCGGAAAACCCTCTTCGTGAAATGCGGGTCCGTTTATCTCAAAAGACGACAGTTGCGTATGGATTTCCGTTGGCTCTTCAGCTCTTCGCATTTCAAAAGATTCTGCTCCTGTTGGCTCAGATTCCCAACTCACACTCTGCCTACACTTTCTTGGTTAACCCTGAGGGTTGCGATAACGCTATCACCATTCTCAAAAACAATGACATTGTTCATGTCGAAGAAGACCCAAATGTAAGATTCAAGAACTTCAATTTCTCAAGAACTTATTTCCGAAAATTTAATTCTCTTATATTTATCTGATCATCTCTGTTTCTTCACTAGTTGACCGTTGATTTCACCCCTATTCCGGAATCTGAGAGATACTTGTGGTTGGACGACTGTCTCGACGTTCGTGTTACGCATTTGGTTGAGGCGTTGCAGAGTGGATATCAATTCCAGAAAACAGATTTCCAGGGTGGAGATGCTTCGTTTGCACCAGTTTGTGAGGGTGGGTTACAAAACCCGGATGCCGCTCCTACAGGTCGACCCGTGAAAAGCCGGAATCTGCGCACATGTGTACGTACGGCAACTGCATCGCAAGCTCCACCTGTCCACCAGCGCAACCTGCGCCCCCGTAAACCTCGTGTTGTTGTAATTGACTCTCTATCATCGTCATCATCTCAAGATGGCCAACGAGAAGGTCCTTCTGAACCAGTTAGGTGTACGCATGTTGATTTGAAGCCGTGGTTAGATCAGAAGTTCGAACAACTTGCTAAATCCTTTCGGAATCATGTGGATATTCTTCCTGTTCTCGGTGTGGGCTCTCTGAACCTAGGGTGGAGCGGGCCCGCAAAAGGCCGTCAGACGAGGACAGAAGTGTACCGTCTGACACCTTAAAGGGTGTTGATCCTAAAGCTGTGCCCTCCAAACGCAAGGCAAAGAGGGCAAAAACAGCGCCTGCTACACCTGCTCGAAAGAAACATGACTATTCTTTACGTTCGGTCGAAGACAAGGGTGTCTCCGACGACGTACACCAGGGACCCTCCTCACCGATCGGCAACATTGACAGATGCCAGGACGATGATGATCCGAATGAGGTAAGTTTGAGAGTTTTTTATCCGTTCTTTGGTTCTTGTTGTCTACAATATTAATTTTTCTAGTGTATATCTCTTGTTCAGGTATTTCAGGATTGTTCCAATGAGGTAAGGAAACATCATTTGTTAAGTTTTACTTCGTTGTGCTGAAGGTGTACACTTGAGTTTAAATGGTGTACCGTTGTCCTGCAGGGATTTTCCGGAGTATCCCCAAGGAACGAGAGTCCAAGACACGATGCAATCACAACCAATGCGATCATTCGGTATCAGGATCCCGTTTATATTCTACCACAGCGCTATGTCTCACCCCAGAAAAAGGTCTTTTTTATTTCAGCTAGTTTGAATGTCCGTACTGTTAAAATATGAATATACAAATTTATTAACATTCATTTGGACAATGATTTCAGAGCACGATAGACCAAAGGAGTCATATACCAGTTGGTTCGTTAGAGGAGAGTTTCAAAGAAGCCACCATTGCGAGAGATCTACAACCATCTCCCGGCCAACCAGATTGTGAAGTCCCTGCGTCATCCACCGCCAATGAAGGACGTCATGTACGTGTTGATCCAAACCCTCTTCCACCAATCGTTGAAGACTCGGAGGGTGGAACACCAGCTGTCGAACATGCCCAACCACTCACCCCCATTGTTGAGCAGCACACGGATGCAACCTCTGCTGGTTTACATGTCGGTGTACGCGACAGCCCAACGGTGGATGCTCCTAACACAGCCATTTCACTTGGTTCCGTAGACAACGTCTCAACTGGAACCCCAATGCATGTTCAGGTTGAACCTGCTTTGCAATTCGAAGATACTCCAGGTCAACCACCCCATTCCGTTTGTCATATAGAAGACGATAAGGATTATGTTGAGACAGGTGGTAAACGTGTCCGGAAAATCTCACAGTTAATACGAGGGGTGTATACCCCAGATCCAAGGTTGAAAGGGTTGTTCATGAGTGAGGAAAAGCCCCATTATAAGCCCCTCCCAAAGTCCTCCCGAGTACAGTTCAAAAAATTTGCTGCAATCTTGAGTGAAAATCTCGAGCAGTAAGTCGCATGTTTTGGATGCATTTGTTAATTACTATTGTTAATTATTTTGGTCACATTGTTGTTAAGTATTGTTAAAGATTCTCGTCTTTCAATGCACACCTGCAGGACGTTCGAGATCATAACCTCCCATGTTGTCTCGAATTCATTCTTCCTTGATATTGCTGAACCTCAGAAGTGGTTGTCGGACGAGGTACGATCTGAGTTTTAACATCCTAATTAGGGATAATATTGACATATCTATTTGTTTTACACAGCACATGGCCGTTATAATGCAAATGTTGTCGAGGCGTCTTGGGGGTGATCTCGCTAGAAACCGAATGTTAATGGTTGACCCCTACTTTTCAAAGCTCATTAAGTCCTCCTACGGTTCTTTTTTGGTAGAAGAAGATAAGTTGCATTTAAATTGGGGCAGAAATATAATAAGCTATGTGACAGGAAAGAGCAGGGGGAGAACTAATAAGTTGGAATTTGGTCGGGATGTTGACATGGTGTATGCTCCAATGATGTGGGGTCCAGACCATTGGGTTGGTCTTTGTATTAACTTGGAGGTTTCTCACGTGACGATCCTCGACTCTTACCCCACCCTCCATCCAACATAAGAACAAATTGAAGAACAAATGGCTCCGGTTCTTGAATCGTTGCCATATATTTTAGAACAGTATACAGGTTTCACGAAGTACCTCAGTAATTCATTGAAACCTCGTTATTACTCATGCAGCCGTTTGGAAGGTGTCTATGTTAACGCAAGGACTGGGGACTGTGGGCCATGCGCTGCTAAATTCATGGAGATCCACGCTAATGGTGGTCGGAAGGAGGAGATGAGTAAGATTGATGACAGGATAGTGGAACGATTTCGTGAGCAGTATGCTATGGACTGTTATGAAGAATTTCTTGGACCTGCGAATGTTGTGAATCAGGTGTGAAAGGAGCAGGAGTTTGGTGTAGTTTGTGTTTCTGTATGGATTATATAAATTTTAATGTCGTCAATGTAGTCTTTGGATCATTGAGTTTAAATGTTTCCAGTATTGTAGATAATGTTGTTAATGGTTTGAAGAACTTTTGAATCGTTTAGACAGTGGAAATGGTTTATGAACTTTTCAAGCCTTTCGTTAGTTGAAAATAGTCTATTTTACATGTGTCAGCATATGCAAGTCGATATAGCCGTTAAACTGACATAGCCGTTACAGAATATGTCCGTTACACACTTGTACTCGTTTCCCATTAGTTATTTATAGGGCCCAATTTTTGTTGATAAACCTTACACTTCGAGAAAATGGAAATGCCTAACATTCCAGATGACATATTCACAGTAATCTTGCAGATCGTAGGTGCCGACGCATCATGGCGTCTTGGTCCTTTTATCAGGGTGGGGAGGCGGTCCTATGCCCTTGTCCACCAAACTCAAGTATTGCGGGAATGCAGTCTTTGGGCAATGTGCCGGGAACCTAGCGACATTTTCATTGGTGGCAGGTGTCGTAGTTTTTTTGAAAAGTGCTTGGCTGTGGGTAATATCGATGCCGTATTCTTCGAAAGTCTCCGTTTAGCAAGTCGTGGTAATGATTTGGAAGCAGCCGTTGCTCTTTTGGCGCAAAATGTTCCAAACGATGATGAATCGACCTTGATGTATGGTGTTTTAAACGTATGTATAGGTGACGTAATCAAGGCCAGTGAAGCGTTTCAAATGTTCATTCAGCATCATGACCAACTACATTCTGAGAGAGTGAGGCAGATGTGTAACGCACTGGAGTGGAAACTGTCATGGTACTCGCCACCATATATGGATACGTACGCGCACTCTTTCAAATATCCAAACGATGATGTCATAAAGCAGCCAGACTGCGCTTACGAGCACGATCCAAACTTTGATCGTTTTTGTAATTCATGCAATGTATTCTGGGCAGCACGTAACGTTTGTGGGATGCTATAAGGGCCGTGGATGTTGCGGATGGAGGCACATCTACTTAAACATGAATTATTTGTAACCGTTGTAATCTTTTCCAACAAAAATACAACGGCTATATTCGTTTAAAATGACTAACAACGGCTAACTTTGTTTCGAGTTTAAACATGTTGCTGGACTCACTGTTGGGCCTAACTTTGTTTCCAATTTAAACACGTGTGGCCCAAATCATGTTGGTCGTCCCTTCATCAACCTTTTTCATTAATAAGGAAGACAGACCGATTTGACGGTTGGGCGGCTCCAAAAAAACTATCTCCTCTCGGAAACTGTATTTGTTTCTCCTTCGAACTCATCTTCAAGATCCAATTGCTCGAAAGATCATTGAAACCCTAAAAATGTCGTCTTCGTCATCTGCCTCCACCCATCTCCGCCGCCGTGAATACAACAGCACAAGTTCAGATGAACGCTCGAGTTCCTCCCCTGAGCCGGTCGAGGAAGAACTGCGTTTTATGACATTTGAAGCGCGCTTACAAGCAAGTCAGGGGTTCTTTATCGCCGGCCCACCGGTGCCAAACCCATGGTCTAATCGTCATCTAACTGAAGTAAGCTTCCGTAAGTATCAACAACTTTGCATACGAGGATTTCTAGTCCAGGGGAAGTTAGTGTTAGATGATCCGGGATTTGCTGAGGCTCGCTCAATAATAGAAAATGTTGGGTGGATGTACACTGTATTGCACGTGCGGCCTTTCTGTCCAAGGGTGGTTAGAGAATGCATCTCCAACCTATACGGTTCGGACGCGGGGGTTTACATCAGGGGATGCCGTTTCGATTTCGACCCCGTCGTTATTAATCAACTATTCTTGACTCCAATTGTGGAACAACCTCACACATGGGAGGATGATGATCTGTCGCAGGCAATTACCTTCCTCACCGGTGGTCGCTGTACTCACTGGGACCCTTTCTCCCTAACACAGCTCCTCCCACAGTATCTTTGCCTCTACAAACTGTGTGAGTTAAACTGGCCACCTGGATTCCATGTAGATGCAATGCTAAAAAAGCGTCTTTGTTTTCTCTTCGCGTTTGTAAGAAACAAGCCTATAGACTTTGGTCGATTGGCTTATGACCAGGTCATCGAAATGTCTCGTCAGTCAGATGCCGACAGGAAAATTGTTCTCCCCAACTTGATCTATCAGACTCTCAATCTTCAGAGGGACATTTTGGCACTTCCAGGTGATGAACCCCTAATTGGTCAGCCTGAAAATGTTAGCGGACTGGAGGCGGATCTTTCACTACGTAGGGGGAGAAGAGGTCGTATCCAATCCGATGATTGATATCGATGCTACTATAAATTCTGTTTCTGACTGTAGTTTTTTGTTAAGTTCTCTATGTTACTCTAAGTTATGTTTTCGGCTAGTACACTAAGTATTGTTTTACCCTCTATCTTGTTACTTTATTCGGATATAATATCTACTTTTGTTATTAATGTTATGCATCCATTGATGAACTAATTGGTGTACAACAAATATTCGGTACAACCAAAACCCGTAGACCTCAACAGTTGATACGTACAGCTCAACATTTACTAACAAATATTTGCTACAACCATAATATATTTCCTACAAGCATAATATATTTTGCACAGTCTTCTTTTTGGAAAGAGATCAAGGTATACCGTACACCTATTTTATAATAAGGTTACTTCATACTATAGTATGACCATATAATTTAATTTTCACGCAATGTTTTTTTGTATAGCTTGGTGTACGCTGCAAGGCTTTGACGTTGTAATAATTATCAAAATACATGTGTACACCTTTAAAACCGCTTACGAATATATTAGTTTAGATAGCTCTTTCACTGTTAAAAGATGAAGACGTATAGCATGAAATGGTGTACTTATATTTTTGAAAGAACAACTAAAAATTGATTTGTCCACAGAAATGGTACTGAAATATTTAAAGCAAGTGGGAGACATTGGAACAGATCCAAAAGAGCTTACAGTTTTTGCAGGGTCCTTCTTCTTGAACACCGTAATCATGGCCAGAACGGCACTTTGGTGCTTTGATTAATTCATCATCTGGGAATTTGAACGTAGACACGTATGTGTTCATATATGGTGGATCGAAGAGCAACAAACGTGACTGAAGCTCATCTCCAAGTTCATCAATGGCGTCTGACCTAAGGTCCGCATGAATGGCTGCGAACTCCTTGAAAACTTTTGTAGCTTCCTTGTCATTACCAAGGCATACATTGAATATACCAACGGCGAACGTTGAAGGTGCGTGTTCAGGAACATTTGCTTCCAAAAGGTAAATGCTTTCCTAAAGTCCTACAATTGCTGCTACATTGAGGCCCTCGTAATACAAGGCGTCCTTATTACCAGAGAACGCGCACTTCCTGTTGAATTTGTGGAACTTCCCATTATTCCCGACCTCTCGGTTACTGTAGTCGAGCATAGGTGTTACATTGCACTTTTGTAAGACGTAGGGGTCATGGACCAGACGGTATCCGCGCTTCCCAGCACGCATGAAAGGTCGAAGGTGCCAAACTGAATCCTCCCCAGCCCGGGCTATAATTTTTGTAATAATTTCGTCTGGGAGATTGGGGAGTATTCTTTCCGTCATACTTTGGTTGTGGAGGAGTATAGGTAGTTGAGAAAATGTAATTTACTGGAGTTGTTTGAAAACGTCTTGTTCGACCATTACTTTTAACCTAACAACCTTGCTTAAGTATTATCACTATCTCCGTCTGTGGTATGGAAAGTAATACGGAGTAATAAGTGTGGCTTCTACGGTTGGTGGAACATTAATTTTTTGTTTAACCGCACAAGCCTCTATCAGTATTCCATCTATTTAACTTTGTTTCATCAGTGTTTTATTAAAAACACTTCACAAACACCCGAATATTATGGCACCTACTGTTCTCCCAGACCTTCCCGACGATATTTTCATCAAAATCCTCAAGTATGTCGCCGAGGACTCATTTTACTTCCTTGGTGGCTTCCTGCTGGCTGGGAAAAGGGGTTACTCACTTGTCCATGAACCTTCCGTCTTAAAGAGTTGCTATATTACTGAAATGGTTAGCTTCGACACGCATTCTTCCGCAAGTGCGTTGACGCCGGCCACAGAGAGGCTATATGCTATGCAGGTCTCCACGCAGCAATAGATGTTGATCTGCCCGAGAGTATCCGTATTTTGGAACAAAATGTGCCAGCGCATGGATTATCAACCTTAGCTGTTGCAATTTTCTATGTCTGTCTTGGCAAAACGAAGGAAGCCAGCAACGCCTTTCCGTTGTTCGAAGCCCATCACGCTGACCTACGTTCGGAAACCGTTCTAGATGTGGGAGAGTCGATCCACTATCTACTGACGACGTTTAATGCGTCGTTCCTTAACAAATATATGGGATCCTTCCAATTTCCGGGTGATGATGTTATGATGCAACCAAAATGCCTTCATCTCGACAGGTGCTGGATATTTTATGTTGGGTTGGAGGGTTCGTGCGAGAACTGCAAGCTGTATTGGATATGTAACACCATTTCTCAGATGCTGTAAAAGATGTATTTGTTGTTGTTTTGGACTTCAATCAATATTTGTTGTAAAAGATGGATTTTATGTTATGTACGAAAGTAACCCATTTTCAAAATATCGTTCATTTACTCCCCAATGTCAGTCAAGTACTTTTGAATTAAACGTAAACAACTACTAAAATACCTACCAAAGCCGATTCTGCAAGTAAGAAAGTAAAAATAAGTGGAAACATAAGCCGATTCGTCATTTCATTAGTTCATTAACTTTGGTGATGATGTTTAAAATATAGGTGGAAACATAACTTTTGTATTAAACGTACTCAACTGCCACGCAAAATTCCTCTATTTATGATGCTCCTATCAGGTCTTCTTTGAACTCATCCTAGAAGAAACAACTTTTAAGTTCCCTACATTTCAAAATAGTATGGCTAATTCCCTTCTCCCAAATCTTCCAGAGGAAATTATATCCAATATTATTGATCTGGTAGGACAAGATTCTGCTACGTACCTTGGGCCAATCATGAGGGCTGGGAAACTCGGTTAAGAACTAGTCCATAATCCACGCATACTCCAGCGTTGCAACGTCACTCCTATTCTCGCTGCTTCATCTTGTCAAATCTGTTATAATAGTAAGTTTCGCGAGTTCTTCCAAAAATGCGTGGAGGTTGGAAACATAGAAGCGGTTTACTATGAAGGTCTACATCATTCAACAACTGTAGGCCTTCAAGCAGGAATCAAAGTCTTGGAGGCAAATGTCCCATCCCATGGATTGTCAACTTTAGCTGTCGGCATATTCTATTTATGTCTGGGTAAAAGTATTGAATCAAACAATGTCTTCCACCAGTTCGCAGTCAACCACGGCGAACTAAAGTGCGACGCCATTTCTGAAATGGGAGATGAGCTGAAGTATAGATTGATCGAGTTCCATGCGCCATCTTCGCACAGATACAAGCCAACCTTAATATTCCCGGAGGATGACGTTCTCACTGACAATGAAAAATGCTTCTTAGGTCATGAGTACTTCATGGATCGGGATGAAGGGTGTAAAAAATGCAGGCTTATCTGGGCGACTTGGCAAATTTCACTAATAATGTAAAATTACCCTTCAGGGTTTAACCACAACGAATGTGACTGCATCTGCGGTTTAATGTAATGTCCCCTTTTTAATTGGCAACTTAATGGTTTAAAAAAATTACCCTTTGTTTATTTATTTCACCCGCATTTTCTTGAACCATATACCCAATTAATCGGATAAGTAATTTTCTTATTTTGTTTACGAAAGTAGCCGTTGGAAGATGTTAAGCATTTTAAAACAAGGGGATTATAGACGTTACGATATAGCCGTTAAGCATTGGTTACAAAATGAAGCCGTTGGAAGATGTTAACTCATCCTGGTTCTCCTATATAAGAAATATGAACTTTCCCTTTGATTTCACTCCTACCAGATAAAAATGACGGACCCTTACTATGCATATCTGAAGCAGCATAAAAAGGATAATGATTGGCGCGAGTGGGTATGCTATGTTCAACATTGCATACCCAAAAAATGTGTGTGTGATGCTCCTATCACTTTGGAAACGGACGATAAAGGAACGAGTTACTACTCCTGCAAATATTTTGAGGTGAGAACTAGAGTTCATAATCGTATTTATATTGTTAATCGAATAGTATGCATTTGAAGTTGACTTTTCATTGCAGGATGACGGCTTGCACATTCGACATCGCTGTTTTGATGCTATTGAAGAAGAGTTGCAGGAGTTAAAGGAAAAAGTTGCACAGGAGTCGATCATGCGAAGGCAGGTGGAAGAAGAGTTGAAGAAAATGCGTGAAGAGATTAAAGATGTTAAGAAACTACTTATGCCGCAGCCGGAAATGGGTCATCATTGTCCTGAGAGTGTCTTTCATGGTATTGAAGAAGAGTTGTGTATGGTAAAGGAGGAAATTGCAGCCGAGGCCAACAGCCGAAATAAGATGGAAGATGAGATGAACAAACTGCGTGAAGACTTCAAAGAAATTAAGCAAATAATTATGTTCTGTTCTTCGTAAATATTCACATAATAATGATGGTTTATTCAATAAACGAATGTACGCCCTTCTCATAACAGCGTACACTTTACTTTAAAAGTTGCACACCGAGTGTAGTTATAAATATTCGAGACTATGGCAGACGTGTGTAGTGTTTGATATTAGTATGTTTAACTATTTACGTATCAATTTTTTACATCGTACACCTTACTTTTATAAAAGTCGATCAAGTAACCCTTTAGGCTTACGTACTAAACATCTAATAGAGGTTATAAATATAGTTGGTGTGCAGAGTGTTTTGAAGGTATACGTTTATTTATCTAGTGTACGTACTACTAGAATTAAAAATTTGTTACATTCTGAGTACAACTTTTACTAAATTTAAATTCACACACTTTATCCCATAAATAAAGCATAAATATATAATAGTACTTCAATTTCGACAATCCATTTGTGTATACCATGACAATAAAACTTAAAAAACTAATACTAAAACTATATACGAACTCTTACTGCCAATATGCAAAGTCTGGATGACCGGTGGATGGCTTAAAGTCGCGTAGGAAAAGAGCTACCTCTTTTATCCAGAAGCAGCGGTTACACATGTCTTCCGCCTTGCTATTCTCAATGTGGTAAAGTGCCCAAGCCCAATCCAAAACAGGAGTACAAGGACAACTGTAAAACGTCGGGAGCATTGTTGATTCAAAGACGTGCCTCTTAATACCGAAGTCCTCCCTATGATCGATATTCCATATCCCGTCGGAGTTTCTGACGACCTTCCCGATATCAGCAATGGTTTTTCTTGTAAATCCACATAAGAGGTCGCCATCACCACCCCAAATCTTGGTTGTCATTGTATAGGTATATGAGGCAGGCTGGTATCCTGCATCTGCTGCTCTCTTTATCAAAGAGAGGCCTTCAACTTGACGATCTTGTCTGTAGAAGTACTCTACACCCTTGATGTAAAGAGTACTTGGGTTCCCCTCCTGATAGCATCTTCTCAACAGAGGAGGAAGCTTAAACATCCCCATCCTCCAAGGGATACTCAACATATCAAAGGAAGCATAAACCTCCGCATCGTATGACAACGAACGCATAGATTTGCTAGTAAACCGGAGTGTAAAAAGATCCTGGCAGCCGTTACGTGCCACGCGTTGAACCACAAAGCCCTGGAGATCTGTCGGGAGGTTTTCTATCGGGAATTCTGTCATTATCAGCACTTGTTTGATGATTCCGGTTGGGAGATGAAGGGATGTGGAGTATGTGCAAAAATGGAGGTATTTATAAGGACTTAAACAGTGATGAAGTGACATTAACGAAGGGGACGCCTTCTTCAAATTGTTGTCTTGTCGCTAAAGTTACGACTTTTAGAAAGTTACGACTTTTAGAAATGTATAACCGACACTAACGAAGGGATGTCTATTAGTGAGTGTTGTTTATAACCGACAGTAGCGGTTGCGACTATCAGTTAAAGTTACGACTTTTAGAAAGTTACGACTTTTAGAAATCTATATAAATGTACCGAAAGAAAGTCTTCAACTAATCTTCAGACCAAATATGGCTTCAAATATATCACCGCAGGGTTCAATGAGTGTAAAAGAATACGAGAAATATTTTCTTCAACATGAAGTCTGCAAAGCTTTGAGTCAGAAAAGCTTGATGACCTTGTACCTTTCTGGCCTCAACGAGAAAATACGCAACAGTTTAAAGGATGCCAAATTCTACACGTTAGAAGAGCTGATGGTACGTGCTCGGTTGGCTGAACATCCGATTGAGCAGGGATCTATGACCGTTCAACAATACAAGGACTTCTTCGTTAACCATGACGTCTACAACAAATATGACTCAACCACATTGATTTCCATGTTTCTTTCTGGTCTCAAGAAGGACATCCGGGAGGCGGTGGAGGGAAAACATTTCTCCTCCATGGAAGAACTATTCGAAAGCGCACTATTGGCTGAAGATCCAATCGAGCAGCGTTCATCAACAGTAGATGAAAACGTTGATTTCTTCATAAATCATCCTGTATTCAAAACACAAAACCAAACGACATTGATGACGATGTTTCGTGATGGTCTGAAGGAGGAGATTCGTGATGAGTTAGGTGAAACAAAGTTCTCCACTCTTGAGGACCTCATTGAAAGCGCCCAAGAAGCTGAACAAATACTTCTTACCTCATCGGAGGAGTCAGAGGAGGCAGTCACTGAGATGGATCCAGAGCTGCGGGATATATTAGGCTTCTCAGATGAGAAAGAGGATATGTATGATTCAGACCCATATATGGATGAATCGGAAGACCCCTCTGTTGAAGAGGATTTAACGGACGACACCATATCGTCGGGGGAGTTCAGGGTGACTGATTACAACGATGAGGATTCGGCTGAAGATGACGAAAAAGATTCCCAGACCGGCTCCGAAAGTGATTAGAGAAAATGAAAACGATTAAAAACTACATATATGTTTGATTATTTTTCGGTTCATACATTAAAGACTACATCTATGTTTCGTTTACATTCTCGGTTAACTTTTCTTTTTTACCGTTTTAGGATTTATACCCTAAACTTATACCCTAAACTTATACACTAAACATAAACCCTAAACTTTAACCCTAAACTTATACCCTAAACTTATACCCTAAACTTATACCCTAAACTTATACCCTAAACTTATACCCTAAACATGTATGGCAATGAAACCTATTTTAGATGTCAAAACAATGAGTTCGAACTCTATTTGGAATGAAAAATCAGATCATTAAAAGGATGTTAAAGGCATTACAAAGATGTTCAAACTACATATCTTAAGCATTACAAAGAAGTTTAGATGCATTACATGTCTTAAGCATTACAATAACATGATTTTAAGCATTACAATACGACCATTAGAGCTTTAGAAAGCTGTTGATAGTGTCTTCTTCCAACTCTTCGTTCTTGACCAACTCACTTCTAAGCGCAGCAATTGTTTTCTTTAATTCCTCAATAGTTTTATCCTTCTTACGTATTTCATTTCTTGCTTCGATTAAAGCTTGTTTCTGCCATCCAAAAGCATCTCCTTCATCGTACCATTGGAAAAATTTGCATCCACTCTGAGACAAAAACGAAATTATACAAAGGAATACTAATTTCAGCATGTACAGAGGAATAATCGTTTTACCGGGTATAGTTCACATCCATAGAACCTTCTGCCTGGATTCTTATCTGTCCATGCTTGACGGATCTTCGCCTCTAAACGACAATGACAAATCACTTTTGTTTGAATTGCCTGGCCCCATCGCTTATTGTTGTTTCCTCTACCCAGTTCCATTTATCTCTTTCTCTGTTTTGATTTCTCTGTAACAAATCGATTTCTCTTATGAACCCTAATTTTGATTTCAGGAGAAGGACGTATATTAAAGTCGACCAGAGGTGGATATAACGTCCGGGTCGGGTCGGGATTAACTTAATGGGTTTAAATTTATCTAATCACAATTTCACCCCATTATGTTTTGTTAAAATCAATTAAACCTCGATATGATGTTTGCACCATATTTTATGTTAAAACGCGTAAATTCCACCGTGTAATCAATTACTGACATACCCACTCAACCTTCCTTAAGACACCAAGTTACCGAGAATCGAGAAGTTGCAAAGTCGCCACGCCTTAACCTACTGTTTAGGGGAAATGCGAAAAGTCCATTAATAGGTTAAAACAAGTAGTTTCTGAGGATTTTATAAATTCAACTTCATCTCCTAGAAGCCAAACCATTTCATCTTCATCTCCAAAACTAACTGTTGCTGCGAAACATGGTGTTAGACATCAACCAAGGCTCCATGACCGTGGATGAATACAAGGAGTATTTCCTAAGTCATGAGATCGTTGCTACGAACGACGAGGCGTATTTGATACAGCTCGCTCGTGACGGATTAAACGACGCAATCGGTGAGGCTCTGCATTCTGTAGAGTTTTCAACGCTTGAAGAATTCTTTCAAGAAGCAGCCGCTGTCGAAGAGGAACTGGAGATAGAGAAGAGTCCAGAAAAAAAACAAAGTCGCCGTAAGAGGAAGGCGATGGTATTCTCGGACCCGGAAGACGAGTACCCTGGGGAGAAACCGGAAGAGGAAGATGACGAAGACAGTGAAGAGGAGGAAGAGGGGTCTGATTATGGAGTTACGCGGGCCGAATTTGACGAGGACGGGATGAGTGCCGACTCTGACTATGCCTCTGAGTATGGCTCTGACTATGCCGATGACGGCAGTAGTGATGAAGATACCGCCCATGGCGAACGCCGATCCTTATCCGCAAACCCTTCCTCTGGTGACCCCAACCCCGTCATCGGCGGTGCTTCTGGCCCTGACTCCGCCACCGACGAAAACGCCTCACTCGCGGGGGGTTACATTGTCTCCACCGCCTCCATTACTAGAGAGGTGGCCAGCTCCAACGCCTCCATCGCTGGAGAGGCGGTCGTAGTAAGCTCCGTCTCTTCCTCCAGCTCCGCTGCAGTACGATCGGTCTGTAGCTCTAGCTCTAGCTGCGGTGGATTTGGGTCCGTCGCTGACTCCAGCCCGGCTGTCGATGCCTCAAATTCAACCACAAGCTCGGGGGCACTTAACGGCGGTGGTAAATAAGCTATCCTCCTCTCGGTTACCTGATTTTAATAGTGGTGGTTCGTTTTTTTGACATATGTACGTCTAACGGAATGTAGCCGAACGGGTCCGATCCCTTTTATTATTATTGCTTTAATTTTCCACTCGGTGTAGAACATGAAGCTAGCTGTTTCCTTATCGGATTTAAATTTCAAACATGTGGTTATATTTTGTTATATTTTGTATTAGGCGTACGTTTATTTATCGATGTACGACAATTAAACTACTAAGTCGGATGGTGTACATTAGTCTGACGGCGTACATATAAAAAACACCGTACACCTTTCCTATGGTGTTCGGGTGTACGGGACGTTAAAGCATGATATTGGTTTAAAACTTGAATCTATATGAGATAGATTCTTCTAATCAACCAAAAAGATAGAGTAACTACAAAATAACACTTGTTTGGCTTCGGTGTACCGTTTCTATGGGTGTACAGCCTTTTAAGATATTAAATGACAACAAAAGAACGATCATTAAAATGATCACGGCAAGGGTTGCTTGCATGTAGTCTTCTTGTGACCAAGCATGAAACACCTGGAACACTTGTTTGCCTTCTTTTTCCTCGGCCCCTCCTACAAAGAAAAACAGTAAATATCATTGACATGACCTATATCTCCTTATATTCCAAAATTAATCAAAGGTGTATATTAGGAATCTTTACCGGATAGTCTCCAGCTGAGAGTTTCCTTTTAACACCGGGTCTACCCTTTGTTCTTTTTGTACTCAGTGGATAAAGATCTATCTTCAAAACTTCTGGGGGAACATCAACATCCTTAGGATCTGGAACGGGTAGTATGATACCCTTTACTGTTTCAGACCAGGTTGTTTTCAAATGGTATTGTGAAACAAAACTGGTGTACGCCATGTTACGATAAGAAGCAGCCGCTATTGCATGTCGGCATGGCAACCCAAGCTTTTGAAATTCAAGGCAAGAGCAATTTCGCTTTTCAAGATCTACAGTGCAACTGTATCCACTGGGTTTTAGTGTCACCTCGAACAGCCAGCCTAAGCATGGCATAACAAGATAGCCAGTTGACAACACCAACTGTTCAACAAGAACTTTTTCGATTTCCTTAGGAATGTTCCCATTCAATTTTTCGATGTCGCATCGTCTGCTCTCATACCATCTTGACAACATCCGGCGGATAAACTCAAACAAAGCCATTACAGGACTATCACGTGCGGGTAGAAGTGCGTGATTCAAAGATTCAGCAATGTTTGAAGTCATCATGTTATATCTGTCCCCTTCGAAATGTGAACGTGTCCATAACGTTTTATCGATTTTCTCCAGATATTCCCAACATTTCCAGTCCGTAAGCTTTATAAGGTCATACACCTTCTGAAACTCCGACACTTTGTATGCTTCTCCTGCCCAGCCAACCATTGCTTTCTGCGAAAGGCCTTTGTACTTTTCCTGGACGTTTCACTGAAGGTGTACGAGGCAAATTCCATGGTGTGCACGTGGATACCACTGTTCTTTAGCTGCAAATATGGCGGCGCATCTATCGGAGATTAAGGTTAACTCACTACTGTCTTCAACAATAGTGGATAACCTCTCGAAAAACCACTTCCAAGAATCTGAATTCTCGCTTTCAACAACTGCAAAAGCAATCGGAAAAACCCGGGTGTCTGCGTCTTGACCGCTGACACTTAGTAAACAGCCTTTGTATTTCCCAAACATATGTGTTCCGTCAACCACAAGGACCTTCCTCAAATGCTTCCACCCATCAATGCATGCCTTCAGTGACATGAATGCATACTTGAAACGTGTATTTCCTTCAACATCCGCTTCGGTTTCAATATCGGTGATAGTGCCCGGATTTGCTAATTTAAGTACGTGAAGGTACTGTGGTAGCATCATATAGGACATCTCTTCTGTCCCTTGAGCAAACGCAATAGCGAGTTCCCTCGCCTTCCAGGCTTTCCAGTAACTGCATGGATAGTTGAACTCAGTACGCAGCACTTCCGGAAGTTCAAATGCACGAGGTCCAGAGTGCAGTCTTTCGTATTTTGAACGCAGTAGTGCTGCAAGTACTTTTGATGTTCCATGTTTTTTGTACAGCCCTCGTACGTCAGCAGAACATACATGGTCCAATATAGCCTTCTTCACCATATAAGTAGGAGACTCACCGAGCTGCTTACCCACTACCCTCCAACTGCACTCTTTATCAACGCATTTCGCCGTAATGAATCTTTTGCAATGCCTAAACTTGAACCGGCACACCTTAGCTAGAACATATATGTGCATCGTTAGCTTGAATTGCGCTTTGTCCTTAAACAGCCTTCCAACATATATTTCTGAGTCATCTTTGCTGTAGTCGATGTCTTGCGGATGGAAACTGTTTGCTCCCATGTCATTAAACACAGGAACTACGTCGTTGTACCCATACATTTCCGAAACTTGAATTCCTTTGATGAATTCTTCTCCACCAAGGTTTTGGCTACGATGGCTGACAGGAGGGTCAACAAAATCATCATCATTGTATCCACAGTTAAAGGTGGATGTATAATCATTTCCTCTTGCAGCTTGGGTGACAGCAGGTTCAACATCATTATAAACATCTTCGGACCTATGACTGATAGTAGTTTGATCAGCTACCGGACCACCATTGTTGGCATCTACAGTTGGTCCACCATCACTGCTACGTGTCTGATCATTATCAACAACTTCAATATTCTCATTGATCCGAGTTTGATCATCTTCGGAAGCAATTACAGATTTCCCGCCAACTTCTTCTGCAGCTTCACTGATAGGAGATTCATCATCGTCAACAACACAATCATAAACGTCTTCCGTCACAGGGTTGTCTTTTTGGTTTTGTTTTTCTGGAGTAACATGAAGCACATCTTCACTTTCCACATCAATGCCACGGTTATGTTTCTTGTTGCATTTCCCTGTAAATACAAATCAACATCAACAGTCTCGCCTACTTCTGTATCTTTTGTACGTGAACAGGTAAAGGGTGGATAGTTTACCTGTTCCACTTGGTAATTTTGGTCCACCTCCATCTTTGACTGCGGGGATGATGGGATGTTTATCATAATCGTCATCATCTTCTATCGACTGGTTTCCTTTCTCCTTTTGTTGTGGTGGAGTGACAAGTACCAAATCTAGAGTGTCCCCGGTTAGTCTGTCATCGGTGTACGCAGGGATAGTATCATCTTCCATGCAAGAGTCGCCTTTGTTGTTGTCGTTTGCTGAAAATACATGAACACCAGGAAATTTATGGCCTATTTAAATAGTTTCAGTCCATCAAAAAGGTAGATATATTACCTCTTCCATTGGGTAATGTTTGTCCACATTGATCTCTGACCCCTCGGATGATAGGATGTTGCTCTTCATCGTCATGATCTTCAATCGAGTGGGTACGTTTCTCTTTTTGTTTAACTGGAGTAACAAGTACCACGTTTACACTACCACCATCTCCTTTTTCGTTGGATTTTTCTGAAAATACAATAGAAATGTGAACTAAGTACGGCATATTTCTGATGCTTTAGTCCAAACAGGAAACTTCTGCAAAGTTAGATATATTACTTGTTCCATTTACTAATGTTTCTCCGAGTTGATCATTGGTGTACGCCGTTGTGGTGGTTCGAGAACTACATAAATAGTCAGATGCTACATCTGTGATTTCCTGATAACATCTACTCTTCGAACACTGTTTTGTTGATTTAGAACCACCTCTACGACCCCCCAGTTTGCGCGAACTATGACCTCTACGCCCCCTTATTACTGAAGGAGAGTGCCCATTGAGAGAATGTCGTCGACCACGTCCTCCTACAGATGGACCTCCATTATCGTCTTTATCATCATCGCTCACACAATCATTTCTAACATAACTATGCCACCAATTAAAACCATAATCGAAGTCATCATCTCCCTCTTCTCCAATGTCATCTCCCTCTTCTCCAATGTCATCTCCCTTACCATTCTCCTTCTCAGCATCCACAGCTCCAAGCCCGGCGACAATATCATTTCCCTTGCTTTTTCCACCGTCCACTACCAAGTCTTCACAAGTTTCGTCATCGTCTACGTCCTTACAATCTACATTTTCCTCAACCACACCTTCCGAAGGACCTCTAACAGCAGATTTGGAGCTTTGTAGATTATCTGAACTTCGAATAAGGACAGACGCTACTACAGCAGTTTCGGCGCTTTGAAGATTCTCGGTGGACTGCTCGTTAACAGGCTTCTTCGTCCCTGACTGTTCTTCGTAGGCTGCTTCAAATGCTTCTACTTCCATCAATAATTCCAAGTCGGCATCCTCAATTCCTTTCGCTCCTAGCTCTTGAGATGCAATTACTCTGGCAGACCTTAGAAAAACTCTTTCTCCTCCAACAAGCTCCATAAATGTAACGAATAAATTTACAGATTTGTCGGCCCTAGCTAGCGCCCGGAATATTTTGTAATCCCTGACAGATGATATCTGAACGGGAGCAGCATCTTTCCCAACCATGTCACTATCCTCATCATTAAGCCAATAGCTCATATCAGCAAAGATCTCCCTTCCCAAAAGACCAAATTCATTTAAAATCCTCTCCTCCAGCCCGTCTGCTCCTTTTAATCCTGAGGTATCCACTACTCTACCCAATAAATTATTATATATCTTAAAATCCCAAGAACCAGTATCATACATTATCCACCGGCCTGCCATTACGACAATATACGAATTGGGAACACCTACACAGAAATTACAAAGTAGTTGTTAGATTTATAATTCAAAAAATACGTGACAGCCTGAACGAGTACCAAGTTCACAACGCATTACCCTGGTCACCAATTTCTTTGCCTTTAAGACTATAGCTTGAGCTCCGGCTACTTCCGTTCCCAGTTTCCATCAGTTTCAAATCGGGTGGATGCATTTTTCCAATCTGGCAGCGACCCACAACCCTTGTTCTGCAATAAGGGTTTTCGGGGGTACCAAACATATTATATTCTGTCTGAAGATTCCCGACCACATATTAATTTATTAATTAAAGTACAAGGTTGGGATTTGATGGGAAATTAGAACCGCTAACATAGAATTAACCGGCAACACACTCAGCCGGTGATTTCAACTCGTGTGGGGTCTTCGGAAAGTTGCGTGGGTCGAAAACTATGAGGGTCGCTCGGTAAAGTTTCGCGAAAAGTTTAATGGGTCGCGTCCGGTAAGTCGTTGGGTCAAAAGGCCAAAATCGTCTTCAATTCTTTCTCTTCCCTATAGGTATGCAAAGCCCGAATTGAAACTTCTCGCGACCCAACTTCACATTTAAAAACTTCTGATGACCCACACGTATAATGGACTCGTTTGTGTAGTTCAAAGTAATATTTTTGTGGTTTAGGATTTTTAGACTGTAAAGTGACATTTAAATCATCTAAATATATGGTATCAAGAAGTAGAATGTTATTAAGTATTGTTCTCAAAATATGTGGCTTCTGTTCATTTGAAATTATGGCTCGCAAATTTACTTTAGAAAATGGAAAAGTTAGAAAATTATATTAAATAATGGCATTCTCTTGTAAATAACTTTAAAATCTAATGGCAGAATCCTATTACAGATTCTACTTAAATAGTATAGAAGATTTTAGACTATTATATCTACTGTGCATATTTTAATATCTGATGAAACTAAAAAAAAAAAGCAAAAGAAATTCTGAATCTAATATTTATGGTTAAATTTTAATTAATAAACAAATAATGTTGTGGGTTACATAAAATGGATGCATGTCAATATTTAGGGAAACCGAAAAGATACATTTATAAAAAAATGGGCTTCGATAAGCATATGGTGACCTGTTTGAAGTTAACCCAGCCCAAAATTAGATAATTAATTGGTGTCCCGACATATACAGACCGTTGACATTAAAAATCAATACAGAAAAGGAAAGTAAAACCAAGTGTCTCTTGTTGAACAAAACAAAAACAATTGTCTCTCTCGAAGTTTCTTTAAAGATGTGCGTCGATTCATTTAATCCCAGGAGAAACCGAGATGCTCGGTGACCTCATTTCTTACGTTCAGTGTGAATAGCAAGCACCCGGTTCAAGAACAAAAATCTGTTCTCAAGACTTTCGAATCGCAGGTACTGAATCACAAAGCTTGTAACAAATTTTCTTGTTCCATTTATTTTATGTGTCCTAATTGAGTTTTATTGGACGGATTCAAACATGCAGAAGGTGAATAGTTTATTTTTATAATCAGAAAAAAGATCCAAGAAACGGCTTTGTAGATTGTAAGCTCTTTAGATCCGCGAAGAATCCAAGGTTATCGAATGACAAAACGCATAACATGAAATGTATAGGTTTGTTTTGGCGTTATTTCTGATTTTTTTTTGTTTATCTAATAAATAGATGTTGTAATATTTTTGACATGCATCCCAAAATCTGATGTTCATAGCACATGTTGGTGTTTAATTCAAGATGAATCCGACATCAAAATCAAGTGAAGATGAAGCGGTGGGGGCAAAACAAACGAAACTGAATATCAAGGTATTCATGAATTATCATAGACACTCAGATCAAGTTAGCTCTGGTTGGCTTTTTGAGAGGTCTTGTTGAGTTTGATCCAGCAAAACGTTGGTCACTGTTTTAAGAATGCTTCTTTAAACAATAAGGTTATACTATTATGATGTTTTTTTTTTATTTTGTAACATAAGAAGTTCTATCTTTGGAACCTGACTTTTATTTGTATCAGATAAATCAACACAAAAAGAAATAGAATTGGCATATGTTTATGTTCAGAAGTATTAATCAATCGAGAACAATGTTTCTGATGACAGGAGTTGGACCACCCCCAAAGGAGATACATGATCATTCTTAGAAGTACAATTGCACCTATTGAAATATACCTTGTCAGGTATATATTCCTTCTCGTTTATTTAATATTTTCTTATATATACTGTAGTCAGTCAAAGTTAAAAACAATGATATACAAAATGTCATTACATATTAATTTGATCTTTTCTTATATAAACATGCTCGAGACACTCGTTAAAATCCTCGTTTATTTGTAGCCTTTTTCTTCTTGTTAGTGATTCGGCCGATCTGAGAAGAACATGAGAAAACTCAAAAAGTCAAAACGATGGAGAGGAAGCAATGGCACTTACATATTTCTACTAAGTTCGTTGAACCGATGACGACGAACTCCACTTGTGGAAATAATACACTAATGGCGACAAAAAAAGTCGTCCCTTACTTCCAAGTATGATTTCTTTCATGAGGCATGTATTTTGTATCTCATGGTTTCCCCTGATAGAACTGTCACATGAACAAACCAAGTGTATCTCCATGGCCTCAAGTCATCGGTGACTTTTTCGGTAGTAGCACTCGATGTTTTTTTTTTTTTGTAAAAAAAATATAGCACTCGATGTTAGGAGTTTAATTTTAGAAGCCTTGGTTTGTTTGACTGTGTGGGCTTGATTAGGTAGACACGTTGCTATTTATAATAGGAAGAGGTTATGGGGAATTTGTTTAGGTTTTTTGGAGAAACTTGTAGCATACTCTATAGATTGCATCTCACGAGATTTTGTGCATTATATTATCGATATCATTAATTGCTAATATTAGGAAAATTCAGTTAACAGTATGAAAGCCCAGGATATTCTTTTACATTTATTATAGGTATCGAATAGGGAACATTATGTTGTTAAAATTATGAATAGTCCCCATGATCTAGATTTTTAAATTGAATACGAAGATTACGGAATTAGTTAAAGAATATACTTAGAACAGATTTGGTATCCAAACGATATGTAAATTAGTTGTTGTTTAAGAGATAAATATTTTAAAAAAAATATTTTATAGAACTTTGTTCATATTTACTTTAATTGATAAATTGTGATTACACTGTAATACCTTTGGTTTAATCCGATTTTCATATTTTTGGGTTGATTAAAGGGTTTCTTCTACATCGTATAAAAAAATCTCGTCCTTTTCCCATTCGGTTTAGGAAATACGTAGAGTAGTGTTCAAGTAAATATCAATGAATTAAATGAAATGAAATATTTGAGTAGTTATCACATATGCTTCATGGCCAAGTTAAAAAAATTTAATGCAATATAACGAAATATATCAATAGTGCTATATACTTCTACGTGGTTTATACTATAATTTTGTGGGCCTGTATTAAGAGCAAGTGGAAGACACAATTTTCGTGGGCTTATAAATCTAATTAAGTCCCAATTTTCGTGGAAGACACAAAATTACAGGAGAATCCTTTTCTAAGACACGATTTATATTGAAAAGTAGTGTATATTCTTTGTAAAGAAAATGGTATTTTTAGTAAAAAAATCAATAGAATTCTGCTTTAATAGTATAGATTTACTTTATTTATTTGAATTATTCTTGCAAAAGTTTTAATCACATTTACTAGATTCTAATCCGCCTTTTAAAGAGCGGGTATATTTTAATTTCATTTTTATTTTTGTATTTTCTTTGTGATTATATTTGTATTTTTCTTTTGTAATCATATTTTGTATAAATTTTAATCAAAATATATTGTATTAAATAATAGAAATTTAAAAATTGATTCGGTATATTGCCAGTCGAACCCGCCAATCCGCAGGTTTCAGTTTTATTTGTCAAAAAATATGACCCGCACAATCTGCAAACAAATAATTTGTACTGACACCTGTCCTATTTAACTTTGCGTTTATCCGTGGATTATAAATTTTAAAAAAATAATTATTTAATTCGATTATTATAAAAATTTAAACTTTTTTATTTTAAATTACCATATTTTTAAAACAGTGTTTACATTTTTTTAATACTTTTCGGATCGGCAGATACCCGCAATCCAAAATCTATCAACCCGCATCCATTCAGAATAAAATACTGATAACCCACATCAGCAAATTGATTTTTTCAAATAGTTGAACCAAATTTTGTGATGCGCCCTTAAAAGAATGGATATAATTTTTGTTTTATATCTTTAAGAAATATTATTTTTATAAAATCCAAGCTGTAACTAATTATATCTCTGAATATTTAATTTTTCTCTAGGATATATTTAATATTTCTCATCTCTGAACCTATAAATACAGCTGCAAAAAATATACAAAATTTGAAATTGAGATTAATATGATAAGGAGTTCGATATAGATAGACCTTTAAAATAGGAGTTTAAGTTCCATGATAAGGAGTTCGATATACAAAAAATATGCCATTTTTTTAAAAAATAGAAATTTATCATTATGCAACTTTTTTGTTATTGTTGCAATTATATCTCGGCATATTAACAGTTATATATAGATTGTTGCAGTTATATTTATAGGTTCCATGTATTTTTTTAAATTGGACTCAACTATTATCAATTACTAAATTAATAGAATAAATATTAAAAATGTCTAGAACAATTTTTGTATATGGCAAGTGTAAATAATAAAAAGAAAGTGGATGTTAAAAAAAAAAGGAAGAAAGTGGATCAAAGTGGAAACCGTGGACATATGATTAATACAAATTTGATTTGTTTCCTTATAATTTCCGCTTGATTGCAGGAGAAAATATAGACGTACTTGGTATTGTATAGTTAGGTTAATTTATTATATAGCCAAACAATTTAAAATGTTTAGTTAGCGTGTAATTTAAATTATATAAGGAAGGACCAAATTTTTTTAAGTCTAATGAATAGGTCCAAACAACTTGTATAAGTCGACTTTTCAAGACTGCTTCTGTTTTAATAGTATTGATGGATATTTATTGAGAATCTGTTATTGCACAATGGGGTATCACATTAATTCGACTTTTAAATATTTCTAAATTTTCAAAGTCGTTTTTAATATTGTTGTCTTATCTTAAATAAATCTAACTTGCGCAAGAAGACTAATATTTAATTCAAATCAGTTTATGATATTGTATATTTAATAACTTTATTTATTCTTGCGCAATGTGATATCACATTAATTGGACTTTTAAATCTTTATAAATTTTCAAAGTCGTTTTTAATATTGTTGCCTTATTTTAAATAAATCTAACTTGCGCAAGAAGACTAATATTTAATTCAAATCAGCTTATGATATTGTAGATTTATTTACTTTTTTATTCAATTTAAATATTTATTATGAAAAATTAATATTTCCTGCTTTGACTCCTAAACAGGTATTACACTTTAGTGTTTACTTACATTTTATAGTTATAATAGCATACTAATGAGATGAACTCTTTCTTTTGCAGGTCTTGATGTTACAGTCCTCAGGTAATATTTTCTCTGGTTCTGAATTTTTCAAGAACTCCTTTGTCTAAAAGAAAAAGCCAAAATGATCATGACAGTAGCCTTGAGGATCAACACTCTCTCAACAAGAGACATTCCCACAAGAAAATCAAGGGGGAGTGATCTCGAAGATTTTAAAAAGATTTATTTTCTATTGTTATGGCTTTATCTTACTTCCGCATTCTTACTATGATAAAAATGTAGTTGTACAACTAGAAAACTGATACAACTACTTGTTTTTATCTAGTATTGTTTTATATGCGGATCATATTTTAAATATGTATCATATTTTAAACATTGTGGTTGAACACTGAGTAGTTGTACTAGTTATACAATTCTTACATATTATTGTATAGTTAAATGTGTTGTATTAGTTATTTGAAATCATGTATGGAAATACAACAAAACATTAATATATCATCTCTTCCTATAAAAAATACAAGTTGTATCATGTTATTTTGTATATATGTTTACAATTGCTCTATCTCTTATATTATTTTTATGTCTATGTGAAGAAAAAAGACTTTAGGTCGAAAATTTATCATTTAATGTTAAAACAACACAGCTAAGTGTTGATATAATTAAACCATTAATACTACTACTATGGTACAACCATTTGGACTGTTTTTATCCTAGTTCAAACACCAAAAATAAATGCATATGTATAATTTTTTGGCTCCACCTTTGCTTATTTGGCCTTGAGAGCAAAAAGATGAAAATGGTTTTTTTTTTCCGAAAGTATTACAACTAATACAACTACTACAACTAATATAACTAGTACAACTTGTAAGCAAATCATTATTCAAATTAAATATTATTAAAATATACTATTCATGTATTTGACACATGCATACAAAGGAAGATTAGACCAACATGTCTTATTGGTTCTATATCATACTCTAATCTACCATCTTTATACGCTAAAAATAATAAGAATCACCATATTAATTTTAAAGTTATACTAGTTATACATGTTTTACTTATACCAATTATACTATTCTCAATCTATTTATACTAGTTATACTAGTTGTATTAATTCTAGTTGTATCAGTTGTACTAATTCGAGTTGTACTAGTTGTACTAGTAATATTCTGCGTTCTTCTATATCTTGAATCTAGTATGTAAAAGATGAAATTTGATTCTTGGTAAGATATAATTGATTAAATATGACTATGGATTGATCGGTTTGAGATAAGAAATAAAAGAATTGGTGAGTGGTTAAGAAAATTTTTGATTTTGTTTTAGTGTGAAAGAATTGATGATGGAGAAGAAAAGGGAAGAAGAAGAAGATTTTGGGTTAGTTGGTTTGGGGTTTGATTTTGGGTCGGATTCTGGATAGGATAATAATGGTAACAAGTAATAAAAGGGGAATATAGAGCCTTGTGAGAGACTGTCCACGTAGGACAAAAAAAATCGTCCATTTTGACACGTCACAGAACATCTGCGAAATTGTGGGCCTCTAATATTTTTTGATCCGTAAAATTGTATTGGTTTGTGGCCTGGATGCCCATTTCTTCAGAAACCCTAAGATGGGTGATCGATTCCAGAATCACTTTCATCTTTCTCTACGCCCGTTCCTCTTTTCTAAGTGTAGTCTATCAATCAACACACTACTCCACTTCTTCTGCAATCAATCATCCGAAATCAAACAATAATGAATTTGTTTAGCCTTTCTTCCTCTATATTTCTTTATAATTCTCTTTTTTTTTCTCAGATTTCGGATCAAAAGTTTCTATCGTGATGAATTCCGAAGGCAAATCCACTGACTCCAGCGATCTTAACTCGAAGAAATCAAACGGAAAGGATGGGATCTCCTCTGATCAAACGTACCGGCCAATCCGGTGTCTCCTCAGCCGTGCCGAAAAGCTTTTGTTGTTATTTCAGATCCGATTGTTGTAAGGCATGTCCTCTGAGAAAACACTAGGTAACATGGTTTTCAATTGATAGAGGAACCATTTCGTTTTTGCTTTTTTTTTTGTAACTTCCTTTCTGTTTCTCTAGGAGTCCTTGCTGAGTTCTTAGAGCCGATATTGGAAAAAGGTTCGAAAAAGTTAAGAAGAAGAGGTAAAGTAGGTTTGCAATATCTATGTGTTTTAGATATTGCAGTCAGTGCTTATGGCATTAGTGATTTGTTTCACTTTTAGACTGTGTTGTAGCTAAAACTCATGATTGTCTACACTGTATCTTCACATAACCATTTATTTCCATATCTACAGATGTAATATAGTGTTCATATATACACACATCTCACAGAATATGTTCTTACAGTTGTTGCAATTTGTTTATCTTGGTAAAATCCGGACGATCCAACTTGAGTAAACTGATGCAAAAGAAAACCTCCTCCAGGCGGCTAGAAAAGCATATGTCGCTGCTCTAGGCTTCACAGTCCAATGCGACAAGTGGGCTATTCGACTCCTCTTGGGTGAAATTCCATAGCGATCCATCTTCACTCACAAAGAAATGGAGAAGGCTCTTAGGCCATATTTCGAACTTACCAATGTAAGTGTCAATCTCAGCCGTTCTTGCGTCTGTGACACTTTCTAGATTAAACATAAGTTACTCTTCTGGATGCTTTAGTCCTCTTTTATTGTCCTATCCCAAGAACAGTTTTCAGTCACGGCCAGTTGTATGTTGCTCTCTCACTTGATGATACGGAAGGCACAACAAGAAAGTAAGGTGTTACTAACATTGTTTACACATAGATAGTAATCTCAGGACAAGTAAGACACTTACAGCCCTCCCTCCTCTTATTATGATAGTTCAAACGAAACAACAATATATATTATCCTGAACTTTCTCTGCTTTCGTTTCAGGAAACAGCTGGGGAGACCAGTCTATTTCTTACCATTCTCTAACACAACTAACTACTGACTGTCATCAAAAAGTCCACCAAATGTACACAGGTTTGTTCTCGAACGTTTATATAGATGAATATATAGACTACGTTCTCTTTATTGAAAACCCGCTTATGGTGTAATGCACAATATATATTCTTCACTCTTGAATGTTTAGCCTCAGTTACTGAGACAGGGATGTTCTTATTAGAGCAACATCTGATATTTTGAAATAAGCATACCAATAATGGGTAGAAGCAATTTATCTGATGCATTCTCTTCTGTTATTTCGTACAGCCAATTTGAGAACTGATTCAGAGACAAATGTCTCACCACTGCGTTTTTGGAGGCTCTCTTTCTGCACATCTTAACCTTGGCGACGGGTGTCATTCCTCAGCTACTGCAAGTTTATCACATCTTAATCTGTCCTTCTATTTTATCTCTTGATGTTACTTTGTTTTATGAATGCTTTCCATATTTAGAGTCAAAGCTATATGCACATCTTGACCAATGGTGGTCGTGACTAACAGTTTTTTAGATTGCAGCTCAGTTTTAAGGTACTCCCTCCGTTTCATAAAGAGTGTCACTCGTACATATTTCACACGGATTAAGAAAATTGGAAAATATACTAATCTACCCTTATTTATTGTACAATTAATTAAATGAAAATGATTTAACTAAATATCTATTGGTTATTGAAAAGGATAAAAAAAAGATTTAATAATAAAATGTGCATTGGAAATACAAAGTGACATTTATTTTAAAACAAAATAAAAAAGCTAAAATGACACTCTTTAAAAAAACAGAAAGAGTATTTAATATAGTATTTGAGAAGCGGTTCATTTTTGTCAAAACAGACAACATTTTCATTAAGTATAAAAAAATGTTATTTTCTTAATGGTTACTCTGATAATCGATTAAGAAGTTCCAAAAACCTATATAGCAAATCAATGAATATGATTCTCATTAACCAGCTACATCGAAGTTCTTTCTTAATTCCTCTCTCTCATTCGTTCCCTCATTTCTACAACACTATCCCACTTCTGAGAGTTTGCATATTTGTTAGACAACACTGTGCAAGTCCCCGCATCGTCTAGATCTGAGTTTTATGACCTTTTTAGCTGCATAATCAGCTAGCATCATGTTCCCCTGAACACGAAGAAATGTTCTCCCAGTCAAAGCCTCTGGCTCACATTCCATTTTATTCAACAGCTTCACTGCATCGTCAAGTTTTCCAGCTTTTCTTAACAGATCAATCTGCAACCGTAATGTTTCCTTGCTGTTTCTATTCCGTATAGTTTCTTCATCGATCTGAAGTAGTACCAACCATCTTCAAGAAGCCCTGCGTGGCTGCAATCAAAGAGAACTCCGACAATGGTAATGTAGTTTGGTTTAGTTCCAGAAGCTTTCATGGACTCAAACAACTTCAGTGCCTCCTGGCTATAACCATTCTGTGCCAACCCTGAGATCATTGTACTCCATGTAATCACATCTCTCTCCTACATCCCGCTTAGGCCTGGGTTCGCGGGTCAACCCGCCCCGACCCGCCCCGCGACCCGCGGATCGACTTATTTTTTTGGTTCAAAAATTTGATCCGCATGACCCGTGAGTAAGAAAAATAAGACCCGTACCCGCCCCGCTCATTTAAGCGAGTCACCCGCGGGATCCGCGGGTAATATTAAAAATAATAAAAATAATAATTTTATATATTTTATTAATATTTTTTAAAAAATAATAAAAAATAATATATTTTTATTGATATTTTAAAAAATATTTAAAAAATAATATAATTAAATTATAATTTTATATATATTCGTAATATTAAATATTTTTTATAAAAAAATCATATTTTTTCAAATTTTCTTTTTTTTTCAATTTTGCGGGTTGGCGGGTACCCACAGTTAAAATTTGATCGACCCGCACCCGCCCCGCATAAAATATGCTTGACCCGCACTCTCATCCGCCCCGCAAATTTTTCAAATCTGTTGACCCGCACCGGCCCCGCAACGGATCAAACGGGGCGGAACCCGCGGGTAAAGAATCAAATTCCCAGCTCTAATCCCGCTGAACACACGGCGAGCATCATCTTGCAATACATGTCAACGAGCGCGTTGCTGAGTATCAAGTCTTGGTCATATTTCAGTATATGAACATGAGCTTCCATCCCAAGCTCCAACAGAGTCGAACCAGTACAAGACCTCAATTCCATACGCAGCTTATGCGAAATTTAAATTGTGAATTATTTGAACAATGTCGTGTTCATAATTTAAGTTTAGTATGGGTACCATTAGCCAAATTCCAACTCAAACACAAACCAATAATCCCCGCACAAATCAATAAATCTGCTCACGGTTTCTCTGTTGAACCAACCAAACCAGTCTTCCTTATATTTATCATTACACAATTACTATATTGCGATAGGCTCAGCAGGAGTCATAAATGCCTTTACTTGAAGTACAAGTCTGAGGTCTCCTAACCGAATAGCGTGAGCCAGAGGTGTTCCATCAAACATGTACATATAAAATTCCTTTATATGTCAAGTCTCTAAATTCTATATTAACGATATCAAATGCACCAGAAAGTACTATTTTGAAAATCTATATATCTACAAGGAATTCTCATGTGTCCCTGATCCCCAACTAAGGACTATATTATTATGTTCCTACCATCCCAGTTCATTACGTAACTACGTATATAAAATACAGTCCATATCTATCACCTAGCGTCTACATAAAAAAAACATTACAAATTATTATACAAATATAAGTTAAATTAACAGAAGCCTCATTTTTTTTAACAACAGAAGCCTTGTTATATGATTCGATTGGTTTAAAAACTATGCACCCTAAGAAAACAAATAAATTAATAGTACAAATATTGTTGGTTAATTAAAACATAAGAATCCTGAAACAAATTTAAATAATAGTACAAATATTATGATGTTTCTTACAAATCCACACAACAGATAAATCTTATAGATAATCTATATATATATATATATATATATATATATATATACTATACTAGAAGGAGAATAAGAAGAGTTTTTAGCATGTCCACCTCAGCTAAAAAAATCAACAATCAAACTATTTTAGACTTTCATGTCATTTTATCTTTATACAAAAGTTTTTACAAAAAAAACTCACGGTATTAACCGAAAATATATGTTTTGACTTATTGTCTACTTTTACGTAACATTTCATTCTTAATAAAGCTAAAATGATCCATAAAATGTGAAGTCTACCTTTTGGATTCCATCCGTCTATTTAATTATTTGCAGTTAAAATAATAAAAATCAAACATTTTTAACATCAAAATAAATTATAGCTTCAAATTTTAGAATTACTGAATAATTTTTATAGGTCATCAAATTTACAGATTTAAATATTCAAAATGACCACACATTTATGAAATAAAGTTTATTTACCTATTCTTCAAATAATAATTTTAAAAATCAATCAGATGATGTATAAACAACTATATGAAATACATAAGATAATACAAAACATTAATATTTTATTAAATATAGAGTATTTGAAATTTTAATAAAGATTTAAACATGAATACTAAAAGATTAATAGAAACTTTTATTATGTTTGCATATAAAATATATATTCAAATAGAAATTTATTTGAAACAAAAAAATTATAAACTTTCAAAAAAAAATATTATAGAATATAAACACAAAAACTTAATTTATTTTGTACTCTAAGGTTTAAGTTATATTTAACATTAAAATTCTATAAATTTATACAAATAAACTGCGCGTAGCGCGGTAAAATCTCTAGTCTATACTATATAAAAGTTGAGGCTATAAACCATTGAGAGCGTCCACATAGGATTTTAAACGACCAGTTAAAATATGACACATCATCTTTTTAATTTATTATTTTAAAAAATGTTAGTATTTCCAAAAAATTAAACGAAATTGATATATATATAATTAAACTAAAAAAATAAATATTAACATTTTACAGCTTAATTAAATAAATGGTAAATGTTAGAGAAAATTGGAAAATCAACATAGTTAAATTAACAAATTAAGAAACTCGACAAATCAGCAACATAATTTATTGATTTTTAAAATGTCAATATTTCCAAAAAATATTTAAAAACGAAATTAATTTACATATATAGCTTAAACTTAAAAATTAACAGTTCACATCTTACTTACATATGCTAATTATTACAGTAAAAAGGAAAAAAATAAAGAAAATATTAATATTAGCAAAATAAATATTTATTTTTAGGTATAACAAATACTTTTAAATTTTTGTGTTAGTTAATGTATTATTTTAAGTTAATTTACCATTTTTTGTTATAATTTAATTTGTTATTTTAAAAGTATCATTTATACAAGAAAATAGAAAACTAAATTATTAAAAATGGAAAACTAAATTTAAAGTCAATGAATAACAAAAAGTTAAATATCTGAAAAGGGAAAATCACTTAAATACAAAAGAAGAAACTTTCCAATATATGAAGTATTTGGTAACTATAAATAATTGTCTAAAGCTTGAAAAAGTTTTCAAGTTTAACTTGAGGGGAGAGATATTGAAAGATAACGAGAGACTTACACAATAGTTGCTTCTTTGTTGATTTTTGATGATCTTAGAAAAAGTTTTACTAATAATGAAGTTCTTGCTAGAGTGGTTTACTTTTGGGAAGGATGTAACAAAAGTTTTTCTGAGATTATCAACCTTTGGATACAATCACCCTTTTGTTTCAAATAAGGTATAAAGAATTTTATTTATAAATTATCAATCCAAAACTTTATAAGTAGTGTATATTGTTTGACACAAATTTTTACAGAGAGAACAATCCACGCTTTCATACCAACTAATTGAATAGTATGAAGGAGATTTAAGGACTGATGTAATCTACATGATAAAGAACTTCTTGGTCATCAACAACAAAACAAGTTACAAGGTGAGTTCTCACAAATTCTTAATTCAAATCATATTTTTAATTTGTTATTTCTAAAATTGTAAATATTACAAGAAAACCGTTTAATATAAAATAAAATATAATGTGATATCAAATAAGGTAAATTTATAAAAATATAAATACTATATATAAGTTAACATAATCTATAATATTATTTTCGAAAAGTAACAAATAAATAACAAAATAATAATAAATTTAAAAATAAAAGATTTTCAAATAATTATAACTATATAAATTTAAATTTAAACTCATAATTTTCAAAGTTTCGGTTAAAGACTACATCACTGAAAAAATTCATAAATAACATATACTATATATAATTTGATTATATAAACCATTGAGAATTTCCATGCATTATTGCCAGACTACCAATCAAATATGATAAATAGTTATTTTCGTTTATTAATTTTAAAAATATCAATATTACCAAAAATCATTTATTTCAAAATAAAATATAAATTAATATAAAATAAGATGAATTTAAAAAAATATAAATACTATATATTAGTTAACATAGTATAATAGTTTTTTCAAAATTAATAAATAAAAAATAAAATATTAGTTTAAAAATGCAAAACTTTCAAACAATTATAACTATATAAATCTAAATTTAAACTCATGATTTTCAAAGTTTAGGTTGTATACTGTTTTAAATATTCATAATAAATAACATGTACAATATATAATTTGATATTATAAATCATTGAGAATGTCTACATATTAAAAAAAAAGAATGTCTACATATTATTTTAAAGCACCAAACAATGCCAAAATCGTTTTTTAATTTTTCTATTTCTAAAAAGTTAATATTACGAAAATTTTTTATTTCAAAATAAAATATAAATAAATGTCAAATAAGTTATATTATAAAATTAAAAACATCATGTATTATTTAACTTAATATAAAAAAATGTTCAAACATTAACATAAAAATAACAAACAAAATTAATGATACCAACAAATCCAGATATCTTTCCTACGGAAGCACTGTTCACAAATATGGATCATCTGTTCTGGCGAGTTCTCCCAAAGATGAATGATCATCAATTTGTATGGATACTATGGTATATTTGGAAGGCACAGAACAATAAGGTGTTTAGTAATCTGGATGTGGATGCATTGGATACACTAAAATTGGCAGAAACGGAATCTACCATGTGGGCTGCGGCACAAGAATTAGATGTAAGAAGAAATCTTCCGCACCAAGTACATCAATCTATCACAATTCCAGGGAGATGGTGTTTCATCGATGGTTCGTGGAAGGATAAGGATTCTTTCTCGGGACAGGGTTGGTATAGCACTTTAGAGGGATTCGAGGGATTAATGGGGGCACGAAATGTTCGAGTCAGTATATCACCCCTACACTCGGAGGTGGAAGCTTTGGTTTGGGCAATGGAGTGTATGAAAAATTTGCGACAGTTTCAGGTTACGTTTGCAATTGATTGTTCTCAGTTGGTGAAGATGGTTTGGGAACCAGAGGAGTGGCCAGCGTTTGCAAGTTATCTGGAGGATATTAAGAGTCTACAAAGTAGCTTCCAAAGTTCACAGCTTATTCATGTACCAAGAACGGAGAATACAAGGGCGGATCGTTTAGCACGCAGTGCCAGACAACAATCGTCTTTCGTCGTTCACATGGATGCGGAGCTACCAGTTTGATGTGCAGACTCTATATGAGTCTGTGTTGTTGATGACAAAAAAAAAACAAAAACAAAATTAATAATTAATTTTAAAATGCAATACTTTCGAACAACTATACCTATATAAAACTAAAAACATGATCTTTTAAAGTATAGGTTATATGCTACTGACAATATTCAAAAAATATATATTATATATAATTTGTTGCACAAAATAATTGAGAATGTCCACATATTATTTTCAAGCACCAAAAATATGCCAAATTACCTTTTAGATATCATCTTACAAAATTTCAAGACTTTCAAAAATGTTTCTTTCAACATAAAAAGGAAATCAATATTAGATTTAGTAAAAAAGAAAACTAATTAAAATCAGTTTGATTTTAATTATTTTAAATGATAAAAAATAAGAATCTAAAGCAATTTTAATTACATACTGAAAAACATATGATTTAAAAATTGATGCTATTTCCTAAAAAAAGAAGTCAATATTAAATTTAGTAAAAAATGAAAAATAATCAAATAATAGAAAGTAAATATTAGGATATATATTATTTATAGTGTTCACATATAATTAAAAAAATTCATGGCAATAATATACAATATCAGCATTTTAATTTTATATTTAAATATTAAATGTCAGAAAATTATTTATCTCAAAGTAAAATAAAAATAAGATAAGGATAATTTTTAAAACAAAAGAAATGAAATTAAACAAAAAAAACTTATGTAAGGTCATATATTGTTAAACATGTAGTTTATCTATGTGTTTTCAAATCGTTTATCTATGTTGTTTCAAACTGACTTTTATCAATCAAATGAATTAACCTATTTATTTACTAATCAACAATTAAAATTTGAATAAAATTTTTACATAAATATTTTCAAGAATAATAATCAAAATATTCATTAAGCTAATCCAAAAACATTTTTATGGAACAACCCTAAATATAATACTACCAGATATGCATTAAATAGAATTAAAAATGAATATTTCAATTACATATGCCAAAATATATAATAATTATAATTTTATTGTAAAAATTTGGTAAATACAAAGTAAAGTTAGATATTGTGCATCTGCATTAATTTTTGTATGTCCTTCAAATAGAAAGGTAGATAAAATATAATAAAATAATTATTATAGTGTAATATTAATTAATATGAATATTACAGTTAACATAATTTTTTAAGAATATTATTAAAAAAATTTAAACACATTTATAAATATACAACAAATTTACATACACAAAATAAGATATTTTTGGGGTCAACAAGAAGATATCTAAATATTAGTTATTAAAGAATATAATTGTATAAAAGTCTGAATATGAAAAATAATAAAGCACACATTGAATAAAGTTTCATATAAAATGCATATTATCTTAATATTAGTATACAATGATACTAATTATTAATACAGACTCGCGCGTAGCGCGAGTTGAAAATCTAGTCTATACTATTAAAAGTTCGCTTTTGAGGCTCCAGAGAGCGTCCACATCAGCGACATAAACTTATACAGAAAAATGCCACATGTCATTATTTTTTAAAGAATCTAATATAAGAAATATTACATTAAAATGTCCATAATTTATTATTACCATTTTATATTTAAAAGTTGAATAAAAATACGAAAATTAGAATAAAAATATATACAATATAAGAAATAGTAGTATTACATTTTTTTACATTTAGTTTACATTTTTATTATTTCCAAAAAAAGCCTAAATGTAATATTTCTCAAAAGATGCCTCCTGACATTATTAAAAAAATAATAAGTAAATATGAAATATAAAAAAATGAATAATAATTAAATGTAAAATATAAGAAATATTAATATTACATAAACATCTATCGTAATATTAAAATTTGATATAAAAGAAATAAAATTAGAATAAGTACATATACAAGATAAAAATAAAAAAATAAGTAAATTTTCAATATAAGAAATAGAAAAACTACATCAAACATATATATGAAAATATGTAGTAAAATAAATAATAATTAAATATGAAATATAAGAAATAGACATATTACATTAACCATCTATCATAATATTAAAATTTGATATAAAAGTAAAACAACTAGAATAAGTAAATATAAAATATAAAAAATTAAAAATAAGTAAATATACGATATAAAAAATGTAAAAACTACATTACACACCTATCTTAAATTTTACTGTTTTACATTTTTATTATTTCCAAATATTCTTATAAGTAAATATACAATGTAATAGAAATAAGCATACAATATATATCAAGAAAACTAGAATAAGTAAATATACAATATAAGAAAAATAAAAAATAATTAAATTAATATACAATTAAGAAATAACAATATTACATTAAACATCTATCGTAAATAGAATATTACGATTTGATATAAAATGCCAAACAATTAGAATAAGTAAATACACAATATAAGAAAAATAAATAATAATTAAATAAAAAATATAAGAAATGGAAAAACTACATTAACATCTATCTGAAAATGTATAGTTGTACACTTGTATTATTTCCAAATACTTTTATAAGTAAATAAACATTATAAGAAAAACAAGCATACTATATAAGAAATATAAATACTACATTAAACATATATCATAATATTATTATTTGATATAAAAGCAAGAAAATTAGAATAAGTAAATATACAATATAAGAAAAAAATAAACAATAAGTAAATATACAAAATAATAAATTTACATTAAACTTTTATCTATATGAGAAATAGAAATATTACATAAAATATAGTAAAATCCTTTTCTATACAAAAAAAAAGTTTGGATAAGTTCACATTTGTGTTACAAAAAAAAAGTGTTACAAAAAAAAGGATAAGTTCACACGCAAATAGTGAAGAATCAACTTACATGAAATATTTTTCATATGACTTCATCACTCATAGTTTCTTCATCTCTAGGCATAAGTTTCTTGCACATTCTCCAGAAAAATGTAAATATGCAAAAAAAAAATATACTCATCATTTAATTTTGCAGTTATAGCGTTTGCAAAGGAAATATAGAGTAGAAACTGCATTTTCAAAATAAAAATATTTTCCAAACCAGTAAGATGGAGAGAATGGCGAGTGCAAATTATGAATTTTTTACCATGCACATGACTGTTTTCGGTCTTCTCCTTTTAGCTCATCGCACAAATGAGCAAGAATCATTCTTTCCTAAGAACAAAAAGAAAAAAAAAACATAACGAGTTACAACTTTCTGGAATGATGGTAAGTATTATTGAACAATTACTAAGAAACCAAGTCCAGATATATCATAAGCAAAACACACCAGCCATAAACACACACAATAAATGGTAAGACAAAACCAAATATTTCATCATAAACAATTGCAACACAAGGAGTGAGGGACACAACCATCTATCATAAACAAACACACCATCCATAAACACAGCCGCAATTAATATTACAAGTTAAAAAGTATACCATATTGATCTTTAAGATGTAGATAGAGCAAGATCTTGAAACCAACAAATAGTGGCGTTGCCAAACATAATGAAAAGGACACCACTGCCACAAACCAGAACTTTAAAAGTTACAAAATAACATGATGCTAACAAAGAACAAAGGTGATAATCACAAAAGATTTCATAGATGGAGCACACAGTGAAATCTACCACGAAAAACCACAGCACGAAACTACTACAAGGGTATAAATATCAAAATGCAAAAAACAAAGCCAAATGATGATGAAAACTTCTACTTTAGACATCGCTAAACACACAAGGATCAAATTTTTATAGTTGTACATCAACTGATTCATATAATTATCCTATCTTTAGCTATATAAAAAAAGAAGTCAATGCAGCAATTACGAAAAAGAAAGAAAGAAACTGATCACCATGATTAAAAAAGAACATGAACAACCTTGAGAGTGAGAAGAAGAGTGAAGGAGAAGAGCAAACTATGCGATGAAACCGATTCTCTACACCAATATTTCCTTACCCTTAAGTCTCTAATTCAATCAGAAAGATCCTTTTTGACACATCTCCCAATTCAAAATTTGATTGTATGAAATTGGTGATTTTTTCGCGGAAAATTTCAAGAAGCAAACACATAAGAGTAAACTAAATTAGATTGTGTATAAAAGTGAAAGTGAAAAACAAATTCGGAAAACTAAATTAGATTTATATTAAAGATAAACTATCACAAATATCACAAATTAGATAGACTAAATTATCACAATATCACAAATTAGGATAAACTATCACAATATCACAAATTAGGATAAACTATCACAAATTAGGATAAACTAAATTAGATTTATATTAAAAACAAAGGTTAAACTATCACAAATTAGATTATTATTTTACTTTTTTCATGTGATTGTGTATAAAACTGAAAAACAAATTCGGAAAAGTAAATTAGATTTATATCAAGGATACAACTATTAGTTTTTTTTGTCGACAGGATACAACTATTAGTTATATGTTTCTTAGTTAAAAATAATCGAAGTGACATAATATTAGAAACTAAATTAGAATAAAAACATGATTATATTTTTGATTTGTAATTTGATTTGTAAAATAATAGACAAATTTGACGTGATAAAAATATAAATATTAAACAAACAAAATAAATATTAACATTTGATAACTTACTTAAATAAATGGTAACTGTTATAGAAAAATGGAAAATCAAAATAGTTATAGTAACAAAAAATTACTTCTTCTTAGATATAATAAATTTAAAATACATTTTATACCAAAATAAAATAGAAATTAATGTTAAAGTAGTCAAAGTAGAAAAATAGATTATTTTATTATTTTTGAAATGTAAATATCTCCAATATATAAATGAAACGAAATTAATACTATATACACTATAACCTCTTTAAATTAATACTCGATAAATTAGTATACACTAAAAATATCTATAAATTAATATAATTTTATAGTCTCAAATTGAGTTTCTGGTTTAATCTATACTATATAAAAGTTGAGGCTATAAGACATTGAAAGCGTCCACATAGGATTTTAAACGATCAATTGAAATACGACAAATCAGATTTTTAATTTATTATTTTTAAAATGTTAATATTTCCAGAAAAGATTTGTTTTAAAACGAAATTAATACTATATATATATATATAACATAAACTAACTAAATAAATATTAACATTTTCAGATTTTTAATTTATTATTTTTAAAATGTTAATATTTCCAAAAAAGTTTTTTTAAAAACGAAATTAATATTATTTATATAACATAAACTAAGAAAAATAAATATCAAAATTTGACAACTAACTTACTTAAATAAATAGTAACTGTTATAGAAAAATGGGAAATAAAGAAAATAGTTAAGTTAACAAAAAAATGAAATATATAACATGAATATAAAAATGTCATATTAACATGAATATATGACAAAAACTAAAACATCAAAAAGAGAAATTCACTTAATATATACTATATAAAAGTTGAGGCTATAAGCCATTGAGAGCGTCCACATAGGATTTTAAACGATCAATTGAAATACAACACATCAGATTTTTAATTTATTATTTTTAAAATGTTAATATTTCCAGAAAATATTATTTTTCAAAACGAAATTAATATTATATATATATATAACATAAACTAACTAAATAAATATTAACATTTTCAGATTTTTAATTTATTATTTTTAATATGTTAATATTTCCAAAAACAAATTTTTAAAAACGAAATTAATATTATACATATAACATAAACTAAGAAAAATAAATATTAAAATTTGACAACTAACTTATTTAAATAAATGGTAACTGTTATAGAAAAATGGGAAATAAAAAGAAAATAGTTAAGTTAACAAAAAAAAGAAATATATAACATGAATATAAAAATGTCATATTAACATGAATATATGACAAAAACTAAAACATCTAAAAGAGAAATTCACTTAATCTATAAATTAAACAAACAAAATAAATATTAACATTTGATAACTTACTTAAATAAATGGTAACTGTTATAGAAAAATAGAAAATCAAAATAGTTATAGTAACAAAAAATTACTTCTTCTTAGATATAATAAATTTAAAATACATTTTATACCAAAATAAAATAGAAATTAATGTTAAAGTAGTCAAAGTAGAAAAATAGATTATTTTATTATTTTTGAAATGTTAATATCTCCAATATATAAATGAAACGAAATTAATACTATATACACTATAACCTCTTTAAATTAATACTCGATAAATTAGTATACACTAAAAATATCTATAAATTAATATAATTTTATAGTCTCAAATTTAGTTTCTGGTTTAATTAGTATATCAATAAATTAACAATCTCTATGAATTAATAAAAAATATAGTTTTGGTGTAGTCCCAATATTATTAATTTATAAAGGTTTCTCTGTATATAACTTGAATTAATAAAATAAGTATTAACATTTGACAACTTGCTTTAAATGGTATTATGATAATAAAATGGAAAATGAAATTAGAATTGTAATATTAACCAAAAAAATACTTCTTCTTATAATATGTTGAGGCTATAATCCATTGAACATATGATTTAAAACCACCAATTATAATATGCTAAATCATTATTTTAGATTATAATTTTTGAATAAAAATTTCCAAATATATAATTTTTCTAAAATAAAATAAAAATCCATAAAAATATAGTTACTAATAAAACAAAAATTCAATATAGATCAATTAATATATATGATCTTTCAGAAACTGAAAATACGTTAAAATACTAAGCTTTGTAAACTTTGAATCTATAGTAATTTAAATCACTTATAATTTTGAATTACATTTAAATAACATAAACCAACAATTGTTTTTTGAATATATATATATAGTTTTTATTTTGAAAAATTAACATTTTAAAATAGAATACAAAAGTTTTTAATCAAGGCTATAGGAAGTGAAAACACATATAACTTAAAACCCAGATCAAAATATGACAAATCATCATTTTAATTTACTATTTTCAAAAATCGATATTTCCAAAAAAAATTGTCAATATTGGGTTGGTCGATACCATGAGTTTGAACCCTACTCAAAAACGTTTTATTATTTTCAACGTGTTCAGCAAAGTTAACATTTTGAGTTTTCTCTTGTGACATAGATAATTGAATGAAAATTGCTAAAAATAAATTATAGTCAATACTTTCAATATTATAAAACTAATACATTGCAGTGAAGAATTTTAGAAATGTAAAAATAAATGATAAAGAATCGAAAACTAGGCTAAAATAATATTAAAGGTTTCAAAAAAAATTCTAATTAGTTGACTTCAATGGCATGTGATCAATTTATATAGGGCAATTTTCAAAAATACCACTTTTAAAGTACCACTATTCATCTTTACCACCACTAAATACACATTTTCAAAAATACCTTATTTATTAAAAGGTTAAAGGTTCTTATATCTTTGTTTTTATATGCTTTTCAAAATTCTAATTATAAACTCTAAATCCTAAACCTCCAACTCTAAACCCTAAACCCTAAATCCTCAACAATAAACCCTAAACCCTAAACTATATACCCTAAATTCAATACTCTAAACCTTAAACCCTAAAACCTCAATTATAAACCTTAAATCATCAATTATAAACCTTAAATCTTCAACTCTAAACCCTAAACTATATACCCTAAACCCTAAAACATCAAATCTAAACCGTAAATCTTAAACCTTCAAATCTAAATCCTTCATTGAAAGTGGTGGTAAAAGTGGTTAGTGTAAACATGAAAAGTGGTACTATGAAAATGGTATTTTTGGTAATTTCTCTACTATTTATTATCTAATTAAAAATCATTAAAAATATTTAGAATAATATTTAGAAAATGTAAATGTTCTTTACTCAATATTTCATATAGATTTTTTTTAGTAAATCATTTTTATTCAGTTTCAAATCATTTTATAATTAATATTAATAATATTATTTTGTTTTAATTAGAAATGTGATTTTGAATATATAATATCTAGTTGATTATATTATATTGCATTCACTTCTCCTAATTTAACTATAATATTATTTTTCTATTATATAGTTTTAAATTTTGATTAATTCTGTTATTTGTATTTAATTTGGATATTCTCACATTTAAGCAAATATTTTTTAGTAAAATTATGTATAAGATGATATATATATTTTTCAGAATCAAATAGAAAAAAATAAACTCGATCGATTCAAAATTGTCTAAATGAATATAAACATAATATTTTGAAATATTATACATATATACTTTACAAAAGAACTAAACAATAACAATTAGTCAATATTTTATTTTTATTTATTAATATGCTTTGAGACATCCCATAATTTATATGTAGAAAAATAATAAACTATTACTATAAAGATAATATTTTAATTTTAATTAAACATTTAATTTTAGATATAATAAATTGAATTATTATACTTACTCATTTTGTGGGTATATTAAAGTTACATATACTCCATCAAATTAAAATATAGCTATGTTTGATTCTTATTAAGCCAAAACGAATTTAGTTTATTTATCGTCTTTGTCCAGTTTTTCATCTTACATGTGTAAGTATCTTTTTGTAATATTTTTAATCATTTGAAATATGTTGATTTTTACAAAGTATCAGAAAAATGACGATCAATAGGAAGTTGCATAAAGAAAAACAACCGGCAAATTTTCAAAGTTCGTGAACAAATATGAAGATTTACCATAACTAAAATATTTTAAACTACATTCCTTAGATTTATAGAAGGTAAACTGAAAATTTTAAATCATCTTACACATAATAATCCAGATTTTTTAGGTACTTTTATGAGAAATTGCCAAAAATACCATTTTCATAGTACCACTTTTCATGTTTACACTAACCACTTTTACCACTACTTTTAATGAAGGGTTTAGATTTGAAGGTTTAGGATTTAGGGTTAAGATTTGATGTTTTAGGGTTTAAGGTATATAGTTTAGGGTTTAGAGTTGAGGATTTAGGGTTTAGAGTTGAAGATTTAGGGTTTATAGTTTAGACTTTAGGGTTTAGGGTTTAGGATATTGAATTTAGGGTATATAGTTTAGGGTTTAGGGTTTAGAGTTGAAGATTTTGGGTTTAGGGTTTAGAATTGGAGGTTTATGATTTAGAATTTGGGATTAGAATTTTGAAAAGCATATAAAAACAAAGATATAAGAGTTTTTACCATTTTAATAAATAAGGTATTTTTGAAAATGTGTCTTTAGTAGTGGTAAAGATGAATAATGGTACCTTGAAAGTGGTATTTTTGAAAATTCCCCTTTTATTATGTTATTGGATTATAATAATCAAAAGAAAATAAGAAATTAAAAAGGAAAGTACATATTTAGTGAAATAAATATTTATATAAGTAAAATATATTTATAGATAATTTTTTTTATTAATTAAAGAGTAAGAAATAATGAATAAATCATCTCAATAATAGTAATTATAAAACATTTTTAGTCAACCAAAGGTATCTCAGTTTATTATTTTGAAAATATAGTTTATGTTCTTTAAGAGTTAATGTTATGTTTAAATGGCATATTGTTTTTTCTTCATGTCAGTATTATTTATGTTAACATTCCTTTTTTGTGAAACCACATCATGCATATCGTTCTTTGATATATTAGAAACAATTTGTAGAAAATAACAATAGTTTCATGGTCTAGTGCGAAGAGGGGTAGTTTTAATGTCCATGTCCTAAGTTCGAGTCTACTAAACAACATTTTTTTGTATTTTCATATCACGTCAAACCACATCAATATATGCGTGACCAGCTCGTAGACGTTACCAATGTTAACTAAGGTTAACAAACAAGTTTGCTGCAATCTTCCAAGTATACATAAGCTTAACGAGAATCTCTTTCACTTGTGAAAATTTCATTAATAACAAGGATCAAAGACTATATAAAGCGCATATTAGTCATACACAAATATAAACAAGTATAAAGCATATCAAAGACATAGAAGATTCATAATAGAAGAGTAGTTATGCATTGAATGATGGATCATCCAAAATTACTTCACTTTAAATGTTACATTTTCCTTTGATCTGCCCACAGAAGATACACAAATAAAATCCAAAACTGAAATTCTGACTGAAACAAAGACTTATAATACAGTAAATAGATCTTCTCGTAAAAGCTTCATAATATAATGCAGTCCAAGAGCACAGTTCTTCTTAGTCTTCTCGTAAAAGCTATCTGGTCTCCAAGTCTCGGTAAAGAAGGGGATCAAAACCGTAAATGGTAAAGCTGCAGACCATAGATCCCAACAGCGTTCATCACAGATGCGCTGTGCACCACCTCTACGTTTACACCTAGTTTAGCTCTAACAACAAGATCGCTATGCATTGTAGTTCTGCAACAAACAAAAAACACACATATACAAAAAAAATCAGACAGTATCTAACTAACAAAACGGCACTGTCTAATTAGATTACCTAATTAGATTATCTAACCAACATTACCTAAAGGGATCACCATCAACGAGAAAAGCAGCATCATTATCAATGGATTCTTCCATCGTACTCCCTGCCTTTTCGTCCACCATCTCTCTATCAGGAAGTGTGATTGGTTTCCCATAAAACTTTTTCTGTCCGAGAAAAAGAAGGCACAAACTTTAAATGTGAACTGGTGAATCTAGTAAGTTACAAAGGACTTCAAAGACTTTACAAGATTAGAAAGACCATCAGAAGAGAGAGCAAAGGACAAAAGAGAAGTGTAAGCTTCCATGTTTATTTTCTGAGATTTCTTGACGGCCTCGAGTCCTCTCCGGGTTTGGTCTCGTTCGTCTCATAAACCTAAACCTATGATGTACAACATCTTCTCCTTTTAACTCTTCTCTTCTGTCTTGAACCCTAACACATCAATCAAGCACGCAAATCAGGTAATTGAGGAAGAATTGAGCTTTATAAGATTAAAAGCTTTTGCCTTTAGCTAACAGTTGATGAACAAGATCTAACACAAAGACAAAATCGAACACCTACTTGTTCTTAATCAGAGACGAGAGCTTCGACCGCATTATGCCACCACCTATTTACGCAATCGGAGAAAACAAGGTTTTGAGGTGTTTTGCCGGCGCTGGAGGATGGAGAATCTGCAATCTGAACGCCATTTTCGCTAGAGAAAGAAGCAAAGTCCTTCATTTCTTACAGAATAACAGTTTCAGTCTCAAAGATCCTCTTGTTCTTAATTGGTGATGGAAGCTTCGTCCACCTCGTGCCAACTGAGATTTACGCTGCCGGAGAAAACAAGATCACTTGAAGTTTAACGACAACACAACCTCAGACAAAACAAGGAGGAGAAACAGAAAAATACCACGGAAGAAGGAGGAAGAAGGAAGGAGGAAGGAAATATGTCACGCCGGTTTAAAGCTCGTCGGCGAACGAAGACGCGCCGGAGATTATGGTGGGCAGGATAATCACTTTTCTCGAGTACTGCAGGAGAAGTGTGGGAGACGATTTTGATTTTATTTTATTTTTAACCTTTATTTACTGTTCCACTTTACTATTTATAAATATCGACTTTATAACTATACTTATTTAACACTATTTAAAAAAAAATTACTAATTAACAATCCAAAGATTAAATTGGGGTTTTTTAAAGTTTTGTTCTAAGGGGACAAGAATTAGTAAAATCATTCTAAGGAGACAAAATCATAGTTATTTAGTTCTCTTTTCCCAAATTTCCCTATATTTTATGTAGATAAGATAACAGATTAGATGAAGTTGTCCAGCGGTTTTGTTGTACTCCTTTGATATAATTGACCAGAATTTGAATCTCTAGGTTGCTAGTTTTGGGTGTTTTTATCAGTTTCAATAGCAAAAGGTAAAAGTGTAATATAAACTTTGTCTTCTGTTTCTTTTTTGTTGATTTCATTCGATTATGCTTTCTTTCTTTGATTTTAGCAATGATATATGATAGATCTATGATAAAATATCGATTTTGATCTTTAAAAAAACTAGATTTTTGTCTTTCCGGAGTTCTTATCTGACTATATCAAAATCGAAATGGAATCCTGCTGTGGAGCGATTTCTTCTGCGGAATCGGTCAATCCGACAGAGTTTTAGAATAAGGATATTTTCATATAGATTGTTTTGGTAAATTATTTGCATTTAGAATATATAACATTTTTAAAGTAATTTATATTTAATTAATAATATCATAAAATTATAATTTTATCTAAAATTTAAATTTAGATTTGTGAAATAAATAAAAATTATTTTTTTAAAAGTCACATTTAAAATACTTAATATATAGTGATATATGATTTATTATTGTCGTACAAATATATAAATTAATATATATATATATATATATATATATATATATATATTATTCATAAATAAATAAATCATATATTATATACTAATTTATATGTAATTTTTATATGAATCATTTACTGCTCTATCAACTACTTTGATAAGTACTTAAAATTTTTATATTGCTTTTATAGCATATTGTTTATATAGAATACTTTACTAATTTCTTATCAGCTCCGCTTTAGTTCATAAATTTATATATATATATATATATATATATATATTATATATATATATATAATATATATATATAAAGACTTAAGACTAATTATAGTAAATATGATAAATTATTTAAAACAAATATATATCAACTGCAAATTTTATAAATATTAAATTTGGACTTATACAGTTTTCCATTGATAATATATTGGATATTAAATATATAAATCTGAAGATTATGTTGCACTAATTCATTTTCCTTACCAATTATTCGGGAATCAATAAACATGACCGATATTTTTACCAAATGACATTTAGTTTTGAAATACCAGATTTTATATCTCTAAATACGGCATAGACAATACAATATAATATACCTGAAATCAATTCATTATATCTCTTTACATTTCCCATTCTACGTAAGACTAATTCGAATATTTTATTATCAATATTTAATGCGTGTGATGTTAATTAATAACCGTTGCTATAAAGAATTGGTTTTACCAGCGTTTTGAAAACTGGATAGGACATTGATTCTATATTGTAGCTAGGGCAATGTTTGAACCGGTTCAACCGGTTTTAAGTTTTAAATTTAATTAATACTAAATTAAGTAACTATGTGTAAATATATATAACTATATAATTATTTTTATAAAAGTTTATATCTTTGTTAAAATCCAAAAATGATATGAAAAATAAAATAAAGCTTTATAAATAATATAAAAACATAGTGAAAACTAATTTATTTAGAGATATATATTAAAACAATAAGAACTTTTTATGAAATCATTTAAAATTTTGCAATTTTTATTTCTTAACTTAAATTTTAAAATACTGAATTTTAATATTAAACTGGATCATCGGTTTTAACAAGTTTGACCGATTTTTAATTGGGTTTGCAGGTTTAACTCAAATCTGGTTTTTTGTACAATACAAAACTGGTTAAAAAAATGAATTACGGTTCGACTGGCCGGTCCAGTCCGATTTTTAAAATACTGTATATTATAATGAGAATATTATAATCTACATCACGTCACATGTTATTTCTATCCCAACATATAATCCATATATTGTTACTAAAAATTATAATAGCCGCAAATTGTGGTCAATATTTATATTGTGTGGTTCTTTACCTATTAACTAGATCTTGACCCGCGCTTTGGAAGCGCGGATATATTTACGATGAAAAATTTCACTAATAATTTAATAAATATTTTGTTAATTTTTAAAGAGTGTGTATTTAAAATATTTTTGCATTTAAATTAGTGTTTTTAAATTCAACCCGATTGTGATTACACCGGTTAATCTGGAGATCTGACAATTCAATTTAGGTTTTTAAAATATTCATATTAAAAAAGTTACTACCGAGACTAACCGATTGAACTGATGGATGACCGATATGTAGTCTAATTTGATTTAAATTATAATTTTTCATAATTTGTAATCTTATAATCCAAATTTTAAAGTTCATTATTTTACAATTTATGAAATTATGACGTTTCTACAAAATTTTAAAGAGAAAATGATAGATATAAAATAACTAAAATTAATTATTGTATTGTTTGGAAACATTGATAGTAGTATAAAAATATATTGTTTGGAAACAGTGATAGTAGTATAAAGAAATAAATATATTGTTTGGAAACATGGATAGTAGTATAAAGAAAGGAACATTAGTGATTAATGTAGATTTAACTATAAAGTATAAAGTGTATTTAATTTAAAAACTTACAAAATAAATATTAAGTCCAATAGAATGTTTCTGTTTTAATAAGATAGATAACTAATCAAAAATAAAACTAACTGAAAAAATCTAACAAATCAATGTATTGGTAGAATATAAGGTTAGATGCCATTTAGAATATTCAAGATTTCGAGCATTAAATGCTTAAATTATGATTTCGACACAGATTTACTAAAACAAATTCATCCTAATATTTATATAAGAAAAAAATAAGATTCACAAATAAAACAAATAAGTAACTCAACTACAAGCCACACATTCTATATTGTTATCAAACTTAAATTTAATAAAATTTTAAAAACATTTTAACATCATCTCAAAGAAAATAATCATGCATTTTAACGTGGGTTAGAATCTAGTTAACTTTAAATCAACTGTTGAATAACACCCCTGATGTTATGTAAAGAAATCGCAATCCATTTGACCATAGTATATAGTTTACTAATCAAAGTCATTTATTTGAAAGTAACAATAAGCTTTGAGATTTTTAATTGATATTTTCCTAAATGCAAAATTTGTTACCATTAAAAGAAAAAATAAAATATTCTCGACTGTTAAAACTTAAAACACGTTCCACCTTCCATCTAGACGCCTCGGCATCCCAGTCTCTCCATCTCTCTCAAGTCTCAACCATTTATTTTTCAGAACCAATTTTCCAATTTTCCTACTCTTTGATCGATACATTCTCATCACCTGATTCATATTCACTGTAATTTATTTGAAAAAGGAAAACAGTGTGTTAACATTCTCCAGAATGCTAGAAAACAAACAAAAAAACTGAGTTTTTAATTTGCCGGAACTTTTTTTTGTATTGGTTTATAAGTTGCTGGGAAATTATTTTCGTAAAAGTAGAAAAAGTGAAGACACATTATTGACCTTTCTTGGTTGAGACAAAAACGGTGTGTGCTACGTTACATTTGTCTTTCTTCATTCATAATCACATGTTTAGTTCTTACACATTTTGGACTAAATTTAATTTCCCAATTATTTTTCTTTTATCAGAAAAGATTCCTAGAAGTTTCATAAGATTGTTGGATAGTTTTCTCACTTGACATCAACTCTGTAGAAATTTTCTTTGGTAATTGACGTTAACCAAACTTTCAGTAATAGAAGATTTGTTGTAACCAAATTTCTCTTCATTAATTTTCTTCTTCTTCTTTATTATCTTTAATTCTAATCCTTATTTTCTTTCACTTATTTTTCTCTATTTAAAGATGTGGAAAATGTTTTAGTCTTTGATTAAAGATAATTTGTTCTTGGAACCCTCTGTCTGTGGACGCAAGACAAGAATCAATACTACATTGGAATTGGAGGTCTAAAGGTAAATGCAATGTGTGGTTAGCCTTGAAAATTGAATTCCCTCTATTATTCTTAGGGGTATCTAATGAAATGTCACCTATTGAACCGAGAATCATTTACTTTTGCTAGTTTCTGTGTTCACATACACATTCTTCTATGTACCTGTGAAGCTTAGGACACACAAGAAACTTCAGTAACATCTCTTAGTGATGTCTGAAGATATTGGCTACAACAAAGAAACTCCTTGTGATTTTCCAAGAAACCCTCTTTGCATCTTCCTAAGTGATTTCAAGTAATAAATTTTTTGTTGTTGTAAAATTATGTGTTCTTTGCGTAATCAACAATATTCTTGAAATTGGATTTTCTTTGATGCATCAGATCAGTTTTGAAATTTGATGAGCTCGGTTTGGAGATAGCACGAATAGCTTTACCTGCTGCACTTGCTTTAACAGCTGATCCTATTGCATCTCTTGTGGACACAGCCTTCATAGGCCAAATAGGTATTAAAACAACCACCAAAAAGTCTTATCATTTGATTATTTTTGTTTAATCTTTGGTTTCTTGTTTGGTGATGATTTACAGGTCCTGTAGAGCTTGCTGCAGTTGGAGTATCAATTGCTTTGTTCAACCAAGTTTCAAGAATCGCTATCTTTCCACTCGTTAGCATCACAACTTCCTTTGTAGCAGAGGAAGATGCTTGTAGTTCTCAGGAAACCACAGTCCAAGATCATAAAGAATGTATTGAAACTGGTATTAACAACGCAAAGGAGGAAACTCAAGAACTTATTCCTGAAAACAATACAGGTATGCATATAAAAACTCTTTGCAAAATCGTTACTCCTTTGATTATTTGATTTCTTGAAAATACTAATCACTAGTTTGTTTGATATTTCTTTCAGATTCTATATCAAATGAATCTAAAATCAGTAGCAGTATCTTTAGTGTTAGTGAATCTCCAGTCAAGAAAAGAAACATACCATCAGCTTCATCTGCTTTAATCATTGGAGCCATTCTTGGCCTTCTTCAAGCTGCGTTTCTTATATCCACAGCCAGACCTCTCTTGAGTTTCATGGGAATTAAACATGTAAAGAATCTATCGTTGAGGCTTAGTATATATTATATATGAATGTTATGATATTATAAATCTTTTAAACATGGCTTTAAAATTTTACAGGATTCTCCAATGTTGGGACCTGCTCAGAGATATCTATCTCTAAGATCACTTGGTGCACCTGCTGTTCTTCTCTCACTTGCTACACAAGGTGTTTTCCGTGGATTTAAAGACACAACAACTCCATTATATGCAACTGGTAATATGCCATATCTTTAACATAATCAAAGTTCTGGAAACAGAAAAAAAACTGATGATGATCAACTTTTATTTTGTATTTTAATCTCTTCCACAGTGATTGGAGATGCCACAAATATAATACTGGATCCCATCTTCATATTCGTTTTTCGTCTAGGTGTTACAGGAGCAGCCACTGCTCATGTCCTATCCCAGTGAGATTAAAATCACATGTTGAGTTGTTTTCTCCAAAAATATGCTTTCTCACTGAGGCTTGTTCATATGTTCATTTTCAGATACCTTATGTGTGGAATACTCTTATGGAAACTGATGGGTCAAGTCGATATCTTTAACCTAAGTACCAAACATCTTCAGTTCTCTAGATTCATGAAAAATGGTATTGCATATAATTGATTTTATTTGATGTAATAAGCATGTTTAGCTTTGTTTGAGCTAAATTATTAGGTTCTATAAATAAAATAGGTTCGAATTAGTTTTTTTATTATAATATGATTTTTGGTAAGCGCACATATAATAAGCGGAGATAGTTGATATTGTTGAATTCTTATTACGTATGATGTTACAGTGAAATATCTGATGGAAAACATTGTTTTCTTGTGTGTTTTTCTCTCTCAGGGTTTCTTTTACTGATGAGAGTTATAGCCGTGACATTCTGTGTAACGCTTTCCGCATCACTAGCTGCACGAGAAGGATCCATTTCCATGGCAGCTTTCCAAGTTTGCTTGCAGGTTTGGTTAGCAACTTCACTTCTTGCAGATGGGTTTGCTGTAGCTGGCCAGGTTTAGCTCTTGAAATCTCTCTATATTCAATCTTTATATTCAATCTTTTTGATTAAGTGGCTCTAAGTTTTAACAATGGATCTTTTTAAAAAGGCAATACTAGCGAGTGCGTTTGCTAAAAAGGACTACAAAAGAGCTGCAGCTACCGCCTCCCGTGTCCTGCAGGTACATTCTTATGACCTAAGCATACAAAAGTAAACCAAAAACTAAAGGGCTAAATCTTGTGACAGTTGGGACTGGTTCTCGGGTTTCTACTTGCGGTTATACTTGGCGCAGGATTGCATTTTGGAGCAAGACTATTCACAAAAGATGATAAAGTCTTGCACCTCATTAGCATAGGACTTCCGGTGAGTACTTTTAATTTCACCTTAGAGCCCTTAAACCAAGATTATGTAGTTCAACACATTTGTGGCTAAAACTGGTTCTTGTTTTTCAAGTTTGTGGCAGGGACACAACCAATCAATGCCTTAGCATTTGTATTCGATGGAGTTAACTTTGGAGCATCTGATTTTGGTTATGCCGCAGCTTCATTAGTTATGGTGGCTATAGTTAGCATCCTGTGTTTGATACTACTCTCGTCGACTCATGGGTTTATTGGACTTTGGTTTGGTCTCACCATTTACATGAGTCTTAGAGCAGCCGTTGGATTCTGGCGGTAAAAATCTTTGAATCTCTCTGTTTCTTCTAGTGAAAGAGGTTAAAGCTTTTCTTTTAACAGAATGTGAACTGGAACTGTAACAGGATTGGGACAGCAACAGGACCTTGGTCTTTTCTCAGGAGGTAAAAGAAGGACAATTAAAGGGGAGGGCATGTTTTAAGTTGTTCTTTAAATTAATGAGCTTGTGATTGAATAAAACACAAAAGAATATGTATTTAGAGATGCAAATAATTATATGTGGTTTAGTAATATTCTAGAGAATATTAAAGAGGGGGGGGGGGGGGGGGGGGACACACTAAATTTGGGATCTAGATTGATGAAACTTTTATGTATTCGTGCATGAAATTTTACAAGTTTAGTGTTATTAAACTTGTGTTTTTTATAAAAAAATATATTAAAATGTTGTTTTAGTAGATTTTTGCGATTTTCTGTTATTTGGTGAAACCTTTAGTTAAAATATAAAATTCCATAATTTTATATAGTTCTTAAAATTATTTTATTTAAAATCTAGTAATTCACCTAAATTATCCGAAACTATCCAAGTGTTACTAAAATTAAATTATTTTAAATACTTCCAAATAGTATTAAATTGAATACTAAAGTTTACTAAAATTAAATTATTGCAAATACTTCCAAATATATGAATTGAATACGTGCCGTAAATCTTACATAAAAACTAGAGAACGTTTGTATAGTATATTTTAAGATTTATTCTAAATTTCATTATAAATTTTACGAATTACAAAGAAAATATGGTTAGTTTAAGATCATGCATCTAGACCACTCTCAGTTTAAAATAATTAATTAATATTCACATCAGAAATCAGATCAAGAAAATAATTGCATCCAAAACAAAAATGGTACATAAATTACCTCTACTTATCATTTTTGAAAAATTAATGTTCATCCTCAACAATGAAAGAGACAATATATAGGAACCTATGTTTAGAAACTCTCTTCTTCGACATGATTGGCTAATAGCTACTCTGAAAGTTTAGTAACTACTCTGCTTGAGCTTCTTAACGACCCTGATCAATCTGGAGAGTGGAGATGATGCTGCGTTGGGTTTGTCTTCTCTCCTCGCGGAGAAAGAGGATCTACAGCAACTAGCTTGAGGCAAATGCAGTCAAGAATATTGCTGACATCTTGAAGACAGGTAGTGAGACCCAGCCTAAACGTCTTCAGTGCTTATTTCTGTCTCTGGCTGAGTTGTGTGCTAAGCTTGAGGGTTGCCGGTGTAGCTTCCTGTCATTGCAGGTTTTTCTCCCATCTTCAAGTAGTTTAGTACCTATGTTCTTATACTGGGCTCAATCTGTTTCGTCTTTGTTTAGGTGTTAGACCTTCTAATTGATGCATAATCAAGGTTTGTTAACACTATTATGATTTGCAGCTGTCTTGTGTTAAGTTGTAAGCCCACCTGAGACATGTCATTTAGAATTTGAATGCAGGTCTTTTCACCAACTGTCATGTTAATTATGCTTCCCTTGGTTCAGTTATTGCATGATCCATCTCCCTTTGTCCAGGTACCACATTTTTGAAGTGATTTTTTTGTTTGTCTTAGGATGCAAATGGCAGAACAGATTTGAATGTATATGTGGCGCTTTACCGGCTTTGAAGGACCTTATGTTTTCTTGGAGACAATAAACGTAAAGAACTCTTTTATCCAGAAGTCAAGGCTCAAGGATTTGCTTGCCTTATCAGTGGTAAAGTGTCCTCTAAACCAAAATGATATGACTCATCTTATGCTCTCAAATAACAACAAAACAAAACCCATTGCCCACTCAGATCCTGAGCCTTTGGTGCAAGAGCAAGCTTTGGCCCTCCGTAATATTGTTGACGGATGCATCAACTCCATTGAGTTTGTGTTTGATGGAGATGGCCTTATCTTAGATACTGTTGGAAGACAGATGAGGAAAGCTCCACAAGCTCAAATGGCAATACAGGTAACAAAAAAAAGTAGAAAGCTTACTATATCAATAGATTAATAAACCGCTGATACACTTGTTTTTATTTCCTCAGGGAATGTATGTGCTCACAGATCTGGCGAGTGGTACTGAGTTACATAAAGAAGCGGTTATGCAGCAACTGTTTCCTCAAGGGGAAGCTGAATGAGGCAGTTCCATACTTAAGTTTTGCAGAGCCATGAGAGCCAGTTACGGTTAGTGACAGTCTTGACAATTACAAACCTTATTAGTCCTTCAACTCCTGGTGCACTTGATCGTCATGTGAAATTGCGGAGTGCTGGTATCATTCTTCAGTTGAAAAACATGGCCAACGATCCATGCATTGATGTTAAGGTCATTAAAAGGAGTGAACTTTCAAGCAGTTCTTACTACATTGTTTTATATACTCAAAATCTGTTTCAATCCTCTCTTTACTTGCAGATTTGTATTAGAACAGTATTAGGCCAGTCAATGTCTTTTGGCGATGATTAACAAACGCAGAGATATTGCTATTCCCAATCCACAGACTATATCCACTGGACATATCAATAGTGATTTAGCTTTGATTCAACTTTCACCATGTAGCAAAGGAGAGACAGCCTTAAGAGTTTATGATCACGTTCATTGATTATACCTCCAGTTCCAGAGACATACCATCCAACAAGTACTTAATTTCTCAGGCTTATTCTTCTCATTTCTGGTTCCTGAATTGGCCATAAATGAAACACTAATCTGAGCATTGCAAAAGCATAATAGGACAAGGAGATTTTGTGTTTCAGTTACTGCTATGTGTAACAAAACAGTATTGTATTTGATTATGTGTGCAGTAGCTGTCAGAAAGAATTGTACTGTTGTACCATACTACCTTGTGCAACACTTAGATTAGATCCACCACCTTTTTTATTTTACTGTATCTGTTTTTGCCTTGAAAGAAACATTTGAGTTTATGGTAATATCCCAAATTACTTTCCAGTTTCAGCATTTTAAAAAATGCTGAAACTGGAAAGTAATTTGATTGGTGGAAATATCCCAAATATTTTCACCCTTACTGCCACTCTACAGAACCGGACATGAGATTTTCACCTCATACGGCTCCTCGTTCAATTCTTTCGAAGTCATTGGGTCCCTTTCCTCGTTCGCGAATCTCCTCCCTTCTTCCACTCCGTCCCGAAGAGTAACTAGGATAAACTCGGTCACGTTTTCATGTTCCAATTGAACACTTTCTATTTTTGATTATTCTCAAAGGATAAGATTATTCTTTTTACCAAACATCTGCGGGTCCAATCACACGATCTTATAATAAGAACAAGAGATCTTTCTCGATCAATCTCTTTGCCCCTCATTCTTCGAGAATCAGAAAGAGACTTTTTCAAGTTTGAATTTGTTCATTTGGAATCTGGGTTCTTCTACTTCATTTTTATTTACTTATTATTTCTTTATTTTCCCTCTCTTTTCTTTATTTGATTTCTTTTTTTATTTTATTCCCTTCCATCATTCTTAAGTCCCATAGGTTTGATCCTATAGAATCTGACCCATGTTCTCATTGAGCGAAGGGTACGAAATAAATTCAATCATATTTTTTTTTTATCAAAAAAAAAATCACTATGTGAAATCTTCGTTTTTTTTTTCTCTTTCTCTATCGCTTTCCCATAAGTACAGCACTTGTTGAATCGATAGAGAACCTTTTCTTCTGTATCGATATGAATCCATTATGAATCGATATTATTACATTCCAATTCCTTACCAATATCCCTCAAGGAAAATCCCGAATTGGATCCCAAATTGACGGGTTAGTGTGAGCTTATCCATGCGGTTATGCACTCTTCGAATAGGAATTCATTTTCTGAAAGATCCTGGCTTTCGTGCTTTGGCGGGTCTCCGAGATCCTTTCGACGACCTATGTTGTGTTGTGTTGAAGGGATATCTAGATGATCCGATCGATTGCGTAAAGCCCGCAGTAGCAACGGAACCGGGGAAAGTATACATAAGTATACAGAAAAGACAGTTCTTTTCTATTATATTAGGATTTTCTATTCTATTAGATTAGTATTAGTTAGTGATCTTGGCGCAGTGAGTCCTTTCTTCTCGGTCCACAGAGACAAAATGTAGGACTGGTGCCAACAGTTAATCACGGAAGAAAGGAGGCTCAGCGGGAAGAGGATTGTACCATAGAAGCAAGGAGGTCAACCTCTTTCCAATATATAACATGAATTCTGGCAATGCAATGTAGTTGGGCTTTCATGTTGATCCGAATGAATCATCTTTTTCGCGGAGTGAAATCTTTGCCTGCTAGGCAAGATTATAGGATAGCAAGTTACAAATTCTGTTTCGGTAGGACATGTATTTCTATTACTATGAAATTCATAAATGAAATAGTTAATCGTGGGGTTACCATTCTCTCTTTTTTTTTTTATCTCGCACGTGTTCCTAAGAAAAGGGAATTTGTTAATTTTTCGGGGTCTTAAAGGGGCGTGGAAACACATAAGAACTCTTGAATGGAAATGGAAAAGAGATGTAACTCCAGTTCCTTTGGAAATAGGAAGATCTTTGGCGCAAGAATAAAGGATTAATCCGTATCATCTTGACTTGGTTCTGATTTCTCTATTTTTTTAAGTTTAAGAAAAGAATACCGTTTCTCCTACCCGTATCGAATAGAACATGCTGAGTAAAATCTTCTTCATGTAAAACCGGCTTGATTTAGATCGGGAGAATCGTACGGTTTTATGAAACCATGTGCTATGGCTTGATTGGGAGAATCGCCCCGCAGTATATGATTCAACAGGAATCACACAAGGGTAGATTGATACAATCTAAACCTCTGGTAAAATGCCCCCGTAACCCAGCAGATAAAGTACATAGTCCGTTTTAGGGATTGGTGACTTACCCATTCAGTGACTTTGGCACTGGATGGACGTTACCAAAATTGGTACTATCGGGTCGGGTGAATTCAATAATAGACGCCTGGCGGCATTCCAGCCTTCCTTCTCCTTTCAGGACCTATCCTAAACAGAATCCAGTACTTCTTGGTCGTGAATATCTGAATAGGGCAAACCACTCGGTGGATATCTTTACTTCGGAACAAAACAATTAGAATTAGGCTCGGTCAACTGGAATGTGTATTATCCATATAGGGGATCTTCCAATTGAGAAGATCTATCGACCTGAGACGAAGAGAAAGGTCTATCTATTTTATTTAGTTATTCAGTTGATTCGTTATTGGAACAGATAGCAACAACAATTTCATCCGACATGCGTATTTTTGATTTTCCAATGGATTTCTATCCTTCATTAATGGAAATTTTTTTGATGTAGTGAGTAATAGCTCTGGTTGTTCGCTGTTCAAGAATTCTTGTTTAGGCAGTTCGTACCATGTGCTGTTCGTTTGCTCACCTAGGTGATCCATCTGGGTGAAGATGCAAGTTGATGTTCGTTTTGTACATTAAAATGCTACATCCAGATGGATCACCCAACTGCATTTATGAAAACTCATCTCAAATTCTCATCCAAATGAGGGTGAGTCTTCACGGAGCATCTGGGTGAAGGTGAGTCTTCACCAAAAATTTGATAATTTTTTTGTCAAAACAAAAACAATTCTCGCCAAACCCAAAAATGCAATTTCCCGTCAAAATTGGAAAACACAATTTCTCGTTAAAATCGGGAAAAGCTAATTTCGCCAAAACCGGAAAACATAATTTCCCGCCAAAATCATTCGTCAAAATCAGAAAAAAGCAATTTCCCGCCAAAACCGGAAAACACAATTTCTCGGCAAAATCGAAAAACACACACTTTCAAGCCAAAATCAAGAAATCACAATTTCCCGCCAAAACTGGAAAATATAATTTCCCGCCAAAACCGAGAAACCACAATTTCCCGCCAAAACCGGAAAACATAATTTTCCGCCAAAATCGGAAAACGTCGTTTCCCGTCAAAACCAAAAAACACACAATTTCCCGCCAAAACCGGAAAAACGTAATTTCCCGCCAAAACCGGAAAACGAAATTTCTCGTGAAAACCGGAAAAACGCATTTTCTGGCCAAATCGGGAAAACGCAATATCCAGCCAAAACCGGAAAAAACGTAATTTCTTGCCAAAACCGGAAAAATACACTTTCCCACCAATACCGAGAAAACGCAATTTTTCGCCGAAAAACGCAATTTCCCGTCAAAACTAAAAACGCAATTTCTCACCAAAACTGGAAAACACACTTTTCTACCAAAACCGAGAAAACGCAATTTTTCGCCGAAAAACGTAATTTTCCGGCAAACCGAAAATGCAATTTCCCGTCAAAACTCGAAAAATACAATTTCTCATCAAAACCGGGAAAATACAATTTCCCGCCAAAAATTTAGAAACAAGTTTATTTTAATTATTTTAGTAACAAGTTCATCTCGATGTAAATGTAAGTTAAAAAAAGCAAACAAACATAGTTGCATTCAGATGATTCATCTGAATGGATAAACGAAATGCAGAGACGAACAACACCTAGGTGGAGCATCTGGATAAGGCATCTAGATGGACCATCTGGATGCATCTTTGAGATGTACAAACGAACAGGGCCTAAGAGGTTCTGTTTTCTTTACGAGTTTTTTTTTAACTTATTTTTTATGGCGAGTTTCCAACCACAATTAACTCTTTTATGAAGAACAAGCATCTTCCAATAGAACTGGAGCATGTGATCTTAAAATTCATATTAAGTCATGTAAGAGTCTTTATGCCAATTTCTTGTTAGTTTCAGCATTTTTACATACTAAAACATGGATTTTCTATAGACATGGAATATTGTTCTCACTAAACCAAAAGTCCAAAACAATATGGGAGATAATGGGTTTGATTAACAATTGTTGTATCTTTACAACCATAATATTTTTTAAACCTTACCAAATCTCTTCTGATCATATTGTATACACATTGTTCAAGATTCATATTTTTCTTCTTTTTCACCGTAGATAGATAAGAAAAACCTAGAAGACTAAAATTTTACTTGGAAAATTTGACAAGTAAAATATTAATTAGCTTTTTAACCAAGAAAAAAAACCTAAATTAATTATTAAACCAAGATGATGAAAAAAGAAGAAGGGGCTATTGTAATTTGGCCTTTGAGGATCTAAGTAGCCGTTTGTCTACAGTGAATCCAATGTTTTGGATCCCATGATAAGTTCCAGTCTTGACTACAGTGTACTTTCTTTAAAGAATTAGCCTTTTAATCAAAGGAATTACTAAGAGAATCTCAACTAAACCCAAAAGGAGTTGGTTAAGATAAATGAAAAGAATAGCGTTAGTTGGAGTGTAGAAACCCCATGCATATATATAAAATGCATTGAATTTAAATGACATCCCACGTGAATTGTTTTTATATTTCAACTTTATTTTGTTATCCTGCCTGCGTTCTGCAGTTTTTTGTCTTTTCTTATTTGCTAAGGGAAAATCGGAAGGCTTAACAGATGAATAAGCTAAATTACATATACCACCTAATACCTCCAAGGGAATAGTGTTTTAAAAACAAACATATCTTAATAGTTAAAATGTGAGACTTTTTTATACATCTTTTCTTTTGAAAAAAGTTGTACATATATTGTCTAGTGAAGTAATACATGTATGTTAGATGTTTTAAAATGTGTATAATTTGTTGTTGTAAATGGTATATGTGTGACATAATTTCTATTATAAAAGAATTGTGTTAGTTGGAATGTAGAAACCACATGCATGTACATGCAGTCCGGTATACATGAAATGCATTGAATTTAAATGCCATCCCACGTGAATTATTTTTATATTATAAGTTTATAACTAAGTTTTGCTTCAGTTCTCTTTTTATTTTGCCTGCATTCTGCATTTTTTTTTCCTTTAAAAAAATATCAAATCATAAGGCTAAACAGATAAATAAGCAAATTTATATAGGGAGAATCTGTGAAATAACCAAAAAACTGAAATCCTTATATACTAAAGCGCAAGTCGCCTAGCTAATCAAATCCTGACAAGTGGAATTTTTCTTTTTTAAATATTTAAAAATACATAAAATCAAAACAATTTTTGACACATGGAATTTGGTTACAAAATAAAAACAAATAATGCCATTTAAAAAATCCTAATTCCGATTTTCTTAAAACTTCAACTACCTAAAAGCCTAATTTTCCTCACATTATCACCACCACGTTCCATATAAAATCATGATCACGAACTGATTTTTCTATCTTATTTATTTTACTCTTTTCTTTTTCTGAACATAGATTCTACTTTCTTTTTCATAGCTTCATTCTCCTTCTGTCGAGTTTTTCTTCTGATCAGAAACAAATTCCATACAAATTTATGATTACTCTTATTCTAATATTTTTAATTGATTATTCTTAATATACAGTAGGTCAGTTTTCTTTATTTCTCGATTAATAACCTCTCAATTGTTCATTCCAGGTAAAAATGGCAATTGGTTATGCTTCCGTCAACTTATTTTTTCAATAAAAGATGAGAAGTCAAAGGTTTACACCAACCAAGGTAATGATAAGCATTTAAACTTTATTATCTACAAAATGGATATTTAGAAAGCTGTTCTTTGTCCAACTTTTATATAACTACTTGCCTTGCTTCTGAATTAGTAACAAAAAGAAAACAGAGAAACGGAGAGGGAAGAACAGAAACGGAGAGGGAAGAAGAAAAAAGTCAAACAAAACAAAACAAAATCAATGAGCTTCTCTGCAACAAACATAAAACGCAAGCAGAACCATACATAAATTGAAACAAGTGACATCGTTAGTTACTCTCTGATTCTTTCTACATACGTTATTTGTTACTAAAAACTCTATTTTGTTTTTGTAGTTTTGAAGAAATCACATCTCATGGCTAACAAATAATTGATGTGATAGCTACATACTCCACTGAGGGAAAAGAATATCAGTAACTATGAAAGATTCAAATTGGGTAATTACAAATTTGTTTGTTATGGTTTTACTATTTCACATATCTATGTTTTCTTATAAAAGAGTATATTATGACTATTTTGTAAACTTTTGTAGGTCTATTATATTGAAGTTAACTATTGTACATACATATTTACTTTCATGGTTTTTTTATTATATCAATTTTAAGTAAATTTATTTGTAAAAAAATTTGATTACAAAAAAATACAAATAAAACAGAATGGATCAAATATAAATATCTAGGTAGTATCCAGCTCCAGAAAAAAATGTATCTAAATAAAATAAGTTCAATTTTTGTCTAAAAATGTTACAACTTTTCCTTAAAAATAATTTAAATGCAAGAAAAGTTTTTCCGTGCATAGCACGGGGTCATAATACTAGTTAGATTTTTAAAGTGAGAGTAAAGAGAGATAGGAAGACGATGGAAGAGAGAGAGAAGGGAATTTTGGTTAATTAGCTAATTTGGATTTTTTGTCTAGCTCTATGGTGCAATTTCCCATTTATATACGCAACACCTCCAAGGAAATAGTGTTTTTAAGACAAAAAAAAATATCTTCATCCTCAAATGGGAGACTCTTATCTTGTTTTTTTTTTCTTGAATGAAAGAGACTCTTGTCTTGTTTTTTTTCTTTTTGAAAGTGGAGACTCTTGTCTTGTTACTAGATAAATAATACACTTATGTTTAAATGTTTCAATCTGTGTATAATTGAATTTGTTATCGTAAATAGTATATGCGTGTGACAGAATCTCTACGTATATAGGAACGTATGTTTTCTATATCTACATTCACATGCGTTTGAGTGTACATAACTTACAAAAATTGTTTTATTGCAAATAAACTATGAATTATTGTGTGTTGTTTTTAACCGCGAATCTAAACATGCATTTGAAACAACAACACAATTAAATAATTTCTTCGGTACTATGATATTCTCTTTTTCGGGAAAAGGTATTTCTTCGATATATCCATCTTGATTATATTTCTTTATTTCTTTTACTTTATTATGGGACAGAAAAAATTGTACATTTACTTTTAAACATCTAAAATAAGGTATTTTTCTCAGCAGACACATTTATTCACATATATGATCTACAAATAATTTTTATCAGTTAGTATTTTTGTTATAATTTATAAACCGAAATCTTCCATGTTTACTTTATCATTGATAATATATAAAATTTTATCATGAAGAGATAAAGCATGTAAACTACAAGTTTTGACAAAAATGTCCATGAATTGACAAAGATATATAATCCGAAAATACTACAATTAGTTTGTTATTATTTATTTTATGAATATTTAAGTAAAACTAGGTGTTTTCCTACACCATGTGCAGTAAACAAAATTTAAAATATTTTTTAATAGATAAATATAAATTATATTTAACTTTTATTAATATTTTAATTTTTTTTTCTTATCAATATTTTAATATAAATTTGATTTAATTGAACATTAAAATTAAGATAAAAACAATTTTGTTTATTTTAAATTATATTTAAGAATGTGCATGTATATATTTAAAATTATAATCTGAGGTAGATTTTTCTATCTATTTATTTTAATTAAATATATTAAATAAATATGTAAAATTGCATAATTGTCAAAAACTAAAATTAAACAATATTTATAAATTCTGTAGATATATATAAGAAACTAATAATTTTACGATTTAATCTGATTTTATGATTTAATTTTTATAATTTTCTAAAAATATGTATATATTTTTGAAATATGTTTAATTTAAATGATATTTTGAAATTTGAAATGCTTATGAATATATTTATTTTAATGATGATTTATGAGTTATTACCATATTTTAAAAATCCAAAAATATAAACCGACAATAAATGTAATATATGAGTTATTATCATATTTTAAAAAGTTTACCAAAATATAGATTAACATTAAATATAATTGTCTATGTCGTATTAATCTATAAGACATGTCATCAATTTTAGTAGCCATGTCACAACTATTAATCTAGGTGTTTTCCTGCACCATGTGTAGTGACGAATTTTTTAAAAGTTAAATTTTATATTTTAAAATGTAATTTATTAATATTATATATTTTATTTTTACCAATAATAAATATAAATATCATTAATTAAGCATAAAATTAAGAGAATTTTTTTTTTATTTTGAATTATATTTAAGAATATATATGATATATATAAAGTTAAAATCTTAGATTAAAAAAATATTTATTTAATTTGGTTAAATGTATTAAATCAACTTGTACAAAATTACTAAAAATCATATAAAATTGTATAGTTATCGAAAATTAAAACTAAATAATATCTACATAATTTGTAGATATCTAAAAGAAACTAATGATATTACGATTTTTTTTTTTAATTCAAAAAATTTAGAAAACTTTAGATAATAAAAATTTTATAATTATATAATATTTCGAAATTCAAAATGTCATACTTATATATATATTTATTTTAGTGATGATTTATGATTTATTACCATATTCCATAAAGTTTACCAAAATATAAATCAATATTAAGTCTAATATATGAGTTATTGCCATATTCTAAAAAGATTTCCAAAAAATATATCAGCATTAAATGTAATTGTCCATGTCATATTTAACCATATGACATGTCATCAATCTTAATAGCCACGTCATAATTGTTTTTGCGAAAACGATTGTAGAGAAGACATGTGGCAAATCACTTCTCAAATATAGACTAGGGGATACACATTTCACATTTCACAGTGACTTCTTACATGCATGGATCCTCCACCAAAAAGAACCCCTTTTCTTTAGTTTCCAAATACTTAATTATCAATCTCTTTTTCCTGGCTTTATCTTCTCTCCTGATAGAAACTTTTCCCAGTCAAAATATAAGAGCTTTAAAGTAAAACTTCCACTAAGGTTCATTATACATATATACTCCTCAAGTTCTCATATATAATTGTTTCACACACTTTCTTTCCTCTATATCTTCTCTTCCCTCTTAGTTTGTTCTTAAAATGGCATCAAAAGGAAAGAACCCAATAAGAAGAACAACTTCGAGAAGAAGAAAAGGAATCAAGAACCCATCTCCTCCATGTAGTATCACTAGTGACGTCACTTCAACGTCATCATCAACTTCGATATCTTTAACCGCTACGTCAACGTCGACGATTCCAGCCAGTGGATGTTGTACTCCGGTATCTAAGAAGTCACGAATACCAGAGATGCTGACGTGTCCGCCGGCGCCAAAGAAGCAAAGGGTGGCGCAGAACATTGCTTTGAGGAGGAGACAGATATCTTTCTTTGCTCCTCCAGATGTAGAGTTTTTCTTTCTTGTCGCACATGGTCAACAAATCAATAAATAAGTTAAGTTTATAGTTAGGTTTTCGTGGTTGTTCTCATGGTATGATCAATCTCAAGCTTCTACTTTCTAGTTTGGTTCAAATACAATAATTGAAGGTATATTATAGAGAGTGTAGTGTGAAATGTTTTTCTTCTTTTCTTCTTGACTTGCTTTTTTCTCTCTTTCACTCTTTGGTATTTTTAGATTCTGATAATTTTGAAGTTGTGGTAGGTTATAATTTATCGAGCACCCTATCTCTTTTAATTATTTATTTTGTAACTTTTAAATTATGTTTTCTGTAATGGAATATGCGTGCTAACATTTCGGGATTGTTAGCTTTGCAGTTTTGTTTGTATTTTGATTAATTTGAGTTAATTACGAGCTGTGTTGTTTTGCATACTTTACTGGTTTTAGCTAGGCTCTCAGTTTATCCGTAATCACTTCAACAACGTGCTTGAAAAAGTCATGCCTTGATAGTTGATATTGTTTTTATCAGAGGGTGGCTCAAATTTAAATCTTTTGATTATTCAAAATATGTTATAAGTTCGATAGGAAAGGAGTGGATGCAGAATATGCTACAAAAGTTTTGGATATAATCAGAACTTTTACAAGAATGAACAATTCCATTGTTGGATTTAAAGTTAATAAAATTTGAATTGTTACTGTGTAAAACTATTTGAAAATTAAAGAAATTACTTTATTATGTATACGGTAAAACTTTAAAAGTTGAATTCAGTTTGTGAAAAGACTAAAGAAAATGTTAAGACATGTACAAAATGTTGGAATAGACGATATCATCTTTGAGAGGAATCCAATGAAAGGACTCGTGCGGCATTTTTCATCATCTTCTCTCTCTTTTTTTCATCATTTTCTCTCTCTTTTTCTTCTCTTACTTCCTTTCTATAACGAATTGTATAGAAAAAAGGCACAAGATAAATGCTCTCTGGCGCTCTAATCGAGATTGGTCCTTACCCTCTACTCTCTTAGCACACGGTTTTACCATACTGCTGGTTTTTTACCCCTTCTGGTAAATACCACCTGCCACTTCCCTCCACATTTCAAATCCTTTACCCCTTGAAGAAGTATCTGCTGGGTAAAAGAACTCAGGTGTTTCGGTAAGCGCTCGCGTTCCCTTTGGGATCGACGGTGAGTCGACGGAACTCCTCACAGTCGGTTCCGGTGGCTCCTAACCTGTATCTACAAACTCTCTTCGGCTCAATTCGACTTCACTCTTCTTCACCTACCTGCAACTATGGCATCTCGACGATGGTCTACGGCTGAGAAGGGGAAATCTGTTGCTTCACTCCCTACAGAACCTGCAAAGAAACGTATCCAAGCTCCAGAGTTTGACTTCTCCGATCTTGTCAAGGATAATGAAAAAACCCTAATTGGGAGATGCATAAACCCTAGGGAGCAAAGTGTGGAGGATCTTGTGGCCAACCTTCCCAAGAAATGGGCTCTTAGAGGCAAAGTTATTGGAGCTGATTTAGGAAATGGCTGCTTCCAATTCCGCTTTGACAAAGATGAAGACTTGCATTGTGTACTCCTCAACAGACCCTTCCACCATAACAATTGGATGGTCATCTTGGAGCGTTGGGAGCCTATCATCTCAAGTACCTTCCCATCCAAGATACCCTTCTGGGTTACTGTTAAAGGTCTGCCTCTTCACTTCTGGCATGAGAAGATGGCCTATAGGATTGGTGATGCCTTAGGTTCCTTTGAAGACTTCGAGATCACGAAAACATCTGCTAGAATCAGGATACTCCTTGAAGCTTTAGAACCCCTTACTATGGAGTCTGTTGTTGATTTCTCCTCGGGAGAAGAAGTCCCAATTACCCTGGAGTATGAGAGAATTGCTAACTTCTGCTCCATCTGTAATATGCTGACTCACACCTCTCGCTTTTGCAGCAGGAACACAAGGCCCCCACCTGTAGAAAGAACCTATCCTGTGGGTCGACGTTACTCCTCACAGGAAGATCTCCCTCCGCGACATGAAGCAGAACAGCGACTCGCTGCAGCTCCTCTCCTGCTGACCTCAAACAGCGGTAGGGGTGAATCTTTCAAACAACGCGTAGATAGGCATGGAAGACCGTTTGGAGAGAGGATCACTTCTGAAACATCAAGGGTCTTGCCTTTAAAGAACAAGATCTCTCCTGGGGTTACTCCGATGAGTCGAGACAATCACCCAAGACAAACATCTGTCTATACGGGGCCTGTCACCAAAAGAAATTATTCTCATCAGCCACAACTTCAATGGAGAGCTCGCGAACTCTCTCCCTCTCTCCCTGGCCTACCTCCTCCACCACCACGAGGCTCTCCTGCTACGCCAGTACCCCCTCTTGAAAGGAACCTACACGAAAGTGCCTTCTCTAAGCAACAAATTATTCCATCCACGGAGGAAGTACTTAGCGAGTTAAGAGATGTAACCTTACAGTATATCCACTGTGCAGATCCTACTGAAAGCGCAGCTAGGAGACTTCGCGTTATCCAGGGAGAATCGGACAACCTAATGGCGACGACAGCCTCTGGTATCATTGCAGCAGCCACCCTAGCCTCCTCTCAGAGGGATGCAAGTCCTCAGCCCCCAGCAGTCATAGTACTTCGACAGGCGTCGTTCTCAGATCAGGGAGGAGCCCCATCAGCCTCTAATAGTTGTCTACCTCCCCTTCAAACTGGAGGCAAACGCCGTGGGAGGCCACCAGGACAAAAGAAAGCAAACGTCACATCAAAATGTATGGGAGGAAGTGCTAAGAAACGAATATTCTCTAAAGTCCAGGCATCACCTGCAAGGCAGAATGCCACCCCATCCAGAGCAGCCAGAGGCATAGGACCACTGTCGCCTAACACAAGTGCTCAGGTCCCAGATCCTGCTGGTACTAGTCAGCTACCCTCCTCGATCACTCCGGGTTTTCACAACCCCGGAAGTCCTCTTCCTTAGCTGTTCTGAGCTGGAACTGTTGTGGGATTGGGACCCCCAGGACAGTCCAGCGTCTGAAGGAACTCTCTCAAAGCGGAGCTCCTGATGTTTGCTTCCTTATGGAGACGAAGAATCAGGATGATTTCGTTTTGAAAGAGCTCAAAGATTTGATGTATGACTCCCACTACCTGGTTTCACCTCATGGCGTTGGAGGAGGGGGGCTTGCCCTGTTATGGAAAAAACACATTGATGTAACTATTCTATCCTCAAGCCACAACTTCATAGATACAAAGATCAGATTCAAGAAGGAGGAGTTCTTTGGTACCTTCGTATATGGAGCTCCGGAGATAGCACACCGTCAAGCAGTTTGGGACTCTCTCTCACACCTAGCTGCTTCTCGCACGGGTGCTTGGTACCTGACAGGCGATTTCAATGAGATCATAAATAACGATGAAAAGTCGGGAGGTAAAGAAAGAGCCGAAAGCACCTTTAGCCCTTTCAGGAGTTTCCTCTCACAGTGTGACCTGTTCGATCTCCAACACACGGGAAACTTCCTATCGTGGAGAGGTGTTCGAGGATCTCAGGAGACTGGTACTTATGTGGTTCACTGTCGCTTGGACAGAGCTATGGGGAACAGTGACTGGGCTTCTATGTTTCCAACGGCAAAGTGTCATTATCTCCTGTATGAAGGCTCTGATCACCGCCCTTTGCTCTCTATCTTTGATCCTACAAAACTAAAGTCGCATAAACTGTTCAGATATGATAGACGTCTCCGTCACAGTCAGGAAGTTAAGACTTTGGTGGATAAAATATGGAAGGAAAATGAGGACTTAGAGGTTATGGTCAGAATCTCAAAATGCAGGAAAGCTATAGCAAGATGGAGCAGAGACAAATACCTTAATAGTAAGAAAGAGATCGACAGCCTCAAACTCTCTCTGGACTCGGAGCTCTCAAAACAGGTAGCGGATGAGCAATCTATCTCCTCTATACACTCAGCTCTTCTTAAAGCTTACAGTGATGAAGAAGAGTACTGGAAGCAAAGGAGTAGGCAGTTGTGGTTGTCCTTAGGCGATAGAAACACTGGGTTTTTCCATGCCTCTGCAAAGGGTAGGAAAGCTCGAAATCGCTTCTCTGTCATCCAAGCTGCCAACGGCGACCTGGTTTATGAGGAAGAGCAGATTGCTCGGGTGGTGTCAGCATACTTCTCTGAAATCTTCACATCGTCTGCAAATGACAGCACCGATACCGTTCAGAGCGCCCTGGAGGAAAAAATTACAGAAACTCAAAATGATATGCTTACTGAGATCCCGTCCCCGGAAGAGATTAGAAAGGCCCTTTTCTCCATCCACCCGGACAAGGCTCCAGGCCCGGATGGGTTCTCAGCCTGTTTTTTTCAATCCAACTGGGACATAACGGGGCCTGCAATGACAAGTGAAATACAAGCTTTCTTTAGGCATGGCTCCCTACCGCAATCAATAAACGCTACTCATATAAGACTGATCCCGAAGATTCCAAGTCCGGTTTCAGTTGCGGACTACCGGCCTATTGCCTTATGCAATGTCTACTACAAGGTCATATCCAAACTCCTATCGCTACGGCTAAAACCTATTCTACACTACGCTATCTCTGAGAATCAGTCAGCCTTTATACCTGGTCGAGCCATCTCTGATAACGTGCTGATCACACATGAGCTCCTACATTACCTGAAAACGACAAAATCAAAGAAGAGAGGATCAATGGCAGTTAAATCGGATATGAGCAAGGCCTACGATAGGCTAGAATGGAGTTTCATCAAACAGGTTCTCACTACACTGGGTTTTAACGACAAGTTTGTTACCTTGATTATGAAGTGTGTGACGTCTGTATCATACGCCTTCCTGATAAATGACTCGGTGCTGGGAGGAGTGATACCTCAACGGGGAATCAGACAGGGTGACCCTCTGTCCCCGTATTTGTTCATCCTGTGCAGTGAAGTTTTGTCAGGCTTATGTTCTAAAGCGCAAAAAGATGGAAGATTACCAGGTGTAAAAATCGCAAAAAACAGTCCTAGCCTAAACCACTTACTGTTTGCGGATGACACCATGTTTTTCATCCCAACTGATAGGCGCAGTGTTACAACCCTGAAGGAGATATTAACACTCTACGAAGCAGCTTCGGGCCAAAGGATAAACACCGACAAATCGTCCATCTCCTTTGCAGCAAAGACTACAGCAGCAACACGAAACGAAGTTAAAAACATCCTAGCTATCACAAAGGAGGGGGGAGTTGGTAAGTACCTAGGTCTCCCGGAGTTATTTGGACGAAAGAAGAAGGACTTGTTCTCCTCCATTGTGGAGAAGATCAAACTCAAGGCAGTCAGCTGGTCCACCAGATTCCTCTCATCTGCTGGGAAATTAACTATGCTCAAATCAGTTTTATCGGCCATCCCTTCTTTCGCTATGACGTGCTTCCTGCTACCTGTAGGATTGTGCAATTTGATTCAGTCAGCGTTATTGCGGTTCTGGTGGGACTCAAACACGGGTAAAAAGAAGATGTGTTGGATTGCATGGGAGAAGCTTACCTTACCCAAAGGGCTGGGCGGTCTGGGTTTCAAAGACGTACAAACTTTTAACGTCTCGCTTCTGGCAAAACTTCCCTGGCGCATGCTTACCAATCCTGACTGTCTGCTAGCCCGAATTCTCTTGGGGAAGTACTGCCACAAAGCTCCCCTACTTAAAGTAAAAACTAAGAAGGGAGCCTCACACGGCTGGACGGGTATACTGGCAGGGCGTGATCTTCTAGTGACAGAGCTCGGAAGAGTCATAGGAGACGGGACAGAGATCAAAGTGTGGTCAGACTCTTGGATCTCAACCTCTTCTGGTTGCGTCCCCTACGGACCTCTAAGGGAAGGAGATAGCGATCTCTACGTCTCTGATCTTCTTATTAGAGGTTCCTGCGAGTGGAATAGAGAAAGAGTTCTTAGCATTCTACCAGATCTCGCTGAGGCAATCTTTGCCTTAAAGCCAAGTAAGACTGGAGCAAGAGATTCTTACATTTGGTACGCTTCCTCTACGGGCCATTACTCTACAAAGACAGGATACGCATCAGCCATTGCAAAACAGAACTCAGCACAACTGGTTGTAGCTCCTCCTCCTTTCAATTGGTATCGTTCAGTATGGAACGTTTCCACAGCCCCCAAGCTTCACCTTTTCCTTTGGAAAGCAATACAAGGCGGTCTGCCTACGGGAGAGAATTTGATGAAAAGAGGAATGCTCCAAAATTCCAATTGTGCTCACTGTGGTATGATCGAGACTACAGAACATATCTTCCTGCACTGTTCCTTTGCCAAGCAAGTCTGGAATCTGATTCCCATCGCTGCAGAATTTAAACCGGAGCTACTCCCCTCCTTCACCGAGGCCCTCCTAGACGCCATCAAATGGACATGCCTTCCTCCTTGCGGGATCACGGGGGATCTCTTCTCTTGGGTATGTTGGAATATATGGACCACGAGAAACCGGCTAGTCTTCGAGAACCGCCCCGCTTCTGCATCGATCACCACTACAAAAGCTCTAATCGATGCTAGGGAATGGTCGATTGCGCAATCCACTGTGAAGAAATCGATACCGACGACTCAGATTCAACGAAGACCACCGCGAATCCCTCCTGGCACCGTAACATGCAACACTGATGCGGCTTGGAAGAAGGAGACAGCGGCTGCGGGACTTGCTTGGATCTTCGACTCGCCTACCTTACTGCGCATGACGGAAGGATACCAATATCAACAACGCGTCTCATCGGTGATCTTGGCCGAAGGGTTAGCAGTACGGGAAGCTCTCTCTCATGCTCTTCACCTTGGCATCTCAAAAATCTGGCTACGCTCAGACTCTCTGTCGCTCATCAGAGCGATAGATTCGGTTATCAAACCACAAAATCTCTATGGAGTTCTTGCGGATATCGAATCACTATCGTCATCCTTTGATTTTTGCTGTTTTTCATTTGTCTCAAGAGAAAACAATGGGCCTGTTGACTGCTTAGCCAAAGCCTGTCTCTTTAATGTGATCTCATCATGGGCCTGAGGCCTTTTCTATAAAAATTTTTAGTTGTTCAAAAAAAAAAAAACGAATTGTATAGAATTATATCGATATATAGAGTGGTAAGAAGACGACATACTATAGATAATTTAATAATTCATTTTCTCATTGTTTTATTTCTTTTCGATTTATTGCTATGTCTTTTGAATAATAAAATGTTATTTTTGCTATAGTTTATTCAAATTTCAAACCAACGTTGAGTTGGCCTAGTGGTAAAAGGACTACGGCTGTAATTTCCGTCACCCGGGTTCAATTCACAGTGAAAAGGACTATTTACAATTTTTGAGTTCGCGGCAAAGAGGTGAAACCACCTTTTTCTTGGCAAAAAAAAAATTCAAATTTCAATAATGTTACATGAGGACGTAGCGGATCTTATGATTGAAATTATAAACTTACACCCATCCGTGCACTATTTATTCGTTTATACGTCACTTAAAGGTTTACTTTAGAATACGATGTCAAGTTATCATGTACAACATTGATCGAAGAATAAATCTAATTTCGAATTTAGTTTTTAATAAATTGACTGATGAAACATTATATTTTTGAACCTACAGAGTTATTTTTACGTTTTATGGTTTTTTCTGAAAGAACGTTTTGTGATTTTTTTTTTTTGCCGTCTGATAATTTATTAAAGCCCAAAGGTAGAAAAAACCAAGAACAAATGGGCTCAAAAAACCGAGTCCAAAACAAAGATAAACAAACATTCTAAACAGGCCGTCTTACACAAACAGGCCCAAACAAAACTAACCCAATACTCGCCGCTCCACGTATTACAACACGGCAAGAAGGGGGAACGCGTGTCGAGGGTACATAGCCACCAACTTCGATGACCGGAAATCACCGCCAAGGCCTACGTCCGTTGCTCCACCGGTACACTAGCCACCGTCTTCAAATCCTAGCGAAAGTCGTCACTGAAACCGCACGAGACAATTGCCCTCCGGAACCACCGCCGGGAATTCCCAAGAACACCGAACTCCACTTCCGACAACAAACGTTAGAAGTAAAGGAATTCAAGTTCGACATCACACGCCAACGCTTAAAGAGCATCCATCGATTCATTGAATCGAGATCTCATCCACGCTTGGCCACCAAACTCCAAATCAGACCTAGTTGCAGTGCGAGCACTTCCTAGGAAACTAAACCGGCGACCACCATCAAAGAGGAGACGACACGGCCCAAGAGTCAATCGCCAGCCATCCATCGAGAGGGAGATGCGAGGCCGGAAGCTAAAATGCCGGCGATGAAAAACGGTAAGCGCTTCATCATCCCGGAGCCGAGGGAAGCGAAAGAAAATTGGACCCGAAAGTCCCTTCCCTCCGATATCAACATGCAGAACAGAAAATAGAAAAAAGGAAGCCGGACCGGCGGTGGCGGGAGCCAAAACCACCGGCCGGATACAAAACTCATGGTGATTGTTTTAGTAAGAAGGCAGAGAGTGTGGTCTAGAAAGAGAATTTAGAACGTTTTGTGATTTTACAATGACATATCTAACATAACGTACCAAAATAGAACTAACATTTATAGGAAAACCTTTTTATCTTTTGGCCATGCATTTGACAAATCATTACTATTTTAATGAAGTTTACTGAAGCTCGATCCGCGTGGACTTGTTTTTATTTTATGAAATGAATATTATTTAAATATTTATCTGTTATTATTTTAAATAGTTATCGTATTTTAAAATTTTAATAAACATCATAATCAAATAGTTTATGTGCTGTAAAAAAAGTGATTCATGCGTTTTACTAATCCTTCAACAAATAGTGACCTACTAATATATTTAAATAATTTTAATCTTAGCACAAAATTATTTTCCAAATGTTATAATACTTTAACTATTTTGATTAGATATTGATCCTATGCAAGGTTGGAAAAAAACATTCGGTTGTTAAAACTAAATATATTTTACAAATAATTCAATAATATTTAAATATTAGTGTTAAATTATACTGTAAATAATTGATAGTAACAGAAAATGGCTAAATATATAATTTAGAATTTTATATATATATATATATATATATATATATAATTTTAGACGAAATTTAGTTATATTAAAATATATTCAGTTACAAACATTTCATATTTATCTATAAGTAATTTAAAGATATTTAAATTTTAGCATATATAGATTTTAATTTTCAAAATATTTTATTATTGATTTTAAATTTGGATTTTGTTCAAAATAATTTATGGTAGCAATATGCAAATTTAATATTGTTAAATCTGTTTTAAGTTTGAAAATTCTTAAAAATAGCTCTTTTTAGGAAATATGTTAAACATGAAAATTTAGCTAATTTTGATAATAATTTAATAAAATAGGAAAAGATAAAAATTACTTAATGATAAGTTCATTTAGTTATTTCAGTAGCATAAAATTAATCCATATGTATATTCACCTCAACTACATATTTGAATTTCTATTTTAATAAAAAATATTTAGTAAAAATTTAATCAAAAATTATGAGTCATAATTAATTAGTTTTAAACTCTTTTTACGTCATATGTAGTTGAGGTGAATATACATATGTAGTTGAGGTGATAGTATGTACACGTGTGATGTTATCAGACACGTACGCACAAACAAAAACACAATTAGGTAAATGTACAAATCACCTTGGAATGAGGATTTGATTTGAGACCATCATTTTCTTTTGGTTTTCTCTTTTTGTCTTTGTATCTAAACTATTAAAACTGAAGTACATTTGATATTTAATCCTCAATTTTCCTAAATAATTACTATGGAATGCCACTAATATTTAATCAACACTTTCACTAATTATTATTAGGCTTTCACGTCTCTTACAATAAAAAATAACAAGCCCACTAAAATTTATTTACCCAATAACTTCATTTATATCTCTCAATTCCATAAACATATGTTTCATCTGTTTTTTCTTTAATGCTCTACTCTTTCATGCATCACATTCTCAAATTTTCATCAATTGCTGTATATAATATTGGGAAACTAAAAATCTAAAATCACGTGCCAAAGTTTTTACCATCAATTTTGCAATAATTAACAAAAACAATTAACACCAAATAACTATCTAAACTATTAGAACATGAATACAAATAAAAAACATCTTTGATTTTTCTTCCAAAATTACAAGTTTATGCCACTAACTTAGACACCGTCATTTTATACATTGGCTAACCCAAAACAAATTGCTACCCCAATCCGTTAATATCACCATAAGTCCGCGGATTTGGTATCATCAGTTTCAATTTCTATATACAAATATCCTTATTTAAACATCCTAAATGTATAAAAACAAATGAATAGTTATAATCTTAACTAACCATATATAAAAAAAAAATATTTTTGGACCATCGAATCTAAACTAATAATTTAGGTGTTTAATGAATTCAATAAAATTACAAAACCTTTCCTACTGTAAAGCAATCATCAAATCGTAATAAATATCTTAATATTCTGTTATGAAAGCTTACAAATCACGTTTAATCTATATTATTAAAACTGAAGTACAAATTAGGTTTGTTTGAAAATATAGATAACAATTTTTAAAAAATATTTGTTTTGAAACTTGGATAGCAGTTTAAAAAGTAAGTTTACTTAGAAACATAAATATCAGTTTAAAAAAATAGATTTGTTTAGAAACATGAATAGCAGTATAAAAAAATTTATATTGTTTGGAAACATAGATATCACTATATTAAGAAAATAATGAATTTATGTTACTAAAAAAAATTAAAAATCTATTATATTATGAGAAATTATCTATTTGTGTCAACTTTAAAATATACGAAAAATAAATTAATCTAATTATTTAAAAATATCATTTGTCTAAAATAATAATAGAACAAAATTTAAACTTTATATACATATTTTAAATCAAAATAATAATTTAAAGTTGATTTAAAATATACATATATTCAAAAAAATATTTTTACTAAAATATTTTCCAATAACCATTATTAAAAATGTTTTCAATATATGGGATTATTGAAAATATAATATATGTGATTATTTATATAATAGTACGTATAAAATACTGTTAATTATATGTTTGATGTGTGTTTTAAAGAAAAAAAAATAGATTGTGAATTAGGGGTGGGCGTACGGGTACCCATTCGGATTTGGTTTAGGTCTGCTTGGGTTTCGGGTTTTCGGGGTCAAAGATTTCAATTACATTCATATATTTCTAAATTTTTGTTCGAATTCAATTCATATCTTTGCGGGGTTGTTCAGGTTTGGATAACCCATTTAAATTCATTATATACTTTAAATTTCTCAAAATATATAAACAAAATAATATATTACACATAAATTTGAATAACATATATCAGAATAAATGTTCGGCTATCTTCAAATATCTATTCGGGTTCGGATATTATCCATTCGGGTTTAGTTATCCATTCGGGTTTAGTTATCACATTATAAAAAACTTAAGCAAAAGTTTTAAGTTATAAAATATTTAGAATAGAAAATTCTGCTATTTTAATGTGAAGTATTGTTAACCAATATAAAGGATTTACACGTCTTTTAAAAATTTAAATATAATAAAATGAATATAAATTTTGAGAAGTTCTATTATTAGAAATTAGTTTGTATTTATAAAATTCTTTTTGTAATTTTATAGAAAAACACACAATAAATATCAATAAATAATTTATTGAGTTTATAGTCATATCAGAGTTTAGATTATGATATAAATATATTGTAAGAGGCTGATGAGAATGATTTGAAGCGATGTCAATTCACTAAGACCGATATAATTGGGTTATCTTTTTTTTCTCAATAATTGGGTTATCTAGTTTGTAAGATTTTGAAATTATATATATATATAATCATATCTATACTAATAAAATTGAGTTTTTTATCTCCTTGGGGGGAAAATACTATGTGGCATTTTCCTTTTAATAATTAAAATATTTTCTTAACTTTATTTAATGTGTTTTGGTGTTAATTATGATTAGGTGTTACTTTATTTATTACAATGATGTTTTAATTTTGGATTGGAAGTTTAATTTATTATGAATTTTATGTCTTGATTTTTTTTTAGATTTCGTAACTCTTATGTTACATATTTTTTAAAAAATAATTTAAACTATTTCTTAATATTTTGTATGTCAAATAAAAATACAAAAATGGAAACTAAAGTTAAGTATTTTCAAAAAAAATAAACATAAAATAGATACATATCCAAACTATTACTTTATGTTTGAAAATATTTAAAATATTAACTTTACTTTTATATATTTATTTTCATAGCTAATATATTATCTATACTAATAAAGTTGAGTTTTTTATCTCCTTGGGGGGAAAAATGCCATGTGGCATTTTCCTTTTAATAATCTATACTAATAAAGTTGAGTTTTTTTCTTAACTTTATTTAATGTGTTTTGGTATTAATTATGATTAGGTGTTACTTTATTTTTGTTATTAACAATTTATTACAATGATGTTTTAATTTAATTTATTATGAATTTTATGTCTTGATTTTTTTTAGATTTCGTAACTCTTATGTTACATATTTTTTTAAAATACTTTAAACTATTTCTTAATATTTTGTATGTCAAATAAAAATAAAATTAAGTATTTTCAAAAAAATTAAACATAAAATAGATACATATCCAAACTATTACTTTATGTTTGAAAATATTTAAAATATTAACTTTAGTTTTTATATATTTATTTTCATAGCTAATATATTATTATATAATAAAACTAATTCATTTACTAAACCATGGTTCATCCACGGTTGACCTAATGATCCAGAGATCCGGTAAATCGTCCGGTTCAATGTCTGGGTCGGGTGTTAAAACACTGGTTTATAGGTTTTTGTGTTTGATGTTGACAATGGAGAATATAGCCTCTATGATTCTCCTTCTTTAACGAAATCGACGTAACTGTCATATAATCAATCTAGAAATTCCACTCATCCCACTCTAATAATGTTTACTAATTGATGGCGATTCAAGTCCAAAAGACTAACATTTGGTCTATTGGTATTGACACATAAACTCTATGGTATCTTCCCATGTTACACTGTGTAAGGAAACCAATAACTTCCCTGATCATGATGCATGCTACCCGTATTTACATTTTAAAAACCGTAAACATGATTAATATACTCTTAAAACTTAACTAAAAAAAGAATCATTACTTCCAATCTGAGAAAAATTTAAAAACGTTGCATGGTTGCTAAAGTTATTTAAAATTGATGTAATTTACACACCACCCTCACCATTAATCCTTTGCACCACACTAACCATTTATTGTTAAAACTATTACTATGCAAGAAGTCAGCAAGTCCGAATGTCACAGATAGTTAGAAATTATCTTTCTCATGATCGTTATAGATGCTAACATCTCATTTACTAATAAACAAATTAACTTTTTACTACGAAAATTTGGTGAAGTTGTTCCATTCTGGTTAAAATAGAAGTTGTCCATTAAATAGATGAGTTTAAATACCATTTATAGTTTTTAGATAAAAAACATATTTAGATTCATATTAAGATTCGTTGATATTCTAAATAAGGATGGACAAACAAAAATTTCGTTATGAACACACACAAAATCTTCCATTATAACAAAAATAATATAGAAAATAATTTTATATTTTAAGATACATCTTTTGAGAGACCTTGAAACCAAAGTAACACATACAACTCACACCTCTATATTTTAAAAGTCAACATGGTAATTTTAAAATATATATATTAGATACTCACCAGTTATTTCACCAAAAATTGACACTTCATCCTTATTTTTTATAAAATTTATAAAATTTGAAACGTATTCCATCTTTCTATTATTTGAACTAAATATATTAGTAAAAGTGTTATAGTTTATATATAGTGATTTTATAATATAAGTATATTCTCTATATAAAACATAACTTTGTTTTATGTTTAAATTCCAACTAAATTAATTTTGCTATGACTACCAGTTATTTATTCTATTTTTATTAAATCGATTAGTAACAACCACTTATGGTATTACACTTTGAACTAAACAACTTTAAACAAAGTAATGCACTACGGTCACTAACCACTATAAAAAATGATCAGAAAATATCATTTTAATATATTTTTATTTTCATATTTAACATATTTTATTTGTTAAGATCATATAATAATTTATAAATTTATGTAAAAGTATAACATACGAATCCGGAGCCTAACCCCTAAAAATCACTGGTATATTTTATAGTAACGATATCTGGTTCTTCAATTCTGTGGACTATCTTGACTAGAGATTCTTAATATTTTAACCTCCGCTTCCTTTCCCTTCACTACGCTGCCATGTCTCAGATGATCGAGCACATCGTCCTTTTCAAGGTCAAAGACGACGTCGACTCCGACAAGATCGACGCCATGGTCGACGGCCTCAACAGCCTCGCCACCATCGACCAAGTTCTTTACATCTCCGCCGCTCCTATCCACCGTCTCAGATCCGCGTCCGCCTTCACTCACGTCCTCCACAGCCGGTACAGATCCAAGGAAGATCTCAGCGCGTACGTCGCACATCCCGACCACCTTCGCGTCGTAGAGGCAACCATGCCGATATGGGAAGATATCATGTCCGTTGACTGGATCGCCCATCAAGCCCCCGGAATCTTGAAACCTCCTGCAGGTTCTGTTGGGAAAGTGACGTTGCTGAAGGTGAAAGAGAACGTCACCGAGGAGGCCAAGAAGGAGATTATGGAAGTGGTTAAGGAGAAGTCTCATGAGATCACTGTGGGAGAAAACTTCTCTCCGGCGAGAGCAAAGGGTTTCTCGATTGCATCGGTTGCGTATTTTAAGGATCTTGGAGAAGTTGAGGTGAACGAGGAGTTGGTGAAGGAGAAGATTGGTGGTTATGTGGAAGATACCATTGTTGTTGAGTTCATGGTTCCTACTTCTTAATAGCTTTTGTAAAAGGCTCAGATTTTAAATTTCTTGAAGACTTTGTTATTGTATATTTGTAATCCAAGAATGTTTTACCAAAAATTAAAAAAAAATCCAAGAATGTTTTTTTTTTTAAGTTTGTAAACTCACTAAAACAAACTTGACCTTCCAGCAACGTTATAAAGAGATAATCACATTTTAAACTTTCAGAGTTACACAATATAAATCTTGAACACACTACAAGAAATAGTTCGGTTTCTGACCTTTAGTTTCATTAGAAAGTGGTCAGAAACACCATATTTTGACCATTTTGTGACCATATACAATCGTCAAAAAAACTCCTGTCAGAAATTCACAATGATCAGAAAGTGGTCATAAATTTTTGACCAGAGGTCGGGAATGTCGTCAAAAACAAATCGAACACTGATTTAAATTCGTTCGTATACTTGAAAAAAGTAAATGCGATTTTATACCTAAATCGAACACTGATTTAAATTCCGTACCTAAATTTTGAACTTAAATACAAAAACCAGCTATTAAGTATCGTTAATTTTTGGGTTATTCAGCATATGCTCTGGTATATCTGGCAGAGCAGAAACAATAAACTCTTTAATGGAATGGAGACTTCCCCTTTAGATACGCTGCAACTGGCGATTGCAGAAACCAATAATTGGAAGATGGCCTAGATCATCCCGGCTGCGGAAGAAGAAGTCCTGGAGGAAGAGAACGGCCCAGCAGGAAGAGAAGAACCGCGAGTGTCAAGCCACCGACTACGGTGCCAAGTGAATGCATCGTGGACTCATGCGGACAAGAAGGCGGGGCTGGGCTTCGTTCTCCTTCGCGATGATCGCAAGATCTTGATCGGAGTAAGGAATGATGGCAACGCCTCGTCACCACTACACGCTGAAGCTAAAGGACTGATATGGGCCATGGAGATGATGAAGGGCAAGGGATATAGCACGATGCACTTTGAAACTGATTGCCTGCAACTTCTAAAACTGATACAAAGAGAAGAAGAATGGCCTTCCATGAAGGTGAAATTAGAAGAAATCTAGATTCTCTCTAAAGTGTTTGATGGTTTTTCTATATCGTTTCTACTGCGTGGTATGAACCACCGTGCGGATTTGCTTGCGAAAGGAGCCCGTACTCGGTCTGATACTGTTGCTTCTGTTTACGTTGATACTCCTGTTTAGCTTGCTAATATAGCTAGCCCCTGGAGAGTTAGAATAATAAAGTTTGTTTTTGATGAAAAAAAAAATAGCAATTGATGAGCATCGAACCCAGGTTCATCCACAATCCATTTACAAATACCAATGTACCACTAGGTCTATATCGTTAACTTCTCAGATTTGTACACACTTTAATAGTTACATTAGATTCTGACCTGCCCTTTAAAGGGCGGATATTTTTTTTTTAATTTATTTTTTTCATATTTGTGTTTTCTTTGTGTATAAATCTTAATCAAAATATATTTTATTAAATAATAGCAACTTAAAAATGAATCATGTATACGTTCGGTTAGGGCTGGGGTCGAACATGCCAACCCACGGGTTTCATTTTTGTTTTGGTCAAAAATATGACCCGCACAACCCGCAAACAATAATTTGTACCGGAATCTGCCTTATTTAATTTTACGGTTATCACGGGTTATAAATTTTTTAAAAATAGTTATTTAATTTAATTATTATAAAAATATAAAAAATAATTTATAATAAAAATTATATATTATTAAAATTTAAAATTATTATATTTTTGAAAAGTGTTTACTTTTCTTTTTATTTTTATTGCTAAATATTTTTCGAGTCGGCGGGTACCAGCAATCCAAAATCTACCAAACCGCACCCATCCCAAATAAAATACTCATAACCTTCCAAAAATTAGGAAACAAATCGTTAAATGGTGGATTAGTAGTGAGTTCGAATTTGGCCCAGCCAAAAATTAATCCAACGTGTATTAAAGGGCCTAGAATTTGGCAGTTTGGCAGTTACTAAATTAATCTAATGTGTATTAATAGAATTGATTAAAGACCAGTTATAAAAATTTAAAAATGGACACAACATTTACTAATAGGGCACACTGCTATTAATAGAATGATTTGTACTGATTAAAAGATTTTATTAAGTTTTTTGTAATCATCATATCTAAATGATAGTTTTATTATCTATGTTTTGGCTTCCTAAATATATTTTAAATGATCCTCTCCCACGAACCCGCAATTTCTAAACAAAAAAAAAATAGATTTAAGTTCATATTCTGATCCATCTTTCAAAAGGTGGGTTTATTTTGTGTTTTATTTTTTTGAAAAATTTAATCTTTATATTTAAACTTTTTGTATTTATATCAATATTATTAATACAGAATCATTGCTAACAATAACCCCTACAATTACATGTAATATTACTTTTATACCATTGGACCTATTTTAAATATGAATCAAATTCTATAACTGTAAACTACTTCTAACCCGTAAACATATTTTGTAACTTCCCCCTTCAATTCCAAAATACTCAGGACCCACTACAATAGCTAACTGTCGAGTACCTTTAATTATGCAACTGTTATACAAAATATTGTATCATTAATCGGCAGTTATATGAGTTATGATATAATCTGATGGAAGTTATAAAAACAGTTGGACACGACTAATATCAATGGGGCATACTTCAACTTTAATATCATATTAGATTTTGACCCGCCCTTCAAAGGGCGGGTATATTTTTTGTTTTTAGTTATTTTTTAAAAATCAATTTTATATTTGTGTTTTTATAATTATATTTGTGTATGCATTTTAAAAAAAAATTATTAGTAAGATATTTTGATAAGTGAATTGAACTTATGATGTTACATAACTATAGATTTATATCCAGTGTTTTGAAACTCGATCCAGACCCGCGGTTGAACTGGTAAACCCGGTGTTCCGGTTTGAGTTTTCAGAAAAGTCAATAACTAATAATTCGGTAAACCCCATGAAAACCCGCTAAAACCTAGAATTTGACAACCAGTTGAACCATTAGTTGAATCAATATATAAATTTTGATATTTTTTATTTATTTTTAGCTATATTATTAGAATTGTTTTATATTCTAATTAGAAAGCTAGACTTTTAATTTTTATAGTAAAAAAAATATGATATAAACAGTTACAAAATAGTTAGGTTTTTTTAAAAATAATTTTTGGACCAAACTGCTATCAATTGGTTAGGAGAAGTAATAGAATAGATTTAATATATTTTTTAAAAAATATTAAATGTCTCGAATTGTATAACTATACACTTGTGCTATATGTATTTCAAAAATTATTTTAAAACCTTTTTTTTTGTCATCAAACATACAGACTCATATAGACTTTATTCCTAATTTATTCAACATTTTATATTTTCTTAATAATTACCTAACATAATTAATTAAAAATATTCATACAAAAAAACGATTCATAATCGACATAAAAATCAAAGTCTCATACTCTATTAGACATGTTATTTAAACTTAAATAGTTCTTAAAGTGTTATATCTGAAAACCAATATCAAATTCAACCCGCCCCAAACCGCCCCGAAGACCGAACAAAATCTTTTATAAATATGAAAAATTAATTTTTAATATATTATGTTAATATATATTGTAAGTATATTAATTTCATTTAATACACTTAATTTTTAAAAACTGTTTTATAAATTTAATTCAATTATTATGCCAAATTATTGTGTAATTATTAATTATTAAGCAAGCTTATTCTTTACATCAATCAATATTCTTTTATAATCAAAAAGCGTCTTTTTTTTTCTTAGAAAAGTTTAATATTATTGTATTTTTATTATATATCACAACTCTAACTTTTTATGTGAAATGAAATATAGATAATATAAATTTAAAAAATTACTAAACTTTTAAACATTACTTTCTTAGTATTTGATATACTTATAATCTATTTTATTAAATTAGAAATGACCTATTGATATGGGTTTAGTCCACCTATTTTAATAAAATTAAAACATTTTACTAATCATTTAAGGAAAATATTTTACACAAATATGATTACAAAGAAAAACATAAATATGAATCAAAATATACAAATATAAAAAAATAAATTTTTAAAAATATGTAAAACAAAAAGTGTATCTCCTCTTGAAAAGTGGGTCAGAATCTAAATTGTATTATATTATTCTATAGAGTCAAACAAATATATTCGCCCTTTAAATTAAATTACTTACATGGTTAATCATGGTCAATCTAATAACTCAATCACCGAAAAGTAATCGAATTCAACATCTAGACCGTGTTTAAAAAACATTAATTAAACCATAGTTCATTCCTATTAATTTGTATAGTGAAAATAATATTTATTAAAATAACATTAATTAAACCATAATTCATTCCTATTAATGATATAACTTTTATCTATTAGACTTCCTAAGGTATTTGACAGTTTGTAATATAGAAAGTAGTCAATCACTAATATTTTGAAATTAATGGGTGACTTTATAAAATGTACGTGTATTTTAGAAGTAGTTATACAATTATTTTATTAGTAAGAATATTTATTGGAACTGAATTTATCTTGATGGATCAGAAAAACTAAAAAAAAATATTCACCTAATATCTATACCCGTGTATTACGCTAGGTATTACGTAAGGATCCAATAGTTTTGGACAAATGTGGAAGTTAAAAAACTGTTTTATTATAGAAGTTACATAATATATCTATATAATTATTCAGATGCACTATATTTTTAATTGGACATGACTTTTATCAATTAGTCATACTTCAACTTTAATAGTATTGATTAATTCTTATATTTGTGTTTTTGTTTGTGATTTATTTGTATTTTTTTATAATCATATTTCTGTATAAATCTTAACCAAAATATATTTTATTAGATAATAGTAATTTAAAAATTGATCCGGTATATCGTCAGTCGAACCCGCCAACTCGCGGATTTCAATTTTGTTTTGGTAAAAAAATATGATCCGTACAACCCGCAAACAAATTATTTGTACCTGCACACACCCCATTTAATTTTGCGATTATTCAAGGATCATAATTTTTTTCGAAATAATTATTTAATTTAATTATGATAAAAATATAAAAATATATTTATATTAAAAAGTTGTATATTTTAAAAAATTTAAATTGTTTTTTAATTGTCATATTTTTAAAAAGTGTTTACTTTTTTATTTTTATTTTTTAAATACTTTTCGGATCGACTGATACCTGCAATCTAAAATCTACCAACCCGCACCCACTCTGAATCAAATATTCATAATCCGCATCCGCATATCGATTTTTTCAAATAGTTGAACCAAATTTATGATCCGTTCTTCAAATAATGGATATATTTTTTGTTTTATATTTTTTAAGAAATATATACTTTTAAATAAAATTCAGGCTGTAGCCAATTATATATCTTAATATTTAATTTTCTCTAGGATATATTTAACTTTTTTTTTTCATATCTCTGAACCAATAAATATAGCTGCAAAAAATATACAAAACTTGAAATTGAGATTAGTATGTTAAGGAGTTCGATATAGATAGACCTTTAAAATAAGAGTTTAAGTTCCATGATAAGGTGTTTGATATACAAAAAATATGACATTCTTAGAAAAATAGGAATTTATCATTATGGAACTTCTTTGTTGTTGTTGCAGTTATATCTTGGCATATATTTTTTAAGAAAAACAGTTATATTTTTTAAAAAAATACTTTAAGAAAAAATATTTCTTAAAAAATAGGTTGTTGCAGTTATATTTATAGTTTCCATGTATTTTAAAATTAGATTCAATTATTATCAATTGATTATACTGCTAAATTAATAGAATAGATTTAATTAAAGATATTTTTGAAAAACCTACGCAAATCTATAAATTATAGTCCTGATGGAGGCCTTAATAGATTATATACACGAACTACTTCCAATGTTACATAGATAATGTGTTTATTATATACTTATTTAATGCAATTTACCCAACTCGTTCCTTACCCAATAGACAACATCATCAGCATTTGGCGTAGAAAAATAGTTATTAATATCTAAAACCATCAAATAATAAATGTAGTTGAAGTTGTGGGTTCCGTGTATTTAGGAATTAAATTGAAGGTTACGGAACATTTAGATTTGTAATAGGTACTTGCGGTTATTTTCAATGGCCTTCAGATTTATAAGTAGGTTCAAGAATGTTAAATGAAGTATATTAAAAAGAAGTTATAAAATTAAAAAGGTAGATACAATTTTTATCAATATGGCATACTGCAGAATTAATAGAATAGACTAGATATTGATCCACACATCCGTGCGGGTATTAGTTCTTACATTTTTATACATCGATATTTATTTTTCATAACTAGTGCTATATGTTTAAGATATTGATATTTATTTTTCATAATTAGTGCTATATGTTTAAGATGTCATGTAATATAACTAATTATATTCAAAAGACATGGACCGAATTGGATAATATGATTATTTTGATGTACTATCCGAATCCGTTTTAGACATATTGGTTATTTAGATATTTTTAGATTTCTATACATCAAAACCGAATTCTTCCAGATCCAAAAGGATACAACTCAAAACTCATACATAAATTTATAATATTGAAACTGATCTAATTTTAAAACAAAACAATATCCGAAAGAAACAACTTGTACCTAAATGAATAACCAATGTTCATGCCTAACTGATTGTAATAAAAATATATTTCTATATGTTTGGCTAAATTAACTGAAATAAAAGTTCTTTTATCTAGTAAATTATTTTATGGAGTAAAAATTGAAGTTACAGTAAAAGTAACACATTTTTATTATTTTAATTTTAAGTTATTATTTTATTCACAAAACATGTCTTTGAATTATGTTTTCGACTACGTAATTTTCCAACGAATTAAAACTAAAATAAAAAAATGTTTTAATAAAACAAACTAAACCGAACTTTTAACCATATAGAAAATATAGTTATTTATATTTTTGATTTTATAATTGGCACAAATCTATATTTATTAATTAATAAATAAAAGTCTGCATTATTATTACTATTATGGTAATATAATTAATGATGTGAATTACTGTTATGATAATATAATTGATACAATTGTTAAACTAAGTAAAATATGAAAATCCAACTAATGTAATATTACTATTTATGTTTCCAAACAATTTTAATTTTGACTACTATTCATATTTCCAAACAATCTTAATGTGTACTTCAGTTTTAATAATATAGATGAGACATAAAGGGTTCATAGCTGTGAGTTCTGCCACCTGGGTTCGAATCCCAGCCGCTGGGAAATTAATATTTCGGCATCGCTAGAGACAGAGAACCGACATGTGGCAACACGTGACTAGTCTAGACCACTTCCGTGGAGCCATGATACCTCTGTATAATTCAAAAAAAAAAACTTTAATAGTATTGATTTTAAAAACAAGATTAAAACCATCATTTATGCTTCTACACTAAGAAGTCTGGGTTTCGAGTCCTAATGAATACGAAATTATACAAATTAAGAGAGAAAAAGCTTACAAGAAATTCTGCAGCATAGCGCAAGAAGTACCATTAGACATGAATCCAATAGAATAGTTCAAGTGATGTGATATAGTTAGTGACAGGTAAAATTGTCCGCTGTAAAATAGTCCGCTGTAAAATAGTCTGTTATATTTTCTTATTTTATAATAGCATAATTATCGAAAGTTAAAAAACCATGATTTATTTTTCCCCTTCCTCCCGAAACTATTTACGAAGATGATGAATTTAGAGCTATACTCAATTATTTTGCGGGAAACAAGCAAAGAGAATCCTGAGATCTTCGCGAGCTTGTGTCGTCAGAAGTTTTTGTCTCCACAAATTTTTCTACCTAAGATTTACAAATACAATCACTATTTTTAAGGTGAGTTTTAGGATCACACAACTTTTTTCGTTAATTTGATTATCTTATCTATCTATTTATTAATTATACTATTATTTACAAAGTTATTTTCGTATTTGAATTTTTATACTACACTATTTTTGCAGAATACTTACCGAAAACAACTTCTTTCGGCCTTAAGTCGGTATACATTTAAATTCACATTGTCTATGAAGAGCTATGCGTACATCTAAACCAACAGAGTCAGAGAAGAAAGTAAAAAAAAAAACAAAGTTAAAAGAACAAAACTGGCCTTAACACACTGATTCTTCAACCTCCTCGGCTTCACGGAATCAAAACCTTTAAGCAAGATCAGCAGGCATCTCCCGGATTCTAGTACCGTAGTACCGCTCAATATCACGAAGAGTCTTCATGTCAGAGTTTTTCACAAAGTTAATCGCAACACCTTCCCTCCCAAACCGACCAGCTCGTCCAATGCGATGTATGTAAAGCTCCGGGTTATTCGGTATATCATAGTTTATGACATGAGAGACCTAACACATAATAATAAAGATTCCAACTTTCAGCAAAAAGTTTTAAAACTTTGATGGTTAAATGAGAAGTAGAGAGAGAGATCATACTGTCTGAACATCGATCCCCCGTGCCCACACATCTGAGGCGATTAAGACACGGCTTTTAAAAGACCGGAACTGGTTCATGATTTCGTCTCTCTCCTTTTGACGTTTGTCTCCATGCATTGATGAGACAATAAAGTTGCTACTCCTCATCTTCTCAGTAAGCCAATCCACCTTTTAAAAAAAAATGCAGATCAAAGCTTTAACAACACTATCTGACATAAGATACAGGGAGACCAGAGGAACAAGAGTACCTTCTGTCTTGTGTTGCAGAAGATGATTGCTTGGTTGATAACAAGTCTCCCATAAAGATCACAAAGTGTATCGAACTTCCACTCTTCTTCCCCAACATCAACGTAATATTGTTTAATCCCCTGAAAAAAAGAAGTGAAAACTAAATTGTTGTAGTTTCGTGGTTATGAAAACAAGAGTTAAGAAGAAACACAACTCACTTCAAGAGTCAACTCATCACGCTTCACAAGTATCCTCACAGGGTCTGTCATAAACTTGTTTGTCATCTCCAGAATCTCTTGAGGAAGAGTAGCAGAGATCAAGCAAACCTGAATATCGTGTGGAAGAGATCTGTAAACGTCGTAAATCTGGTCTTTCAGACCTTTGCTCAGCATTTCATCTGATTCATCCAAGATCAAAAGTTTAACGGATTTGGTTTGCAAACTCCCTCTCTTTATCATATCATAGACTCGACCAGGTGTCCCGGACACAGCGTGCACACCACGCTCCAGCTTCTTGATGTCTTCTCCTATGCTCTTACCACCGATGCAGGCGTGTGCCTGAATACTGGTGTGTGCTCCAATCGCCTGTATCGTCTTCTCTGTTTGTGAAGCCAGTTCTCTTGATGGAGACAAGACCAAAACCTGAATCCTTGAGTCCAACAAAAAAATGAAAAATATATATCAGGCAAACCTTAATCAAAGCTTCCTCCTCTGAACCATGTAAAAATACTAAATGGATTTTTACAGCAGTAAAAAACAAATATTTCAGCCTTTTAGAAAAAAGAGGGTTCACCTTAATCACAAAAAGAAATCATTAACTCATATACAACCAAGTAGATTAGTAAAGTGGAAAATACAGAGCAAGTGCTAATCATCTTAATTACAATGAAATAAAAAAAATCATTAACCATGTAAACACCTAGTGGATTAGTGAATTGCAGAAACAGACATTACAACCTTTTAAGTAAGTGTTCTCCTTGTCTTAATCATTAATCATGTAATAATACCAAGTGGACTAGTAAATTGCAGAGAGCAACCAACCGTGTTACTTTTGTCTTTAATTACAAAGCAAAATCATTTAAAGCACCAATGTGAAATTCGAACTTACTTTCTGGAGGAAGTGTTGACGATTTGGCAGACGGAGATGGCAATCATGGAGGTTTTGCCCGTACCGGACTGAGCCTGGGCGATGACGTCACGTCCTTTAAGAATAGGCATCACAGCTCTCTGCTGGATCTCAGAAGGTTTCTTGAAACCGTAGTCGTAGACTCCGCGAAGGACTTTATCATCCATCCCCATCTCGTCGAAACTCGCTATCGGTTTGATTCCTTTCGTCGTTTCGAAGACGAGATTCTCCTCATCCAAAGCACCTCCTCCTCCACTTCTCCAGTCGCTGTTTCCTTTCGCCGTCGCCGCCATGATACACAAACTCTCTGTCGGAATCAAGACAAGTCGGACGGAGGCGGTTAGAAGGAGACGGAAAATAGGGTTTAGAAAATTTTGAGGTGAGGGTGATAAAAAACCACGAAAAGGTTGAGGTAGTCAGAACCGAACCACTATGATGACAATAAAAAAAGCCAGAACCGAACCAAACCGAACCGAACCGAAACAAACCGAACTAAACCTAAATAAACCGAGAAAAGGAGAAAACCGAATTAAACCGAACCAAACCGAGACAAACCAACTTAAAACGAACCAAACCGAACTAAACCGAACCAAACCAAACCAAACCGAACGCAGGATGGAAACTCTCTTAATGAATCAGAGTGTTCAGTTGTAATCGTCGTACGAAAAAAAAGAAAAAAGGAAAAAAACGATCCGTCGTCGTTGTTGACTCCTCCTCTTTCAGCCATAAAAATTCATTTCCCTTGCTTCCCATCTCTCTTCCACCAAACCCCATCATCTCCTCTCCTCCCTAGGCTCTGAAAGATCGAGCCTTTGATCTAACCTCTTCTCAGACCTCAAAAGCTTCCACCTTTTTTTTTGTGGATCCGATGGAATCACAAGACGACGTCGTCGGCAGCAATCCAACCCCATCTCCATCGTGTAACCTCTGCGGAAGACTCATCGCTCAATCCACTACCCCCGACGATCTCGAAATCTTCAGCTTATGCGGAGACTGCAAGTTCCTCCTCCTCCAAGACTTCGGCACCACGACTCCTCCTCCGTTAACCAGGAGGCAGACGTCTAGAAGGAGGAGGATGAGGATGAGAAGGAGAAGAAGAAGTAGCAGCAGGCAAGGAAGCTCCGAAGAATCTTTCTTCGATCAACAGCAACAACAGTTCACTCATTTGATAAGCATTGCAAGACAGAGCCTTTCTTCATCTCACACCACTCCCACTGGTTCAGCGAGATGGAGGGTCTTGTCCGAATCCGAATCCGAAGATCTTGATAACTTGTCCAACGCTAGCTTTAGCCTCTACAGATTCTCATCGCTTGGTGGTGACAATGACGCTGTTTCTTTTAGTGCTTACGGTGGAGGAGAGTCTGATGCTTCCACTGATATCGAGTTCGACACTGATATTGACCCTATGCATGCTGCTCCGAACCAATGGAACTCAGACGAAGAAGACAGAGAATGGGAGGAGGAGGGAGGAGGAAGGCATAGTAGAACTCCAAGTGAGAGCAACAGCTCAGTGACTCGGTTTGATTCACTCGACTTTGAGAGAACGTTTCGTCAAAGAATCATAGAGAGGAGACAAGCCTTGTCTCGCAACATCTTCACCGGTCTGGAGGATTTGGAGTTCTCTCGCTACCCTGGAAACTTTGCTGACTATCTCGACGAGAGAGGGTTTGAAGAGCTACTTGAGCAGCTTGCTGAGTCTGATAACTCGAGAAGAGGTGCGCCGCCTGCTTCTGTTTCATGCGTCAGGAATCTTCCGAGGGTTATCGTAGGAGAGGAGGGGCTAGATTGTGCTGTCTGCAAGGAGATTTTCTCCCTTGGGAATGAGACAACGCAGCTTCCGTGTCTTCATTTGTACCATGCTCATTGTATTGTCCCTTGGCTTAGTGCTCGTAACTCCTGCCCGCTCTGTCGGTACGAGCTTCCGACGGATGATAAAGACTACGAAGAGCGGAAGCAGAACGATGTGGTGGATGTGGTGAGCGAGGATAGCTCTTCCTCTGATGATGGCACAGAAGCTGGGGAAGAGGAGGATCATGATGTTGTGAGAGGTGAGAGTGAGGCTGGTGTGATGAGGAGCAGAGTTAGTAGAGGAAGATGGCTGTTTCTGGCTGCTGCACCTGTTGTGAGTCTGGTGGGAGTGGTGTTGGCAATGTGGCTAAGCAACCCACAGAGGAGGAATATAGTATTTTCTAGTAGCCAGAGAGGGAACAGGACTAGAAGATGGTTGCCGTTTTTCTGACAGCAAGTCCCAGGTGTTATTCCAGAATGTGTAGTATTATTACAGACCCTTAAAAGATGCTTGAGTTTTTTTTTTGTTTGTTTGTGTTTCTGGATATTGACTTGCGCTGTTTCCACATGTTAGTTTAATGGAAGCTTAACCGAAGCTGTGTTGTGTGTTGCAAGTATTCTTGATTTAACCAAAGCTATAGCAAACTTATCTTTGTTTACCTTGTATGGCCTCTTTTGATTATTAAGATTTAACTTTAAGAAGTGTTTCTTACCTCGTAGCCTCTGAATAATGTTCTTCAGGTGAGTTTATATGATCTTCAATGGGTTTTGTAATAGTTGCTTTATTAGATGATGTTCCATAGATTTCAAATTCACTTGATAATCGAGTAACCATTCTTCAAAGATCACAAGACGTTGCCAATGCTAATCCTATATCTGCTACACAAGGTGACGCATCTATGTATAATAGAACTATTCCATTAAACAATGTTCCTCTGAGATATGTCTTGAATGGTGGATTGAATTATATGTTAGCAGTGTTGGGCACGTTTGGTTTATAGGTTAGCAGTTGTGGTTCTGATTCATGATGATTAATGTGTGTTTATTGTCGTCAAGTTGTTGCAGTGCTCATGATAAGCTGCTTCACATTGCTTTGAGCTGAAACTATTCTTGCTAAAGGTAAACTTTAGACAGAATAATAAACTTACCGCCCTGTCTGATCTGCAGCCATTTTGGTATAAACTTGTCACCATTGCTGTTTTGAGATTCTTACCATGTCCTTTAAAGTTGAACCTTCTTAATGCAACCAGACACAAACTATTATATAATTTTTAATTTATTCAGAGAAAAGAAAGGGTTCTCAGTTCATGTTGCAGTAGTCGGTAAGAGTTATAAACTCACATTTACACAAGAAAGTAAAAGAAAAAAAAAACTAATCTTAGGGTGGTTGAGGCACATATGAAGATGCCCTTGTATTTACAGCATAGTGTGAGATGAATGTGGGAGAAGCAGGATGTGTTTAGAAGAGTATGTTGATATACAGCACCATCCATCCAGCCATTGAGAAGATGGCGAAAATGTGAACCCAGAAGAGCACAGCAGCCGATTCTCTTCCACAGCCTCTAAGGTTAGCAACAGCTCCAGACAGCACAGAGGTAGGCATTGTGTGCTGTAAGAGCAACACAAACTTGAACATCTTGTCACCAGCTGGAAGGAACCCAAGTCTGTCTGCTAATGTCACTATCCCTAGTCCTACCGGTGGCACCAACACCAACCGTCCAAATATAATCGCCGCTGTTGTCTTGAAACCAAGTCTTGAACTTCCTGGTCCTGAAATATTTGCAATGTATATAGCTCAAAAACAAGGTTCCATATGAAATGAGAGAGAGAGATCAGCCATGTTTACCGTTGATGAGATTCCCACCAAGTGCCAGCAGTATACATGGTATCATGGCGTCCCTAATAATAGCCAAATGTTTCAACAGTTAATTAACTCATTGTTTTTTTTGCTGGAAGACAAGTAAAGAGTGTGCTTTGCTTACCCAAGAATCATGCAGCTATCTGTGAAGAAGAAAAGAGGTGCACCGTTTGTGAAGATCAACTTCTTGGTGAATGGTATTGCACCAAGTATCATGGCAAGAATCTGGAAAGCAAACAAAAACACTTCTAGTATTAATTACATGGTGAAGGCAATCATAAGGTCTCTTTGTAAAGGCGAGATATACTTACTGAAGCAACTATTGCAGGTTGGATAATTTGCTTCAGTTTCAACTTCTCATAGAGGAAAACAAGGATCTGTGTAATCTACATCATCACGGAAGCAAAATATGCAAAACTCAGTAAGGAACCGGCTTCATATCAGCTCTGAACCATGAAATTAGAAAACCATAATTGCATTTTTTTTTCCACCTTGCTTTTCCTTGAATCTACTCTTGCTTTAGGCTCGGTGTTCTGTACAGGGAGGTGAACTCGAGCAGGTGAAACGTCCTTAGCGTGAGTTTGAGTAAGCAAGGGGACTTGCTCTGGAGCAGGGGAATCTAGTGGAAGGTTTTTTAAAGGAAGGTTATCTTGTTCACCATCAAACCCTTCAGGAGGAGGAGCTAACATCTGGTACACATATGTGTAGAGGATGATAGCACCAACCTGACATTAAACGTTAAAAAAAAGCTCTTGGTTAATTGAAGTCCCTGAGAGAAAGAGAGACGAATCATAATGTCAACTAGAGGAGGGAAATGAAGCAATATCGAACTCCATAAACACTGATGGCAAAAAACTAGCTGTGTCACACTATAAAAGGCCAAGAAACTAACTGTGTGACACTGTAAAAAGGCCAGTAAACTAACTGTGTGACACTGTAAGAAGGCCAGTAAACTAACCGTGTCACACTGTAAAGGGAACTAGCTGTGTCACACTATAAAAGGCCAAGAAACTAACTGTGCCACACTGTGAAAAGGCCAAGCAAAAGGAGTGAGACAGCAAAGGGGATAAAGTTGAGAAGCGTACCCATTGACCAAAAGAGATGTAAGCAGTGCCATCAATGCTGCATTTTTCAGAGTCACCAAAGGGGTTGGAAGTGTCCCTACAGAGAGCCGCTAGTAACACAAGAGGAACATTACCAATATTACCTGAAAACAACCGAAAACAAAACAAAACTGAGACTAATATTCACATAGAAAGAGAGAGAGAGCAGAGTAAGTGTGTAATGGGTTCTAACCAACTCCGATTTGTATGATGGTGAACTTGAAATAAGGGTAAGGAGGACGAACAATGGTGGCAACAAGTAAGCCAATTAACGACCCTGAGATTGTACCAAGAACAACGTTCACCGGAATGAACCACCTGACAGTAAAGAAGATACCTTTTATGAACCATATTAGAAAAGACGAAGAAGAGACACAAGAAAGAAAACCATTGAAGCATCTTCTGGAGAGTAACAGCTTGTCCGAGCTGGGAGAAGATCAAGCAGGGAAGCAAAAGCGAGAAGACCAACTGGGAACATGACACAAACAAACACACACACACACTTGTTTGAGAGACATAGAGAGAGAAACAAACAGTCAATAAAGAAAGAAAGAAACTTTATACCCCGTTCAAGAGCTTGCGGCCAGAGGGAGGCAAGATATTGACGTACTTAGAAGCCATGAGAAGACCCAAGAAGCACATAGTGAACACTTTAGCTATAGGCATGACGGCGATTTTGATTGTACCCAGAACTGAGTCACCTGCTGCACCCACCGCCCGACTCTCCATGATTTCGGCGAGGATCCGGCCTATCATCCTGACCGACAAAAAAATAATAAAAGACTCTAAATTTTCAAAAAGAGCTAGTTTGACTTTTGGAGGTGTGAAGGAGCAGAAAGACAAAACAGAGAAACTGATGGAGTAGTTTCGTTTCTGATAGCTTCTTCTTCTTCTGTCGATATCGAGATCTCTCTACCGGAAATAGATTCTCTCTCTTTACTGCCACGTCCCTCTTCTTTTACTTACTCCTTTCCTTTTGTAAAGCCCAAAGGCCCCATTTCAATTAATTATATTCTATTCCCTTTTATGTTTAAGGAAGAGTTTACTTTTAAATCTTCATAAATGTCAGGTCAATACTTTTTTAAAAAAATCATGACCAGTTGAAAAAGGTATATCTAATTATTTATCTATTATATTGATAATAACTAATTTCTTGTGTTTAATTAAAATGTTGTATAACCACTTTCCACAACTCACTACTCCTTAAAAAACTGTCGACTAGAGACTTTTTTTAAAAAAAATTTAAAGATAAAATTAAGGATTCTAAAACTAATTAATATATTTTTATTAAAATTTATACATAAATATGATTATAACAAAAATAAAAAATAAAAATAAAATTTATAAAAAGCTATATCCATTTTTTTAAGGACAACTAGAATCTAGTATATGTTTTAAACACCGACAAAAAATTAGAATTAAAAGAAAATTTTAGTGGGTAGTAGGAAGAAAAAGAAAAAAAAGGAAAAAACTCTTTGAAAGGTATTTTATAGCCAGGTGTGGGTTTCTCCTGGACCCATCCTCCTAATATAGTGCGATAATGATGTGTGGAAATACTTTTTAGGATATTGAAAACAATATGCTAGTTTTTTTTTCTTATGCTTAAACAATAATATATATGGTAGTTGCTAGTTGTTATCCAAAAGATCATCAAGATTCACCTGAGTTTTAATTGGTCTTCTTTGATTTGCACTTAGATGCTTAAATGGAAAATCCCAACCTACAATAAAATAAATTTCTCGGGTTTTTCGTTTAGCCGTAAAAGTTGATCGCATATAAACGTGTTCTTTTGTGATGAAGTTGAACAATATAATTCAGTTCAAAATAAAAGTACAATATAAGACATGCACAACAAAGACCGCTATGTTATGTGTGATCTTCATGCAACAAGTAGTATAAATATGTATCTTAGGCCATGTACAAGGGTTAACAGTCATTCTATTTACAACATTTTCCTTTTCCATTCTTAACATTTCACATTCATTTTAATTTATAACTAGGGATTTTTCCAGGGCGTATTCGTATAAGTTTTAGTTAAATTAAAAAGTTTACAATAACATTTGAATATAATATTGTTATATATATATATATATATATTACATTCGATTTTAAACTATTACATTGTAAAAAAATCATTTTGAATTTATTAATTGTCTTGTGTCTAAAATATTTCACATAATTTAACTCATAATTTGTTATTTGTTATTATAGGAAAACATATATAGGATATAGGATGTTTTCTTTTGACATCACATATATATAAGTGAGTAAAAGTTGACTAAACCTAGCTAACAGACCTTTACGTTCCCTGTTTTTTTTTTTGAACATATTTTAGCGTTCCCTGTTTTTTCTCACTCACTTTCCGCTTTGGAGATTTCTTTTAATATTTGTGGGTTCTGCTGACCTTTCTTGTGATAAATTTGAATGTCAAACCTGGAACTTAAAAGAATGAAGAAGGATCGATGAATGTCAAATCCAATTTGTAAAACGCAAACCCGTCTAAAAAGTTGTACTATTCTAATATTAATATGGCTTTGTCGTGGTTTTATAATTCCAAACATTTTTTAGAAAATAAAATATGTATCGACGTTATAGAGATCTATTTATTTATTAATTTGATTGTAATCTCTGTATCATTGATTCTGAAATTATTATAATATAAATTTAAGTTTAAATATATACATGACACTTTAAGTTTACATATATGCATGGTAATCTAAATTTTACATATGCATGAAAATTTGAAAGTGTAAGAGCCGAATTGTTCATATGCATGGAAATTTGAAAGTGTAAGAGCCGTATTGTTTATGTTTGATTGAAAATGATTAATTCTAATTATATATAAGATTAATTTAAATATGGACTTCATTCTTTATTCAGCTTATTTTGCATCATCTTTTGAAATTAGATTTGAAATTAGATGAACTCTTCTTTTTTTTCTTTTCATTTTTCATACTTATCAGCTTTCCTTATTAGTCACAACTATTTTTTCGTATCCTCTTGTTTTTAATATCATAATTTGTTTACAGCATATTAGCAATTTATTAGCCTTATTTGGTTACAAAATTTGTTGTGACATAGATAGATGTTCCTAAGCATGGAATAAACTATAATACATCTTGTTGTGAAGATAAAGTAACATATATCAAATATTTCTAAATTAGTACGTTTTTTCTACTTTGGTTTGTTAGTCTTAGGTGCTGACTGGTTTTCCCGCTACCACCCGCAAACGCAGCTTTTGCGGTTCGTAGCGGTTGGTGACGTTTCAAAACAATCACAGAAAACGCTACAAACCGCTTTAAACCGCTCCGAACCTCTTAAAATCAAAAGCTGGTTCCAGCTAGCGTTTGCGGTTGCGGGCGGTTGCAGAAGGATAAATTTTTTTTCTTTAAAAACAAAATGAATAAAAATAATACTAAAAATATCCAATAAAAATTTTAAATTGAAATAATAGAAATTTTAAAATGTATACATATTATATTTTAATTTATATTATAAAAAATTAAAACCAAATATTTTCTATAAATTATTAAAATTTAATAATATGATTTTATAAATATAAGTTTTATATTTATTATATCATTATGATTTTTAATATTTTTATAATTATATAAAATGTAAATATTGTTAATTTATTATTTAACAGATGTTGTGTTTGGTAGTTTACCAGTCATAAGAGTCCCGCAAACGCTACAATTTCTAATCGTTGTACCAGTCGTACAAATCTCTAGAAAACGCTTAAAACCGCAACCACCGCATCCGCAACTCCAGCAACCGTAACCGCAACCGCTACGGTTAAACCAGTCAGACCCTTAATTTTGAGGAACTTGTTTCATCATTATTGGTGTTGTATACAGATCATCCAATCAGTTTTTTTTTCTTTTTGAGAAAGGACCTTCATATCATCCGATCAGTTAATTTATTTTATTTTTCACAACATGACTTACATATGTTCCAAAAGGAAAACATTTGCAAGGTTATTTTTTTTTAAAAACTGATTAATATATTGTTTTTCAATAAACACCCACACACCGGCAACCTTTTAGTTTTTAATTCATTATTGTTTTGTATATATCTAGGTGTTTTTCTTGTCAAAGGCGATTAAATCCAATATGTTGAAAAAAAAACCAATATAAAATATAATTCAAAATCAAAATAAACATAAAAAGAGATAATTTGATAAATATCCTATTTATTGTTTAAATTTTCAAATTCACTTTTTCTTTTTGAATTCTACCCTTTTTAATATGTATGATTGGTAAGACATTTTATTCCTAATTTGAATTACATTTAAAACTATTAAGAAGTAGTTTTTACATGGGAATTTTATTATTTTTCATTTGAAACTGATATATGTTTGAGATAAATACATATTAGTAATTTAAAAACAATTGGATAAATTTTCTGAAGTATCATAAGGGGTTCTGTTACTTTTTCAGTTTGAAAAACTCTAAAATTAATTTACACAACAGCATTGTAATCATATTATATTCTTTATTCATATAATCTTGTAACGTTTTCCACTAAGTGAATAATTATTATTAAATTAAACTAGATTTCGACCTGCACAACCGTGCGGGTTTATTTTCTATACTAAATCATTTTAGTTTATAATACCGTGATAATTTAGTATTATGTATTATCTAACTCTATTATACCGTGTTTATGTGATTTATAATATTATTATTGTAAAAAAATCAAATTTTGTATTTTGTAACAATTTTTTTTGAATACATAATTACGTAACAGTACTATTTTACATTTTTTTATTTCTAAATTTGAAATATATATTAAATTTAAATCAAATTGGACCTACTATTAAAAACTAAATCAAATTGGTAATAGCTAATTTTTTTGGGATACTGTTAAGAACATCAAATTTTTAACACCATAATATATTATGCTTGTAAAATATTACAGTGCTATTAGTTAGTCTATAATTCAAATTTGGTGTATATAATTTGTTTTATAAACGCAGTATACATATAGTGATTAATTAAACCCATTTGGTATAGTGTTCGTCGTTAATCAGAATAATAATAATAATATGATAATGTATTGGTCCACATACTGATTTGATAATGGTTTACATCTTGGCTATCTATAAAGTGACTTTACATTTAATAAGGATTAAAAATCGATTATGTTTACCATTCCGATTTCGTAGGAGTTGATGGTTATATTATTTATTATATATTATTAAACCATGTTATTAGTAATAAATGAACAATAACTTATTTCTAGTGAAAGTCATCTTTTTAAAAAATCATACATGAATCAAAGTTGTGACTTCTGTTTTAATATATAAGATATACTTATATCTTCTATGATTATAACTAAAAAGTAAGTAATTAAACAATTAATATCTTATTGTTGCATAAAGTGTACACGATTATATGTGTATATAATCATATATTATGATTGCATAAAATATGATTTTTTTGTTAATAACCTGACCTACAAAATAATTAATGGCCTACAAAATAATTATATATGTTGTTAATAATTATTAGATTAATAGGTTGAAATATTTTTCATAAATCAGTTGGTATATTTATTTATATTAATTGATTGGTCTTAAATATAGATTTTTGAATTTCATATTTGGGATTCTCCTTCCTTAAAAATAGTATATTAAGATTTTGTTAAGATATTAATAAGATATATTTGTGATTATATTTACTATAGTATTAAATGATAAAATAAGTAAATGTGATGATTTTCTAAGAAATGGTCCAAAATGAAATATCACACATGAAATAAGTCATGACTTCTGCTTTAATATATAAGATATATCTTATTGTTGTATAAAGTACAGTATAACCTCTTTAAATTAATAATCGATAGATTAATATCTCTATTAATTAATATAATTTCATAGTCCCAAATTGAGTTTTTGGTTCAATTAGTATCTCCATAAATTAATAATCTCTATAAATTAATAAAAATTTATAGTTTTGGTGTAGTCCCAACATTATTAATTTACAGAGGTTTCACTGTATACACGATTATATGTGTATATAATCATATATTATGATTGCATAAAATACGATTTTTTTGTTAATAACCTGACCTACAAAATAGTTAATGGCCTATAAAATAATTATATATGTTGTTAATAATTATTAGATTAATAGGTTGAAATATTTTTCATAAATCAGTTGGTATATTTATTTATATTAATTGATTGGTCTTAAATATAGATTTTTGAATTTCATATTTGGGATTCTCCTTCCTTAAAAATAGTATATTAAAGATTTTGTTAAGATATTAATAAGATATATTTGTGATTATATTTACTATAGTATTAAATGATAAAATAAGTAAATGCGATGATTTTCTAAGAAATGGTCCAAAATGCACACATGAAAGAAGTCATGACTTATGTTTTAATATATAAGATATCTTATTGCTGCATAAAGTGTACACGATTATATGTGTATATAATCATATATTATGATTGCATAAAATACGATTTTTTTGTTAATAACCTGACCTAAAAAATAATTAATGGCCTACAAAATAATTATATATGTTGTTAATAATTATTAGATTAATAGGTTGAAATATTTTTCATAAATCAGTTGGTATATTTATTTATATTAATTGATTGGTCTTAAATATAGATTTTTGAATTCATATTTGGGATTCTCCTTCCTTAAAAATAGTATATTAAGATTTGTTAAGATATTAATAAGATATATTTGTGATTATATTTACTATAGTATTAAATGATAAAATAAGTAAATGTGATGATTTTCTAAGAAATAGTCCAAAATAAAATATCACACATGAAAGAAGTCATGACTTATGTTTTAATATATAAGATATATTTGTGATTATATTTACTATAGTATTAAATGATAAAATAAGTAAATGTGATTATTTTCTAAGAAATTGTGTAAAATGAAATATCACACATGAAAGAAGTCATTGACTTCTGTTTTAATATATAAGATATCTTATTCTTGCATAAAGTGTACACGATTATATGTGTATATAATCATATATTATGATTGCATAAAATACGATTTTTTTGTTAATAACCTGACCTACAAAATAATTAATGGCCTACAAAATAAATATATATGTTGTTAATAATAATTAGATTAATAGGTTGAAATATTTTTCATAAATCAGTTGGTATATTTATTTATTTTAATTGATTGGTCTTATATATAGATTTTTGAATTTCATATTTGGGATTCTCCTTCCTTAAAAATAGTATATTAAAGATTTTGTTAAGATATTAATAAGATATATTTGTGATTATATTTACTATAGTATTAAATGATAAAATAAGTAAATGTGATGATTTTCTAAGAAATAGTCCAAAATGAAATATCACACATGAAAGAAGTCATGACTTCTGTTTTAATATATAAGATTTTGTTATAAGTAAATTGAAGCTCTCAAAACCCTTTCTTGAGTAAATCGAAGCTCTCAAGTTCGATAGAGATTGTTTTAAACAATTAAATATCAAAACCCTAAAAAGTTTTGAATCTCAAAAAATCTTATGATCGTCCCAATCTTTATGATCATATCGTATCCTTAATCCCCTTGATCTATTGATCAAATCGAAAAACCCTAGAAATTGATCAACCCCTAAAAACTTAAAATTTGATCAATTTCCTAAACTAGAGTATTAAATCCGATTGCTTGTTTAATTGCCTAAAATTGAATTTGACTGTTTTAAAATCTAAAACCGTGTGAAAAGTTTCAAATTAGTATTATGATTTTTTTTCAAAAGGTTACAATTGGATTTTCTAAACGATAATAGGTCGACAATTGGTTTTTATCAAGATCAATTTTGTAAAACCGTAATCCGATTTTTGATTGATTACTTGGTTAAACTCTTAAACCGATTTTTGATTAGGAGAAACTCGATTAGGTTGATTACATGATATTCTAAGTTGATAGATTTTGATTGATGCATCATGACCATTAGGTTCTAGAATGAATCGATTTTATAAACCATTATAAATCTGCATCATGAAAACACTTAGAATCTTTTTGCTAAGTTATGAATTCGGTTTACATGGCATGCATCATTAACTATATTGTATGCATCATATAGTATAATTTCGGATTGCATAAAAAAATCATCTAAATACTTATCAAAAAAACAAGGGTGTTGTCCCTTTGGTATAAATCTTTTTTTGTCCAATTTTTCTCCTTTTTACCCTTTGTATTTCTGAAAACTAATGAAATAAATAGTTTTGTGAATCAAAAAAATATTAAAAATACAAACAATTAATAAAACACATATATACACAAGCTGGTATTATTTTCTTCTTCAAAAAGTTTATAAATAAAAATTTGAAAATACGTTCTACTAAAGGTAGAATGTGCCTTCTACGGAAAATGATATAGTAGAAAATGATTTCTAAAATAAACATGTTCATCTACTATTTTTAGAACATACATTCTACTATTTACTAAATTTCTAAATAAGTGGAATGCACATTCTACTAATCCTAAAGCTATCTACTTTTCGTCCGGATGCATCTTCTACTTTTATTAAGTATTCTAAATTTTGCGGAATGTGTTTTCTAAAATGTACTCTTACGTCTACTAAAAGTAGAAAGCGTGTTCTGGATTTTTGTCGATCTTCTGAACTTTTAGAAGGCTTCTTCTACGGATAAGATTACCTGATTTTTGCGAAAATTAATGAAAGTTTCAGTTAAAAAAATATTCTAAAAATCTCCTAAAAATATTCTAACTTCCTAAAACGTATTATTTTCGATTTTACTTGTCAAATATTTTTTAAAAAATGATTTTCCCTTGTCTTCTTCATTAATCTATGGTTTTCCATAGTTTTTCTATTGATTTTTTCATAAACTCTTGTTCTATATGATACATATCTATACAACATGTGGTGTTTTGAAATTAGGTGCAATTTTTTTTGTAAAGTTTTATTTTTATTTTATTAAAGTTTACAAATTTATTTTTATTAAAAACATTTTTAAAAGTTAATTTTTATTAAAAAGTTTGATAAAATTAAAAAGGTTACAAACATTTTAAAACTTTTATAAAAATAAAACTTTGTAAATTTTTTTTAATAAAGTTAGTTTAAATTTTTTACTAAATTTTTTATAAAAATTTATTTTTATTTTTATAAAGTTTAAATTTTTTTATTTAACTAAAGTTTTATTAAAATTTTTTAAACTTTTTATAAAAATAAAACTTTGTAAAATGTTTTTAATAAGTTTATTTAACGTTTTTATTAAACAAATTGTAAATTATTTTTATTTTTACAAATTTTATTTTTATTAAAAAAAATTAAAAGTTTTATTTTATTTTCCCTTTTTAAAAACTTTTTAATTAATTTTTTTTAAAATTCTTTTAGTTTAATGTGTTTAATAAAAACTTTAGACAAACTTTATAAAATCTGTAAACTTTATAAAAATAAAAATAAAACTTTACAAAAAGTTTTAATAAAAAGTTCAAACAAACTTTATAGAAATACATTTTAAATTTTTTTTATATTTATTAAATTTTTTGATAAATTAAAAAGTTTACATACATTTTAAACTCTTTGTAAACTGTTTTTTATTAGGTTGATTTAACGTTTTTTATTAAAAAAATGTAAATTATTTTTATTTTTATTAATTTTTACAAAGTTTATTTTTATTAAAAAATTAAAAGTTTTATTTTTATTTTCCCTTTTTAAACGTTTTTAATTATTATTATTTTAAATTATATTAGTTTAATGTGTTTAATTAGATTAATTAAAGGTTAGTTTTGGGATTATAAAAGAAATTATACTAAAAGGATAACTAAATGATGGTCTTATATTATAGGGACAACAATGCTGAATTTTTGTTCCGTTTTGGCAATTTTCCTTTTTTTTTCTGATCCTTGTGACATAGAGAATTTATATAAAGCTATAAAAAAATTCTAAAAGTATATATATGTTTTGTCTAAGATCGACAACTTGGATTACCGAGCCCTAAATCTCTCTGGAGATAATTATTTACAATGGGCATTGGATACAAAGATCATGTTAAGATCCAAAGACCTCGGTGAAACAATTACCGAAGGGAATTTATCTAATGATAAAGATAAATACATGATCCGCCATCACCTGATTGAGAGTCTCAAAGATCAGTATTTAACAATTGAGAATCCACTCGATCTTTGGAATGAATTAAAGCAAAGATATGATCACCAAAGAACGGTGTTGCTTCCAAAGGCTAAATACGAGTGGATGCATCTCAGGATCCAGGATTTTAAATCCGTGGACGAGTATAACTCGGCATTATTTAAGATTGTTTCAAAGTTGAAAGTGTGTGGAGAGATTATTAAAGAAGAGGATATACTTGAAAAGACATATTCTACTTTCCATACAAATAATATGTTGTTACAACAACAGTATCGTGAGAAAGGTTTCAAAACCTATGCAAATTTGGTCCAGCCGTGGTCGAGAAAATAAGAAAAGCCATGGTCGAGGTTCATTTGGCCGCGGGCGAGGAGACCATAATGGTCGAGACCGCAACCGTGGGAGAGGTTCGTCGTTTGGACGAGGCCATGGTCGAGGCCGGGGATCATCCCTTAAACCATCTCATTCGACCAACTCGACCAATCCGGCCAAATCAGTATGTCACAGGTGTGGTATGAGTAATCATTGGACTAAGACTTGTAGGACTCCCAAACATTTAGTTGATCTCTATCAAGAGAGTATCAAAGGGAAGAATCCTAAAGCCCACATGATCTACAAAGATGGTGAAGATGATTTTGATCATAAGAAAATGATCAAATGAAATATGAGACTTCTGATTGTCTAAAAGAATCCAGTTGATTTGATTTTGATATTTTGACTTTGTATTTTTTTTACTTATATGAATAAAGTTTTATTATTTTTATTATGTCTCTGAAAATAAATATACAAATTTCAAAAGTAATATATATATATATATATACAGATATAAAATCCGAAATTATAGTATATAGATATAGCAAATCATCTAAATTTTATCCATTCTTATAGAATGAAAGATAATATGAATGATTTTTCATTATTCTCCAATGATGAGTTTAAATGGCAAGTATAGTAAGTCCAATAAATGACCACAGCCAGGGCATTGTATCATTGCCTAAAGGGCATGATTTATATCCACCCAAGAGAAGTCCATTGAGATATCTTTGAAAGTGCAAGTGGATACCAATGAAATGACTCTTGAATCTTTCTCAATAGAAATTTTCTTTATTTAAGAATCCTTTAGACAATCTATTTAGATCTGTCTAGATTTACTCAACGTCACAGATCGACTTGAGACGAACCAATCCTTAAACTACCCAAGCTCTAAAGGCTGACAAACTTCACCTTTAAGCTATACTCAGATCGCAGCCAAGAACACACTCTTGCTCGTCTATCTTAATTCCCAAAAACGTAACCTAGACCCCCTGCTAGTTACATTCTTATATACTCTGTTACACAAGATCTTCTTGTTCCTAGTATCTTGTTAACGTGATCTTCGTGATTGCTTTGTGCCAAAGCATCACTCATCCAATCAGCGGTAGCCACCTCATCGTTCAGTAACAACTCGAACCGGTATGTGGCACATCAAACCGTCTGGGTAAACCATCCTCTGTTTTACACGAAACCAGCTCTAATCTTAGAGCTAACATTCTCCCCCTTTTTATCTGAATGTAGCAACCTCTGCAACCTGCACTCTCAAACCAAGCAAACATAGACTAATGTTCACAGCACCAGGTTAGTGTACGCAAAAACAGTGACCTTAGAATCCTCCGAAGCATTAAAACATGATACTTCCATAGATGGTCTAATTATTACATCCGAAGGAAAACATAAGCCATCATAGACATCCTAAGAACACAAAAACACAGCAGCGGAAACATAACAACAACTTGCAAAGCTAGCTACGCTTGCTTCAACATCAGGCACTACGGGTACTAGTACCAGCTCCTCCATATTCTCCCCCTGCAGAGATGCACAATCAGATAAAAACATCAGTGTCAAGTACACAAGTTCAAGACAGAAACCATTACTCCCCCAGAAGATGCTTACTCCTCAGACGCATGCGAAGAGCCTTGAGATCTGTAATGAGCTCCTCGATGTCTTCCTCAAGATTTGGAGCACGAGAGACACTCCCTGAGCCCAATCCGGCTTTGATGTCCTTGACAACATGTTTCTGAAACCCCGTCTCATCTACATCCTGATTGTCAGGTGGTATGTTGCGCTGGTACAGTAGAACTTGCTGAATGAGGTTTGGAAAGATGATCCGACGCTTCTTGTCAGCCTCAGTGTTATCAGCCATCGACACGACTTGGTCATAGACCAGCTTCCCAAAGTAAAACCCGCGACCGACATACAGCATGTAGAGAAAGCGCAGACGCTCAGAGTTCATAGTGGTGTAGCTCGTGGTTGGGATCCAGTTGGAGCACACCAGTTTGTACAGGACCTGATTCGTTGCAGTTAACCACTTCGAGCTCATGTCTTCTCTGCGCTTGACGCGTCCATGAGTGAGAAAGACACACACCCGATCAATATTTTCTTCGCGCCAGCTCGGGTCCTCTTCAAACCCAGGAATGCAAAACATGGCATTGAGCAAAATTGGAGAGAAGACCACCATGGACCCTCGAACATATACTGCTACCCCATCATCTCGCGGCTCAGCATCAGGCAGGTTTGCTATGAACTCCCGGACTACTGTGGGCTGAAATGCCATACTGTCAAAGACCGTGTAGATGAGGCCTGATTCAGCAACTACAAGACGCACATCGGCTAGGTTTTCATCTGTGACATTTAAGCTCTGTTGAGGAAGGAATTTTCGGAGTGACAGAGCCTCAAATCGCTGAGCAGCTGTAGTAGTGATGAATCGTGCAGAGATCGGACGTATCGAAGACTGGATGAGAGCAGGAGTTTCTTGAGCTCGAGCTAGGAAGGTAGCTCGACTGGCTTCATACCTTTCATTGAGTGGAATCAACTCAATTTCTTCAAACGTCTCTTGAGCTACCTCAGCTGGATCTTGATCCTCTTCCTGATTGATTATCTCCGTTTCGGTTTCAGATGGTTCAGAGACTTGATCAGATTCGTTACCTTCAGAGAGAGACTCAATCTCCGGCACTGTTGCTTGAGAACGAGATCTTGATTGAGGATTGCGACTGGGACGCTTGCGAGAGACGCGGCTGATGCTAGGCGGCGTTGACACTGGTGGAGACGACGAGTTGACACTGTCATCACGCAGAGGATTGAGGCGGAGGCTTCGTCGGTTTTGCATGGTGGCGCTGTGAGGAGAAGAGAGTGACTTCGATGGTATCGATGTGTGGCATAAAGAATGAAATCCTACATCACTTGACAAACATATTAAGAAGCCCAATAGCACTAGCCCATTAGTTCTCAAGGGAAAACATCAATAACTTCATTAATTCACAATGATATCGAGAAGCCCAAGACCAGTTTTAAATAATTAGAACCCAAACACTCATAAGCAAGACACATTCGTTTTAAAGAATAAGAGTGGGAAAACTTGAACTTTCATGAACTTGTCTCCAACCAATAGTTACTTCGTCTGTGATTTCAGCAGAAATATATGAATATTTACAGAGGTATGACCAAGGAGAGTAGATATGACTAGCCTAGGAAGATTAAGTCAAAGTCTCATCACAAATTAACGAATAGAAATCAATTTATCAACCCTAATTTGTAGCTGTTTCTCAGCCGAGTAGCTGTCACAAACTAGATTACTGGGAGTGAACCTCTAAGCTATCCCTTTCATCAACCTAGTTCCATGTTAATGACATGCACTATTGACTTCACCTCTCCCACTGCGGTGCAATTGATTTTTTTTTAATTTCTTTCATCATCAGACTCATGATCTCATCAATTCAAAGAGCACCACCAGATACAAAGTGTTGCTGCACCCTGATCCACGACGAGTGACTTGATGAGAGTGAGTCTGCCTAATCGGAACAGTGATCATCACAGGATACAAAGTGTTGTAGCACCCTGTCCCACAATGAGTGTTCGTCACTCCAGGCCTTTAGTGGTGTTACACAACCTTTTTTGCAATTAACACAATACTCTGTTCTTATTGGTTTCTAAGCCCATCCAGACAGTGATCGATGCTCAGAATGAGAATGGGGTGACATCCTAATCCAAGACGAGTGTCCTTCATATTGGGAGCAGGTTACTAAGATGACTCAGGGAAAACTTAAGGGTTCACTGCAATAATTTGTTGATACAAGGTTTTGGATGGTGTGGCTCAACATAAGACTTGTTCTACCTAAGCTTATCTACTCCCTTGGTCAGTTTCACATTTAAGCTGAGAGATCAACAATTCCCAACGCCTTCCGGAGTCCCAGAAAGGTGTTGAAATCGAGAGGCTTAGTAAAGATATCAGCCAGTTGGTTTTCAGTAGAGACATGTTCAATGAATATCAGTTTCAATTCCACTAATTCTCTAACAAAGTGGTGTCTAAGATCTATGTGCTTAGTACGAGAGTGTTGAACTGGGTTCTTTGTCAGATTAATGGCACTCATGTTATCACAGTGAACTAGATTAGATTCAGTATGGTACCCGTAATCGACAAGCATTTGTCTCATCCAAAGTAGCTGGGTGCAGCAACTTATAAGGGCTATGTACTCGGCTTCAGCTGTGGATAGTGAGACACAATTCTGTTTCTTGCTATGCCAAGACACCATGTTGTTCCCCAAGAAGAAACACCCACCAGAGGTACTCCTCCTATCATCAACACACCCTGCCCAGTCCGCATCACAATATCCTGCAAGATTAATGTTAGTCTCAAAGGTATAATGTAAGCCAAAGTCAAGAGTGCCCTTCACATATTTGATCACCCGTTTGAGAGCATTCATGTGTGATTCTCTCGGTGAAGCTTGATATCTTGCACAAATACCTACACTGAGGCATAAGTCTGGGCGACTAGCTGTTAGATAGAGCAAACTCCCGATCATGGCTCTATACAGCTTCTCATCTACCTTGCGTCCTTCCTCATCTCGTGTCAGCTTGACAGTTGTGCTCATAGGGGTCCTTGCAGTCTTGCTGGTTTGCATGCCAAAGCGTTTTATTAGATTCTTGGCATAGGTGCTCTGAGTCACAAAGATTCCATCCTCCATTTGTTTTATTTGGAGTCCGAGAAAGTAGCTGAGCTCACCTACCATGCTCATCTCAAACTCCTTAGTCATTGTTTTCACAAATTCATCAACTAAGCGTTTGGATGTGCTTCCAAATATTATGCCATCAACATATACTTGGATCACAAGCAAATGGGAGTCAATCTCTTGTATGAATAAGGTTTTGTCAACTCCACCCCTTTGAAAACCTGATACCATCAGAAATTGAGTCAGCCGCTCATACCATGCTCGTGGGGCTTGTTTCAATCCATACAAAGCTTTTCGAAGCTTGTATACATGATCTGGAAAGTGAGGATCTTCAAACCCTTTTGGTTGAGCTACGTATACTTCCTCTTGCAGGAGACCATTGAGAAATACACTCTTAACATCCATTTGATACAGCTTGATTCTGAGTTTGCTAGCTATTCCAAACAGGAGTCGGATTGATTCCAAGCGTGCAACTGGTGCGAATGTCTCATCGTAGTCTATTCCTTCTATTTGAGCATACCCTTGAGCAACCAGTCTTGACTTGTTCCGGAATACATTCCCGTTCTCATCTGTTTTATTCTTATGTAACCACTTAGTACCGATCACATTTGCATCACTTGGTCTTGGAACCAGATCCCACACTTGCAGTCTTGTGAATTGCTCCAATTCTTCGTGCATTGAGGCTGTCCAGAATTCATCTTCCAATGCTTCTTGGAGAGTCTTGGGTTCAAACTGAGAGACAAAGCAGTCAACTTTAGCCATTTCTACAAGAAAACATGCGAGTTTCACCATCTCCTTGAAGTCAATTTGCTTCTTTCGAGTGACTCTTCCATCATGCACATCCCCTATGACATCTTTCAGAGAGTGATTCTTGTGCACCCTTGCTTCTGAGGGGAGTATCTGGTCCTCGACATCTGACACTTCTTCAGCAATTTCTTCTTCCGGTTGACTGGGAGTACTAGAGCTCGGAATGCTTTCCTGTGTAACACACACATTTCTCTGCGTTACACCTTCTTGATAAAAGCCCACATTGTCATAAAAAAAACGTTTACTTTGTCATCAATCCTTTTGGTCCTTGAGTTGTACACACGATAAGCAGTGCTGTTTGTGGAGTATCCCAGGAACATTCCCACATCACTTCTTGCATCAAACTTTCCCAAGTTATCCTTGTCGTTGAGTATGTAACACAAACACCCAAACACATGAAAATATGTTAGGTTAGGAGTCTTTCCCTTGAAGATCTCATACGGGGTGGTCTGAGTTTTAGGCTTCACATACACTCTATTGATGATGTAGCATGCAGTGTTCACAGCCTCAGCCCAGAAACCAGAAGGAACATGATTTCCAGCCAGCATGGCTCTTGCCATTTCTTGTAGAGTTCGGTTCTTTCGCTCTACTACTCCATTTTGCTGAGGGGTTCGGGGTGCAGCATACTGATGTTGGATTCCTTGTTCCTGACAGAACTTATCAAAGACTGCATTCTGAAACTCCCCACCATGATCACTCCTGATTTGCACAATTCCTCCACGTTTCTCTTGTTTGAGTTGAAGTGCCAGAATCCTGAAGCTGTCTATGGCATCTGATTTGTTCTTGAGGAACCTGACCCACGTGAACCTGGAGAAATCATCAACAAGAACAAAGATGTATTGCTTTCCAGCAACACTGTTAGGAGTGATAGGGCCCATAAGATCCATGTGAACAAGTTCTAGAATTTTCTTTGAGTTTGTTTGAGTTACCTGTTTGTGCTGAACCTTAACTTGTTTACCTTGACAGCAAGCGCCACACACACCATCTTTCTCTTGTTCTAACTTTGGTACGCCTCGTACCACCTCAGCTTTAACCAATCTAGTTAGCCCATGCATGTTCATATGCCCCAATTTCTTGTGCCAGAGCTCAATCTGAGATTCTTTTGCTGCCAGACACTTATTCGATGCTTTCCACATATAGCAGTTGTTAGCAGACCGAAAGCCACTCAATATCAGATTGCCCTTCTCATCTACAGCTCTGACTTCCTTTTTATCAAAGATCACTTGAAGTCCTTCGTCACATAGTTTACTCACACTTATGAGGTTTGCTTTTAACCCATCAACATAGTACACATTGATCAAGTTGGGTATATTAGCTTTGCGAGTGCTGCCAACTCCGCGGATTTTTCCTTGGTTTCCGTCACCAAAGGTTACTTTACCTCCTTTGATTTCGTCCATGTTGTCAAGGCATTCACGATCACCAGTCATATCTCTAGAGCATCCGCTGTCAAAGTACCAAGGGAGATCAGATTCGTCAGTTCCCTCTGCAGTAGTGTATGCGACGTTTGCCTTCAGGTCTGAGAAGTCATTCAGCTTCCAGGCGTGATCTTCTTCATCAGTATCTGACTCATCTGTGTCTGACTCATCAAAGTCATTGTGGCACACATGGTTTTTCTCAGTAAACTCCTCTTCTCTTATGAAAGCCATGTTACAGATGATGGTTTTTTCCGGTCTCTGCTCTAGTGTGTCAGACTTAGTGACCTCTACTGCAGACTCTCTTGGTGCTTGCACTCGATTACCGAAGTTAGGGTAGAGATCTGTCTTAGCTATCCAAACTTGGCCAAATTTAGAGGGTTCCATGTAGCATAGATTCAGTCTCCATGCTCGCAGCAACTGATTCCTTCGAAAATAGCATTTTGCAGCCCTATGTCCTGTCTTACAACAAAAGTGACATCCAGCTTTTCTTCGAAGAGTGTGAGTAGTCCTTGTCACGGCTTTGTTAGAAGTTGGTGGTTGACTCGCCTGTTGCTTACGACCAATCGGTTCAGTAGATGTTATGCCAGTCACAAATTTCACACCTTCCGTTGCATCAATCTTAGATGAGACCCCCTGGTAGCCAAGTCCCCAGTTAAGTTTAGGTGATTGTCCCAGGGATAGAATGTGATCAAGTGTGTTTGACCCTTTGTTGAGCATTCTTATCTTCTTGTAGTTCTCATTAAGCTCATGTTGAAGTAAACGACTTTTGTCAAGTTCTTCACTCAGCAACTTCTTAGCCTCGTCAAACTTGGTTTCAAGACTTTTCAAGTTATAAGCTTGCTCTGAAATTGTCTTCTCTAGTGCATGACATTCCCCTTCAGCATTGCTCATCGTCTTTGGCTTCTCACCAATTCCAGGAGTTTCAAGTTCCAAGATGTTAACTTGAGCTTTTAACATGGCTCTGTCTTTGATCAGTTGTAGATTCTCTAGGCTGAGTTCCGTAAACTTATCAAATAGCAACTTGTATTCAGTCTTCAGATCTGTAGAGTTCTTTTCTTCATCTAGTTCTTCATCTGATTCTGAATCTGATCCTGACACAACTTCGAGTTCTTCGTCCTGACCAACAAAAGCCACAAAGTTAAGCAACGGTGGTTCTGAGTCACTATCACTCTCAGATTCTGTATCACTGAAGCACAGAAGAGACTTGTCCTTTTTCAGATTGTTTGGACATTCACTCCTGGTGTGACCATATCCTTTGCATTTGATGCATTTCAGTTCCTTTCGCTTCGTGAGAGGGCATTCATTACGGAAGTGTCCAAACCCTTCACACTCATGGCATTGAAGTTCTTTTCTGCGGTCTCCTCTCCCTGATTCAGTTCTTGAGTTTTGGCTTGAAGACATGTCCCCATCTCGGCTGTACTGCCTGTTTCCTGATCGGTTTTGACCCTTTTCAACTCTTTTGATCATTTTGCTGAAGTTCTTAGCCATAAGTACCATGTTGTCTTCAATACGCTTAACTCGATCATCTTCCTTTGAATCCGCTGAAAATGCAACTCCTTTCTGATCTTTAGGCAGATCCTCAACTCTTTCCAAGTCGTGCACTTTCAGAATCCCCGCAAGTTGATCAAACTTCATCTCGTCAGTGTTGACAGCAATCTTAAGAACCGCCTTGTAGGCTTCAAATCGTGCTGGAAGACATATGAGCACCTTCTTGACTAACTTCTTCTCATTGTATTTTTTGCCAAGCACTGACGCCTCATTTGGAATGGAGCTGATCTTTGAGATGAAGCTTCCTACTGACTCGTCTTCTTCCATGCGAAGGTTCTCAAACTTGGAAGCTAGGTGATCAATCCTGGTGCGTCGGACACTTGTGTTTCCTTCGAAATGATTGATAAGTGTATCCCAAGCTTCTTTGGCGGACTCACATCTTTGTACGATTTTAAACTGATCAAGGTCAACTGATGAGAAGATAGTCGTGAGAGCTTTTGAGTTAAACTTAGATGCAGCCTTGTCAGAGTCAGTCCACCTCTCTTTTGGCATTGGTGCAGTGGTTTTGTCTTCCATGATCATTGTAGGAGCAGTCCATCCTTGCTCCACTGCAGTCCATGCATCTTCATCGATTCCCCTGATGATGTGTCGCATCCTGGCCTTCCAGAGACCAAAGTTCCCTTCATCAAGCATGATGGGCTTGTGGAGAGAAACGAGTTCTTTCATTGTTTCCATGCCTGTCGCAGGATCTCAACCTGTAAGTAGACTAGTAGTCTACAAAGGTGACCTGCTCTGATACCAAATGAAAGTGCAAGTGGATACCAATGAAATGACTCTTGAATCTTTCTCAATAGAAATTTCCTTTATTTAAAAATCCTTTAGACAATCTATCTAGATCTGTCTAATTCGATTTACTCAACGTCACAGATCGACTTGAGACGAACCAATCCTTAAACTACCCAAGCTCTAAAGGCTGACAAACTTCACCTTTAAGCTATACTCAGATCGCAGCCAAGAACACACTCTTGCTCGTCTATCTTAATTCCCAAAAACGTAACCTAGACCCCCTGCTAGTTACATTCTTATATACTCTGTTACACAAGATCTTCTTGTTCCTAGTATCTTGTTAACGTGATCTTCGTGATTGCTTTGTGCCAAAGCATCACTCATCCAATCAGCGGTAGCCACCTCATCGTTCAGTAACAACTCGAACCGGTATGTGGCACATCAAACCGTCTGGGTAAACCATCCTCTGTTTTACACCGAACCAGCTCTAATCTCAGAGCTAACAATCTTCAGATATAAGAATGTTTCCATATTGAAACAATGGGCAAAGGAAACAATAGTTCCTTCAGATTTTGAAAGAAAAATCGCCCAAGCATAGAAAGTGGTCGAGACTATACTCCCTACTGATCTAGACTATGCTAAAGATTAGTATGATAAAGGCAAAGGCCTAGGTAACCAGATTGGTTGACCCACGAAATTTATAGACTTAATGGCATAACTAGATTAGCCATCCTGGTTTAAACTTGATGCACATATTGATATTTGAAACTGACACAAAGAGTTACCCCATAAGATCTCACGTTGTGTAACGTGTACACACGGGAAACTCAGTATACTTTATTTTCCCAAGCATCACGAAATTATAACATGGTCATGAGGGGGAGTGAGGACAAATCCTGTGGTCCATGACCATACTACAAATTCGTGTACCATGGATTATATGTCTAAAGAATCCGACTATCCAACATCAGGGGGAGAAAATAATAAGCTGGTAAAAGTGATAAAAGAAATAGAATGGTATTACCATCTCTGTCTTGGCAAGATCCTCGGACTAATAATATGATTTAGATTTCCAAAGAAAGATCATACAAAGCTAGCTAAATGTATGCCAGACAGATTAGACCCGAAAAGAATGACTAAGTCATAAACCAGCTTGCACCACGTAATTGATGTCCTTGAGAGGCACAATCAAGTTGCTACAGAGTCTATACAAGATAGACCAACAAGTTCCATGAATAAGAAACTTCGGATATAAAGGTGCTGAAAATAATATCAGATCCGAGTTTTATTGGAAACCATCCCAGACATAGAAAATGGTCGACCAATATAAGATACCATACAATGAGATTTGGGACGCCAAATCCTATGGTACTTAAGGTGGTTTGGGACGCCAAAACACCATGGTATTGAAGGTCATAAGATTGCAATCTATTATGACTATGTCTGGAATACAATGGAACATATACATAGAAAGGGTATCGATACCAATGATGTATTACATAGCGCAGACAAAGGTAGCACTTGAATATAAGATATAAAGCGAGGATCATAAACCCACATGAGAGTACTCATAAAAAACCCGTGGGGTTCATAAAGTTTTAAAGAGATTTAAAGAATCTATAGAGAAGATGAGCGTATTGGCCATATATATAAAAACGTCATCAGATGATATAAACCAGTGTATAAATGGGTCTTGTGAGGTTAAAGAAACCGTGAGACATTGGACATGACCATATGATCTAAGGTATTCATGTTTACAGTATTTAAACATAGCTGATTTCACAAGGATACTCACAAAGATCAAGGAACATATTATAAGGAGATATACTCCTACGTGGTGGATACTACTACATAAACTCGAAATTCATAATGTCTGGATACATAAGAAAGAAATAATGATGTAGTAAGCAGTATATTGATCACTGGATAAAAGTAATGAAGGTACCAGAAATATGAGAAAGAAAGTTTATCAAAGAACAGCATCGTTCCTAAGCTGTTTATGGACTGAAACATTAAGCAGCTGCATATAGTATGATAGACTAAGTATTACTTAGTAAAGAAGTTATCTAAGAAGAATCCAATTCAGTCCATACATACTTATAAAGAAGTTTAAATCCCTTGTGTTCGTAACCAGCCTAAAGAAAGGTTAATTGGTTATTACATATTATCTATTAGATCTCAGAAAAGATCAGCTATCATATGGCAGCCCATAGGGACGTATAAAGGTCCATACGAATAAGGCACATGGGGCTCCATATACATATATGTCCGTAAGAAAGAAGTACCAATCACTATGTGTTTGGTCGAGGTCTATGACCTAATATATCTATAAGAATTAGATGGTCTACGGCATGGTACACTGATGGCAAGAAATGTCCTGAGAGACCAACACTGATACATAAATAAATGATACCAACACGCCAACAACATCTTAGACATCAATGGTAGGTTGTGTGCGTGTATGGACAAGGTCCATGACCTAATATATATTTCAATCCATAGAATCCACGGCAAGAAAGGTCATGGAACACCATCAAGATATAATGTATATGGCAAGAAAGATTGATTGCCATGAATAAGGTCCGATGAGTATATTTGGTTATAGAACCATAGTCTGATGAGTTTTTGAAACTCATTGCAGTAATGATCATTGATCAAGTCATGATCTTAGATACTCATGAGATAAATTATGGACGTGTATGGACAAGGTCTATGACACAACATGGATTGACCAGATTAATACATGGTCAATGGAACTTAAAAAAAAATATCTTATTGTTCATAATGACCAGGTCGTGGTATGACCATGAGACGACCCATAAGCATTTGTGGTTGAGGTCTGACCAAGTAAAGTGGTCGATAATAATAAAAGAGAAACACTTCCATGTATGGAGTACATGTGTCTGTAAATATGTTTTTGGTCAAGGACCATAATGATCGACCAGACTATAAGATGGACGACAATAAAGGCACAGTCCGTCCATGTGTTCTTCTCATACGAAATTTCAAGAGAAAGAAGTACAAGCACTCCAAACTCACTAAAGCAACATTCAGAAGCTCATACAAGGAGATCTTCAATGATGTATTAATCAGGGGGAGTAGTGTGTGTTGTACTCTTTTTCCTTCACCAGGTTTTGTCCCACTGGGTTTTCTTGGTAAGGTTTTAATGAAGCAACATTAAGCATACTACGAATCCTGAACGGTTATGGCGTTCAAGGAGGAGTGTTTTATAAATCATTTGGTGAACGATCCATAACCAGACCCGGATCTAGAGGCCCAGGCAGAGAAAGACATCAAATAAATAGTTTCCATATTTCTATCGTCTTGTATTATTTCCATTATTGTATTTACGTTTTCCTTGTTATATTAGGAAAAACTAGTTTTCTATTTATCGTATGACGGTCTATTTATGACGGTCTAAACTGTATGTATAAATATAGATCTTTTTGATCATTAATAAGATAAGTTTTTCTCACTGATTTACAACAAATATTTTTTTATTCATTAGTTAATCATAATTTATAGTTTTGGTGGCGGAATCGAAAAGCATACACAACGACAACTGCCTAATTTACATATGATTCCGCAAGGACGCTTACAAGATACAACCCTTTGTGGATTAACCAGCTTGGAAACTTGAAGATCCAATAACGGCAGAGACTTTTCTTCTTGTAACATTCGTTTCGCTTCAACAATCTGAACTGTTATGGATATCACCACTGCAACAATATAGATAAGTAGCACAACTAATTATTTGCGATCATAAATAATAAAGAAAACTGTACAAAGTTTAGAGGTGAAAGCTTTAGAGTTTCCCATATTATATAAAATTTTAAACTTACCAGTAAAAGCTAAAAGGACAACAAAAGCAACCTTGAATGAACCCATCACTGCAGAAAACTGTGTTTGTTTCGAGGATGGCGAGGTGTGTATATATATATATTTTCTGGACAATGTGTTTTATAGAACAGAAAAATGTGACAAGATCAAACTTTTTATATATGGTAAGAAAAAAAAATCTGACAGATTAATCTCTTAAAAAGAATAGTTGACTACCTTTTAAAAAAAAAAGAATAGTTGACTATCTTCTAGATATTATTTGCAAATTGATTTTGACATATGTCTTCTTTACAATCATTTTCACCAATCAAATATGACATGACATGCTACAATAATGACATAATCTATGTTAAATGTTACATAGAGAATTGCATTTAATGTTTATTAATACTTTTGTTAAACTCTTTTGAAAATGATAGTAAATTATATACACTATCATAAAATTAAGTAAATCTATTAAAATACGACATTAAATAATATAATAATAAAAGATGATATTTTATAAATTTCAAAATATTTCTTTTATATATCTACAAATTTTAGAAATGCTGTTTAGTTTTACTTTTTGATAACTATACAATTTTTATATTAATTTTATACAAGTTGATTTTAATATATTTTATCCAAAAGAAATAGATAAAAAATCTATCTAGGATTATAATTTTAAATATATACATAGCTATTCTGAAATATAATTATAATTAGAAAAACACCTAGTATCTCTCTATATATAGAGAAAATTACTCAGATTAACTCTAACCTTTTGTTTAATTAGTAGTTTAACTTTGTGTAATCAATATAATCTAACATCTATACTATTATTTGAAAAGTAAATTTGCTTATGTGTAATGTTTTCCATGATTTTAGGTATTCGACTTACATTTTATTTTTATTATAGAATTAAAACAAAATTTACATTAATAATAATATATTTTTATATTAACTAATTGACTTAAATTTACCCCTTATTATATAATTAAAACGTATTTTAAATTAATAATAATATACTATATTTTATATTAACTAATTGATTATAAATTAGTATGATAAATTATCACAAAAATATTTTTTTTAAAAGAAGATAATTCTTAAATAGATATTTTTTTTGTTATCTGGAAAATAAATTTTATCTTATAAAATATTAAGACATAAAACAATTTATAGATAAATATTAATCAATCAAAAAGTGATTTTGTTTATGTGTCATATTTTCCATGATTTTAGTTTTTTTTAATTAGTTATGTTAGCTAATTGATTATAAACTAATATGATAAAATCATCAAAATCATATTAAAAAAATAAGATAGTCTTATATATATATATATATATATTGTTGTTATCTGAAATTAATATTTTTATTATAAAACATTAGGGTATAAAGAAATTTATAATTAAATATTAATAAATCAAAAATATTTGTATAAAATATTTCTAATATATAAGCGCTTTTAAAAGTTTATCACAGTAATAAACATAATTTTAAGTATTTGACTTATTATACATTTAAAACTAATTTTATATTAATAATATTATATTACATTTTATATTGCCCAATTGTTTATGTGTCATATTTTCCATGGTTTCGGGTAGTTTGATTATAATATAATTAAAAATAATTCGATATTAATAATATTAGATTATAAGTTCTATCAGCTAATTGATTATAAACTAATATGAGAAAATCATCAAAATAAAAAAAACATACTTTAATAAAAGATATTTTATATATATATATATATATATTGTTGTTATCTGGAAAGAATATTTTTATTATAAAATATAAGATATAGAAAATTCTATAACTAAATATTAACCAATCACAACTATTTGTATAAAATATTTTCTAAAATATTTCTAATATATATGTGCTTTTAAAAATTTATCGCAATAATAAACATATATATATATATATCGGTTTGATATAAATCTATCTTATTAAAACAGAAACATTACAACTTTTTCTAGGTGAATTTTAAAGGTGGACCTCTTAAATTTAAATTAAACATCTAATCCTTATTTATAATACATACCATATACAATTTCCACATACATATGATTACATGTGGATTTAATATGTACCATTATTACATGTCGATTTATATACTAAGATATTATACATACCATTGCTATGAAACTAAATCTTACCTTTATATTGCAATTATACATAATTCATCTGTTTATCCATATTGCAACTATATATAATATATAGATATAATATATAGATTGTCCATATTGCAATTATATATAATATATAGATATAATATATAGATACTATTCTTCTAAAATACATACCATTCAGCTGTTTGTCCATATTGAAATTATATATAATATATATATAGTTAGAATACTAAGATACATATGAATCGTCACATACACAGCAATTAGATACTAAGTTACTGAGAATATATGTTCTAGAAATTATATATATAATATATATATAGTAAGATACATATATATTGCAATTATATATAATTCATCTTAAGATTGGTCCATATTGTTCCTGTAAAAAATCGAATCTCTCAATTTTAAAATATACACTAAATAATCTTTTATAGAAAAACCACTTCTCCAAGTTGATTTAACATGCCTACAATATCAGATTTAATAATATCGCAAGTTTTAAAAATCGGTTATGGAAAAACACTTCTCCAAGTTGATTTAACATGCCTACAATATCGGATTTAATAATATCGCAAGTTTTAAAAATCGGTTATGGAAAATATTCTTCTCCAAGTTTATTCTATCAAACCTAAAATCTAGGAAACAATAAAATCGATGTTCTGCTATATTACCATGGTTAATGTAATTGATTATCGAATATTCTTTTCCTTTAAAAATACAGTCAATATTCTTTTATAGAAAACTCATTTTTCCAAATTGTTTAAATAATCAGTTATGGAAAATCTCCTTCTCCAAGTATATCTTACCCTAAGCTAAAATCTAGGAGTCAATCAAATTGTAATATTTGTATTTATTATGGTTGATTTAATTGAATGTTAAATATTCTTTTTGACCTCACAAAAATTTGTCCATAAATACTCGACTTCCTATTCACCATACGACATTCACAAAACTCCCAATTAAACAAATGTCGAAACCTAGCACTTTAGTTATGATAGATGGTGTGAAACCTTTAAGAAACAATTGGAAAATTCGAGTTAAAGTTCTTTATTGTCGGAAACAAAACACCGGTTTTGAAGGCGACACATTTGAGTGCATCCTCGCAGATGAATCTGTACTTGCATTTGTTTCAGCTTTTATAAGTTTTTTTCTATTCTATTGGTTTATAAATCTGTTCTTTTTTTGTTTTATACGGTGTAAAGATTGCAGCTGCGTGTCAAAGGAATCAGATTTATCGTCTGCAACGTGATTTACCAGTTGGAGAGTGGAAGACTATCGAAACTTTTAAAGTTACGGCTGCTTTTGGAAAATATCGACCAACTGCACATCAATACAAGTTGAATTTTTCAGGAGAGACCGTGGTAACCAAATGTGATTATTTATCTGATAATCCATATCTTTGTAATGTACTAAATCAAAATCAAAATTAGACCTCAGATATAAAATTCACTTTGAAATTATGTAATAATTGTTTTAAAAAATTAAACTTTGTAATGAACAAAATCAAAATCAAAACACATTGTTTATTTAAACACATTAGTACACATTGTTTATTTAAACACATTAGAACACATTTTTATTTCTCAAAATTTAAAATTAGTACACATAGCAATCATGTATAACATTTATTACGAACAAAGATAAAAAAAAATTGACATCCGCTCGGTCGAGCTGGTCATGATCTAGTTTTTTATTAAAGCAGAAACAATTATTTATTATACTAGTTTTAAAATTAATAGGACAAACTAATAGTTAGTTGTAAAATGATTATTCCGCATGTGTGGGAAAAACAGCAAGTAAAGCTGAGAATCGAGGGAACTAATGCAGCTAGTGTCTGGACGAAGCGGCCTGAAAAAATGTTAAAATCTCGTACACCTCAGCACGAGCCACTGACGATCTTGACACAAGACTTCTACGAGCCATGATCACAAAGGGAGTCATCGAGCCAATCTCTGACGTATATGTCAACATATACAACGCAGATTTCACAGCTAAGCAGAGAGGTCTCGGACTCTCAGAGGAACTTGTGCACTTGGACGGGTCACCGGAGAGCCCGTTGGAGACTATAACTGTGCAGCTAGGGAACGTGGAGTCGAAATTCCCGATTGCCTTGTCTGAATCAGGAGAGGTCAAAGTGAAGGGAAAGAAAAGGCTAAAGATGGAGTCCTGCATTTGACAAAAGTTGGATCATTTGAGGTGGATGTGACTCTTGAAGGTAGTATCATACTGTGCAGGCAGGTCGATCAACCTGGCATGATCGGTACGGTTGGGACTTGGGAGCATTCTTGGAGAGTCTAATGTTAATGTGAACTTCATGAGTGTTGGAAGAATTGCACCGAGGAAGCAAGCTATCATGGCGATTGGTGTAGATGATCAGCCAAGCAAGGAGACTCTTAAAAAGATTGGTGAAATCCCAGCGGTGGAGGAGTTTGTTTTCCTCAAGCTCTAGTTTTGGTGTGTTGTTTTGATTATTGAATGTGAGGATTTGATGTTGGAGGATTTTTCTTTTGTTGGGTTTTTACATGGCGTCATGGGAAGATCTCAATAAGGAGATCAAGAAGTATATAGTAATGTCGAAAGAGACATACGCGTGCTTGGAGGGTTGTGTTTGGATTGGTGATGATGATCAAGTGATTAGCCCTTTGGTTAGAGGGATGCAAGAAACAAGTGTTATTACTTGTTTCGTCTTGCGCATGGTGTTGTCTTTCTTTTCGTCGCAGAAAGGTTACAAAGTACCAGTCATCATCAGCACAAAGGTTGGGGCACTGTTATGATGCTTGTGAAGAAAGGAATATATCATCGCAATCATGAGAAAGGCTTTTCTTGTCTCAAGCTTGAAGCTATGGAAACTGAAATAGGGAAGCTCGTTGTGACGAGGATAAGGGAACATCAAAGAAGATGAGAAAGAGATCAGTGAGGAAGTAAGTGAGTGGATTCAATGTTCATTGGTTAGATCCAAAGAAGTAGAGGCAGCAATGTAAGAGGTTGAAGAGAGACTTAAAGGATTGTTCAAGGTGATGATACAAGCTAGAGTCTCTCTTCTGAATATATCCTATCCACTTAAATCAATATGGGACCACATACGCGAGTTTATTATATATATTGCTCTGAATGAAGATGGATCGTTTGGTTTTGAAGTCTTGATTTGTCTTTGTTTCTTCTTCTTTTGTTTGTTGTGATAGAGAATTTATACATGCATCCATGTATTAGATGATGTGTGTTTGTTGTAAGTTTTAAACTCGTCCAGGTTTGAACAAACTCATCTTGTAAAGTTTTATGTAATATCTATAATTTTAAAGCCTAAAAAGAGGGATGGATGTAAAGAGAGAGACGAACGCATAAGCACTAGTTTTACATGTTTTTTTTTTGACAAAAGGGCTAACTAGTTTTACATGTTTAGAGTATGATAATGATAATTAGTCTATTTTGCATATAAATCAATTTAAGAGTCTCAGAATATTTTTAAATAATCAAAATTGTTAAAAAGCAAAGTTAAAACAAACATTTTTTTATTCATTAGTTAATCATCGTTTATAGTTTTGGTGGCGGAAGAATGCATACACAACGACAACGGCCTAATTTACATACGAGTCGGCAAGGATCCTTACAAGCATATTCAACCGTTTGTGGATTAACCAGCTTGGAAACTTGAAGATCCAATAACGACAGAGACTTTTCTTCTTGTAACATACGTTTGGCCTCAACAATCTGAACTGTTACGGATATCACTACTGCAACAATAAAGATAAGTATTTGTCAAAAAAAGAACAATAAAGATAAGTAACGCAATCTAGTTATTTACGATCATAAATAATAAAGAAAACTGTATAAAGTTTAGAGGTTAAAGCTTTAGAGTTTCCCAAGTTATATAAAATTTTAAAGTTACCAGTAAAAGCTAAAAGGACAACAAAAGCAAACTTGAATGAACCCATCACTGCAGAAAATTGTGTTTGTTTCGACGATGGCAAGGTGAATATATATATACATGTTCTGGACAATGTATTTTATAGAACAAAAAAAGTGATAAGATCAAACTTTTTATATATGGTAAGAAAAAAATCTGACAGATTAGAGATTAAATCTTTTAAAAATAATAGTTGACTATATCTCTCTCTATATATATAGTTGACTAAGTAGAATAACTTTAATCTAAAGATTAAATCCCTTAGAGAGAATAGTGACTAAATCTTAAAAAGATGGGATGTATTGAACTAAGTATTTGAAGAGACTGGGGATTTGGTCAAAATCTCCTGTTATTCAAGTAATGATTTTTAAAAGAAGTTTCAAATCATGTGTTATTCAATATGGAGTTTGTGTAAAGTTGTCAAAAACCATTTGAAATCCTCTGTTATTCAATTCACCATTTACAAAAACTTAATGAAATCCACTGTTATTCAAAAATACATAGTATTTACAAAAAGAAAATTGTGAAGAATTTGAAGAGACTTTACATTATTTTTTACTTAAAAACAGCTCCTACAGAATAACATCGCCGTAGATGTTATTTGAATAGAACTGAAAAAAAACATTCTTGAGATTGTCGTTCATGTCTCTCCCGTTCCATTTATTTCTTTCCAGAATCTCTTTTTGACCGTATTTTACCAGAATCTTTCACCATCATTTTACAGTAGAAATATTGATCAGTTCGACCTGACACACCATGAATCGCTTCGAGCTGTTTCTCTACTCAGAATCTCATAGGTGATGAACCTGTTCTTTTAAAATATTTCTTTATCCATCCCTCCGATCTCTCTTGTTTTTTTCCTCTCAATATGTAAATGGGCAGCTTTCATAAGTTGGATTAATGATAAAGCGATAAGCTTTATGCTTCCCAGAGTGATGTTTCTCAGTTCCGTTGAAGGTTTGACTTCTGTGATCTCTGATATCGGTCTACTTCCCACCAAAAATGCCATTGACTCTCTTATTTCTGTAGTTATATTATTAAGTCCTGAGCTACCTTTACCTACCAGCCTACACGGAAACTAGTAAGTGATAGGCTAGACCATTATCTGGTACGAGTGTTCATGCTTTGAAAACCTGGAATAGAGAAACCATGGGTTCCTTGTAACATTGTAACATTGTTCATGCTTCTAGATTGTTTTTTATGATCTCTTCTTATTAATGCTATATAGGAAGTCAATATTTGTCTATGCATCTAGATTGTTTTGAGAACTTTTTAACATTAATTAGAAGGAATATTCGTGGTATAGGTTCCAAAACAAGGTGGTGGATGTATCAGTAGTGATGCCCAGAGAGAAGCTGCCATTGCACATAGCTTTTCCAGTTCTTTAAACTTGTTGGAGAGAAGCTAGTAACTCTTGTTTTCTTTTTGACTCATTCTGTATATTAGTATCAGACTGTTGGCAATATATATTCTAATATGCATTAGTGGCCACAAGCCTAATTTCTTTATGCATACACATTATATTGACGAGAGGCTCTAGCTAGAAAGACAGAGAAGCAAAGTATGTAAGCAGAAGATATATTGACGAGAACTGCTATACTCAAATCACCTAAATAACTCCAGAATCTATAAAAAATATTTTATCAAATCACCTACAGATTTTAATTTGTGTTTTTAAAACTTCATCAAAATCACCCAATTAACTTCAAAACTCACATAAAACCCACTAAAAACCCACTAAAATTTAAACACCCCAAAGTCTTCTAAAACCTCTAGTCCAATACACCCCCCTTAAATCTCTTAAAAAGAAAATTAATTAGATTAACTATAATCTTATATATCATAACAGAAGTCACAACCTTTTAGATTAACTCTAATCTTATATATCATAACAGAAGTCACAACCTTAATTCATGTGTGATTTTTATTTTTTAAAATGAACTTTTCTAAAAAAATCATATTTCATTTATTTTCATTTAACATGTTGGCATCATTAAGATATCATATCTTATTATATAAAATAGAGTTTTTTCTCTCCTAGTGAAACCACCTCAACATACATGTCACAAACTCGAACTATGTAGATGTGACACGTGTCCCAGAGAAGCAAAACTCAGCGTTTCACTTGATCTGAGGTTATCCTTTTTTTTCTCGCTTTGGTCGTCATCGTCATGTCGTTGGATGTTCAATCTTTTACCTCTGAACAGTTTACTCTTGCATTCAATCAACATAAGTAACGTTCTCATCAATACCAATGAACCACTCTTTCCACTACGCCACATTCAATACACCCCTTCTTTTATGGTATCGAATGTGCACCTATAAATAACAGAGTAAGCTTTCGTGAAATTCATCACCTCACTTTCTTCCTCTCAAATCTCAATCATTATAATCCTCTGAGACCCAGGTACCGGCAATGGGGTACGAAATGGTTTGGTTCTTACCGTTTGAAGGGAGACAGTATAAGAGCAATCCAAAAGCTTCCTTTTGTTCTGAATAAGAAACCTGCTCGACTCCGGGTCAGCTGAGCAAATCGTCAGTTCACCAAATATATGCATTATTAAAACCGATTCCGGGAAATTCTCTCCTCGATGCAAGGCCCAGGATCTTCCGACCAGATCAGAGTCTCGCCAATGAGATGAAATCCGAGGCTTTCCGGAAGAGCCAACCGCCCGATACGCGTGCAGCAGAGTATGAGGATTGAGGAGGAAAGCGGCAGCAACGGAGGAGAGGAGGAGGATGAGGCTGTGAAGGAAATGGAGAGAGGCATTGAGGATGGTAGAGAGGAGGATAGAGAGAAGATTATTAATGGAAAGAGGAAAGTGGGACAGGGTTTCTGCATAAAGTACGACTTTCCATTACTAATACTCTTTTGCAAATTTCTTCCTTTTTATTTTTTTAATAAAAATATAATATTTCCATAAATAAATGATTTCCCGAATATTAAATAAATATTCATTTTACTTGCAATTATGACATTCTGGATTTGCTCGGAATTATCTATCAACATTTAGGACAGGAGATCAGTGATTCGATTGTTTGATCACTCACTCAATAGGCTTTGCTAATCTTCCATGGCTTCGTACATAGAAGTTTTTTTGGTCATGTTTTTTGGTACCATGAATTGAAAAATCTCAGATGCAACTCTAAAGTGAAGATTTATATCATTACCAAAAGCCAGCCTTTATTCTCTTAGTAAAGAGTCACCGTACAAAACCAAAAAAAAAAAATTGAAATTTAAAATTTCACCTAAAGTTCAGTTACAAAAAAATACAGCACATAAAGTAAGCATTCCATCAGAAAGCAAGTGCTTTCTAAATGTTATTAACAAAAATGTCAAGAATCCAGACTGCTACCACCGGAGCAAAAATAACGAATTTCAAAATTAAATTTTAGTTAAATATTGAAAGTTATGTTAGTCCTAAATTTTTTTATTACAAGTGTCAAAATGTCCAAAATAAATTTCACTAAAAAGGTAAAAAACAATTATATTCATATGTTTAAATAATCTACACTGTTGGTTTTGATATGATAGATTGAGTTTATGATTTTTAAAATATGATAATTCAAATTTAAAAAAATAATGATTTTAAAAAATAATTACAACACAAAATTTTGGATTTCAAAATAAAACTTTTAAACAAAAAATTATAAAATTTATTTTTTCAAATATTTTTTTCATAACAAAATTTATAACTAAACAAATCGAAAACAATTTTAAAAAATTAAATATAATTAATATTTGTAGATATATATTTTTATTTTAAAAATTCGAATATCCATTCAAATCTCGGTTCAGTTCTAATTCGATTTTTAGTGTTTTGGCTCCATAAATAGTGAATTTGTTTAGCTATTTATGCAATTTAATTCGGTTTTAGTTTTGTTTTTTTCGATGCTACAGTTTCGGATTAATGTGGTCATATACATATACACTATTTTATATAGACACTCATATGTATATATATATATATATATACAAAACTCAGGTCAAATTATATGGTGCCAAAATATGAAAAAAACGTACATGATTTACTTACAAGCGATCGAGCTATACTTTTATTTTTATTTATTTTTCACATTTACTAATGATTAACATTATTTATAGTATAGTTTCTAGGAAACCTTCTTCCCTATGAATTCTATAAGAAACAATTTTTCTTTCTGTGGACTACAATAATATATAAACAAACACTAAAAATCTTAAATAGTTACATAAATAAAATATTTTTATTAATTTATCAAATCTTTGATTTCTAATAAGAATAACAGAAACAATAGTAAGAATTAAAATTATTTTTAGTTTAGAGTAAACTGCATATTGTTACATGTATATGAAAATACGATATATCTTTTAATTGTTCTTCGCTTACTTAACAAAGACTAATATATAGACAAAAATAAGTTAATAACAACACAAATACAATAATTGATGTTAAAAAAAATATTTTGTATCATTTATTAAAAAGTTCTCAAATTGATATCATTTGTTTTTCTAATACTATTTATGTGATGTAATATAATATTTTTTGTAATACACATCTCATGCAAACTTAAACACAAAAACTACAAATTATACAGAAAAATAATAACTTAGATCTCACGTAAATTATATCCCGCCTATAGGGCGGACCGACCCTAGTATCTTATATAATCAACTCATATAACAACTTTACCTATAAAACTTTTCTAGTTTTATTTTTAATTATATATTCTGTTGAAAAAAATCTAACAAAATCTTTTTAAAATATTAAAATATTTTTATATAATAATGCATCAATTAATTTTCTTAATTAATAGTATAATTTATTCAAAACAATGTAAATTGAAAATTTATTATTATAAAATAAAAGTACTATATGAATTAAATAATAAAAATTATAGTAAACTAATAAAGTAGCTTATTTTATTTTTAGAAAAACTTTCATTATATATATGATACACGGTTAAAAGGGATTTATCATAAACCATGTATAAAATTTACTAAAATAGTAAGTCTAATTTTTTTTTGTCATCAAACATACAGACTCATACTGACTCTGTACACCAAACTGGTAGCTCGGCATCCATGTGAATGGCAAAAGACGATTGTTGTCTGGCACTGCGTGCTAAACGATCCGTCCTTGAATTTGCCGTCCTTGGTACATGAATGAGCTGTGAGTTATGAAAACTACTTTGTAAGCTCCTGATATCCTCCAGATAACTTGCAAACGCCGGCCACTCTTCTGGTTCTGAAACCATCTTCACCAATTAAGAACAATCCGTTACAAACGTAACCTAAAACTGTCGTAAATTCCTCATACATTCCATTGCCCAAATCAATGCTTCCACCTTCGAGTGAAGGGGAGACATCCTTGCCCGAACATTTCGTGCCCCCATTAATCCCTCATAACCTTCCAGAGTACTAAACCAACCTTGTCTCGAGAAAGAGTCCTTATCCTTCCACGAACCATCTGTGTAGCACCATCTCCCTGGAATTGAGGGAGGCTGATGTACTTGCGGTGGTATGGAATGTCGGATAGTCAAATCTTGGGCCGCAGCCCACATAGTAGATTTTGTTTCAGCCAGCTTTAGTGTATCCCTGGCATCAACATCCAGGTTACTAAAAACCTTGTTGTTCCTTACTTTCCAAATATACCATAGAATCCATGCAAACTGATGATCATTCATCTTGGGTAAAACTCTCCAGAATAAATGATCCATGTTAGTAAACAATGATTCCGAGGGGAAAACATTTGGATGTGTTGGTATAGTTGACAATGCCCATATTTGCCGCGCTGGAGGACATTCAAAGAATATATGATTCAAAGATTCCTCAGCACTCCCACATCTGTCGCAATTAATTTCCCCTTGCATTCTTCGGGATTTTAAATTCTTTTTGACCGCAACACACCCTGATACAATCTTCCAAAGAAAGTGCTTTATCTTTGGTGGATACTTAACCTGCCAACAAAAAGCTTTCAAAACATCTACCGTCGGTCCATAGAAAGCTGGTTGTTTTTCTTTGTCGGGATAAACCCTTTCCACCTCATATCCTGATTTAACCGTATATTTTCCATTGTTGGTGAAATGCCAGCCATCCTTATCTTCTATACAAAACCTACTGAGAGGTATACTTTCAATAATCTTTGCATCCAATGGATCCACCAAAGTCCGAATGGCTTGTGAGTTCCAAATCCTAGAACCTGAATTAATAAGAGAGTCAACCGTAAGTTCCGGAAATAAATTGTGATCGTTTTTGTTTGCAGGTCTCGGGCGAGTGGTTGGGAGCTAAGGGTGCTTCCATACTGAAATAGATGAACATGTTCTCATCCGTTTAATTAGTCCTTTGCTAACCAGAGATCGAGCAGATACGATACTCCTCCAGCCATATGATGGGGAGTAAGAACGGATTGGTTCCAAGGGTGAAGCGTTCCTGAAATACCGACCCTTGAATACTCTAGCGAATAGAGTATCCGGTTTATTTATTAGACGTCAAAGTTGTTTTCCAAGCATTGCCGTATTGAAATTCAAAATATCCTTAAAACCCAAACCACCCTCCTCCTTAGGAAGGCACACCTTATCCCATGATTTCCAGTGCATGCCTTTCGTACTTCCCCCAGGACTCCACCAAAATTTCGCGACCGTACTCGTAAGCTTCTTTATAGTAGTTTTGGTAGTCTATAACAGGACATTAAATGGTTTGGTAAAGCCGTAACCACCGACTTAATGACCACTTCCTTCCCTCCTTTAGTAAAGTACTGAAATGTCCACCCATTAATTTTTGTATCTAATCGATCTTGTACGAATCCAAATACTTGAACCTTAGATCCACTTACATTTTCTGGTAATCCCAGATATGACCCCATACCTCCTATATTCTGAATCCCCAATATATCTCTCATCTCTTACCTCCTAGATTCCTCAATTTTATGCCCAAATTGAATAGACGATTTTTGAAAATTAATCAGTTGACCCGAGACTGCCTCATACTCCTTTAGAATCCTGAGAATAGTCTCACATTCATCCCTATGTGCCTTACAAATGAAAAAACTATCATCTGCAAACAGCAGGTGATATATTGATGGGCAAGCTCTCGCTACTTTCATTCCCGTCAATTATTTTCCTTGTTCCACTTTCTTAATGTTTGCAATTAGAGCTTCTGTACACAAAATAAAAAGATATGGAGATAGTGGATCCCCCTACCTAAGACCCTTTTTCCTTTGGTTGACCATTTAGTAAAACCCGATACTGAACTGAAGAAATACATTCCGTCATTAGTTTTGTCCAATGTGGGTCCAAACCTAGTTTATTGAGTAGTGTTTGGATAAAATCTCATTCCATCCTATCATATGCTTTACTCATATCCGTCTTTATCGCCGTATACTTATCTTGACAAGATTTATTTGTCCTCAATCCATGAAACATCTCTTGAGAAATCAGAATATTATCTGAAATCAATCTCCTTTGGTACAAAAGTCGATTGTGTTTCCGATATATCTTGGAAGACATATTTTCAGCCTCTCACAAAGCACTTTTGATATAATCTTGTATCTTACATTACAGAGACTGATGGGTCTCAACTCTGTCATCCGTATAGGTCTTTCCGTTTTTGGAATCATATAAATGTTGGTAAGATTTAACTTTGGGTCCATATCTCCTGTAGTTAAGAAATGATTAACCAATTCCACCAGATCATCCTTTATAATGTGCCAAGAAATCTGAAAGAAAAGAGCAGTCATTCCATCCGGTCCCAATGCCTTTTCTGGGTGCATAATAAATAAAGCTTATTTCACCTCTTCATCCGTTGCTACCCGGAGAAGACGTTGATTCATCTGAAATGAGATAGCTGGTGTTACCTCCTCCAGGAAATTATCAAAAATGGAAGGATCAGTAGTCGTGAACAGATTCCCGAAGTAATCCACGGCCACCTTTTCCACTCCATTCTCATCCGTTATCCAAATACCTGCCTCATCATAGAGGCCCACAATCCTATTGCGAATCCGTCTTCGCCTTGTTAGTGCATGATAGAAATTAGTATTTAGATCCCCCGATGAATACCACATATTTTTCCTTTTCTGATGCCAATACTCCTCTTTATCCTTATATGCATCCTGCAATTTCTTAGAAACCTCAATAATCTCTTTTTGCGATCTTGAATCATTAGTTTGTACCTCGTCCAATGCTTTTTGAAGCTCCGCAATTTTTTCCTTTCCATACGGTGTGTTATTTTTCCTCCAAGCCGCAATCTCATGCCTGCAGTTACTAATTTTTGAAACTATGTCTTCTGATATGCCAGGACCAGATTCCTTCCATCCCGCGGCTATTGATTCCAAAAGACTCTCTTGCCCAATCCATCTTTTATCAAAACAAACTCACTACAAGAAAACAGATATTTAACGAGGGCCAATTTCCTCGTTAATTCCTCGTAAAAGGAAGTTTACGAGGAATTAACGAGGAAATGAGTTTCGTCGTTTATCGTCCGTCGTAACACACATTTCGTCGCTATTTCCTCGTAAAGTAGCGAGTCAACCATTTCCTCGTAAAAACGAAGTAAAGATTTCGTCGTAAGTTCCTCGCCGCATTTCTTCGTAAAATCCTCGCGGGCTTTCCTCGTAGAAACCACGCGATGCATTCGTCGTTACTTACACGTAATTTCCTTGAAAAGAAATCCTCGTAAATTTGATGTAACTTCCTTGAAATATATTCCTCGTAAACTCCACGTAGATTCCTTGAAAGGCTTTTCTCGTAAATACCTCGTAAAATATCCCTTGTAAATTCCTCGGTTAGCTTTCGACATAAATAACTCGTATAATGCGAATTTTCGAATTAATAAATAATATTGATAAATTTAATAATTATTAATTTAATTTAGTAAAAATATTTATATATTTGTGGTTTATAAATAAATTTTAAATAAAATTCAAATGCAACAAAATATTTTATATATAAATAAGTTTTGGATTTTATAATACATAAACCGAAAAAAACTAAGGCCCGTTCATCGCCTCGTAGAATTCCTTGCTCCTTCTCGTAACATCCTCCTCGTCATGTGTGCCCGATGACTCGCCTGGAATTGGATTTTGTTGTTTCATGTTCCTCAACAAAGTTTCCCATTCCGGATTTGTGGCCGCTATAACGTCGATGAAGGCCTCGAGTCCACTCACACGGAACCGCCGGCACCTGAAGAAGAATCTGGAGGGTCTAACTGACTACCAGGCTCACCGAACATGTCTCTGTAGTGAGCAGTAAGCATGTTCTTGCGAACCTGCAAAAATATATTTTTTGATTTTATGATCATCAATAATAAAAAATCTATCATCAATATTTTAAAAATCTATCTAACGAACATAAATTCCATAAACCTATCTAAATTCCCTAAACTAACCACCTAATATACTAAACTAATTATGGGGAGCGAGGAAATTACCATTTCGAAGGAGAGAGGAATGGGAGAGGAGTTGGAGAGGAAATGGGGAGGAATTGGAGAGGAAGTTGGGACAAATGGAGAGTGTGAGGTTTGGATTGTATATATAACTTACGAAGGCGTCGCAATTTTCTTGTAGCTTTACGAGGAATTAATGAGGCCTGTCTTTTATTTCCTCGTAAAATCCTCGTAATATTACGAGGAAATTGCGAGGCCCGTCCCAAATCCAACGACGAATAAGCGAGGCCCGTCTTTCTGGTCCTCGTAAATGCCTCGTAAATTACGAGTTTTTAACGAGGTAAATTTCTAAACCTCTAAAATCAGAATCCCCAAACCCCAAACCCTAAACCCCATCTTTCTTATATTCTACTTCATATATTACAAACATCTTCCTTTTAACCTCAATATCTTCTTAACATTTCAAAACTCAAAATTTAAAAACCACAATTCTTTAACTTCTAATATCAATCTCTTCTTTCTAATATAACTTTATACAAAATCAAATTATTTATTTAAATTTTTTAAAAATATAATCTTTTGAAGATTTGAAAATATAATCTTCTTAACATTTCAAAACTCAAATTTTAAAACCACAATTCTTTAACTTCTAATATCAATCTCTTCTTTCTAATATAAACTTATACAAAATCAAATTATTTATTTTGCAACAAAAATATAATCTTTTGAATATTTGAAAATATAATCTTTTGAAAATTATAAAATTATTAATGGGGTTTGGAGTTTGGGATTTAGACAAAATAGAAGAAAGATGGGATTTGGGGTTTATGGTTTAGGGGTTTAGACAAAATATCTCGTTAAAACCTCGTAAACCCACGAGGAAATTACGAGGAAATAAAAGACGGGCCTCGGTAATTCCACGTAAGCTTACGAGGCATTTACGACGATTTCGTCTTACGTGGAATTAACGAGGCTCGCATTTTTTTTCGTCGTTATTTCCTTGTTAACTATGAGGAATTAACGAGGTATGCTTTCTAAACGCCTAAAATCTAAAACCCCAAACCACAAACACCATCTTTCTTATCTTCTACTCTTCATTCCAAATTTCAAAACTCAAAATTTAAAACCACAATTCTTTAACTTCTAATATCAATCTCTTCTTTCTAATATAAACTTATACAAAATCAAATTATTTATTTTGCAAAAAAATATAATCTTTTGAAGATTTGAAAATATAATCTTTTGAAAATTATAAAATTATTAATGGGGTTTGGAGTTTGGGATTTAGACAAAATAGAAGAAAGATGGGGTTTGGGGTTTAGGGTTTAGACAAAATATCTCGTTAAAACCTCGTAAACCTACGAGGAAATTACGAGGAAATAAAAGACGGGTCTCGGTAATTCCACGTAAGCTTACGAGGCCTTTACGACGATTTCGTCTTACGTGGAATTAACGAGGCTCGCATTTTTTTTCGTCGTTATTTCCTCGTTAACTACGAGGAATCAATGAGGTATGATTTTTAAACGCCTAAAATCTAAAACCCCAAACCACAAACACTATCTTTCTTATCTTCTACTCTTCATTCAAAATTTCAAAACTCAAAATTTAAAACCACGATTCTTTAACTTCTAATATCAATCTCTTCTTTCAAATATAAACTTATACAAAATCAAATTATTTATTTTGCAACAAAAATATAATCTTTCGAAGATTTGAAAATATAATCTTTTGAAAATTATAAAATTATTAATGGGGTTTGGAGTTTGGGCTTTAGACAAAATAGAAGAAAGATGGGGTTTGGGGTTTAGGGTTTAGGGGTTTAGACAAAATATCTCGTCAAAACCTCGTAAACCCATAAGGAAATTACAAGGAAATAAATGACGGGCCTCAGTAATTCCACGTAAGCTTACGAGGCATTTACGACGATTTCGTCTTACGTGGAATTAACGAGGCTTGCATTTTTCTTTTTTTTTTATTTTCGTTATTTCCTCGTTAACTACGAGGAATTAACGAGGTATGCTTTCTAAACGCCTAAAATCTAAAACCCCAAACCACAAACACCATCTTTCTTATCTTCTACTCTTCATTCCAAATTTCAAAACTCAAAATTTTAAACCACAATTCTTTAACTTCTAATATCAATCTCTTCTTTCTAATATAAACTTATACAAAATCAAATTATTTATTTTGCAACAAAAATACAATCTTTTGAAGATTTGAAAATATAATCTTTTAAAAATTATAAAATTATTAATGGGGTTTGGAATTTGGGATTTAGACAAAATAGAAGAAATATGGGGTTTGGGGTTTAGGGGTTTAGACAAAATATCTCGTTAAAACCTCGTAAACCCACAAGGAAATTACGAGTAAATAAACGATGTTGGTGTGTTTAAAATCTAAAACCCCAAACCACAAACACCATCTTTCTTATCTTCTACTCTTCATTCCAAACCTCAAACCTCAATATTGGTGTGTTTAAAATGATGTTGAAACTTCCATATTTATAGAAAATTTTCGAATCTGGTAGTTGAAGTTTTGCGAGGAATTTGCGAGGAATAGGTAGGTAGCAAAAAAATGTGCTTTAGTATTCCTCGTTAAAATCACGTAAAACATTTCCTCGTAAAGAAGACGCGAATTTACGTTGTGTTTACGAGGAAACTCTATTTCCTCATTTCCTTGTAAAGATGATGCAAGCTTTACGTGGTTTTAACGAGGAAAGAGAATTTCCTCGTTAAAACCACGTAACTTTACGTTGTTTTAACGAGAAAATGTTTTCTTCGTTACTTTACGAGGAAATAACGACGTTTTGTTCTTTCTTTGTAATTTCCTCGTAAAGTCGACGTAATTTTACGAGGATTTTATTTCCTCGTTAATTTTCCTCGCCAAAATGTTGTTTTCTTGTAGTGACTTGTCCTTTTCTTCTACGGACTTTATCTTCAATAAATGCAACTACCGGTCGATGGTCTGACCCTACCATTCCTAAGTATTCCGTATACGAAACCGGGAAAAGAGTATGTCATTCCTCGTTGGCTAGTGCGCGATCCAAACGACATCTGACCGTAAAAGCCCCCTTACCCTTTCATCGTCTACCTTGCCACGACATTTTATTTCCCCGTGCCGGAAACTCGAGTAATCCACTGTTCCTTATCATGTCATTAAAGAGGATAAAAGAATTGGCACTCCGTAACGATCCTCCCTCTTTCTCATGGTTATTGGTGATTTCATTCAAATCTCCAATTATAAACCATGGGTCCGATCTCGCCAACCCATACTGTGTCAATCTCTCCCATACCTGCTCCTTCAGTTTCTGTACCGGATCACCATATACAAAAGTTAAAAAAATATTTTACCCATCGTGACTGCTTCCACATCTATCATTTGATTACTCGAATATAAAACTTGTATTTGAAATTCGTTATTATAAAAAAGTGCTAGTCTTCCGCTACTCAGTTCGGGTCCACCGTAACCAGATTATCATAGCCAAAATGGACCTGCAGTCCTTGCATAAAAGCTGCATCTTTTTTTGTTTTCGATAGAAATAAAAACTCTAGTTTGTATTTTTGCCATATTTCACGAAAATAACTCATAGTCCATTTGCTTCCCACACCCCGACAATTCCAACTTAGAATTTTCATAAAAAAATCTTACTTAAGCTCCTTCGAACTGAGAGATACAGATTTGATGATATCCTGATATCTCATAGAAACCCAATAGCCAGTTATCCTTTTCCTGATGTTCCATGTAAATTCCAAAAAGTGATACAAAGTATACAATCCAATATCCCACCAAAAAACGTTTCCTTTACGTCCAGTTTTACCAACTATTATTAACTCGAAACTAAACTCCCACTGATCAAAAACCAGAACACTAAAAGACCACAAGAAAACATGCTTTAGTTTATAAAAACTCTGACCCATACGTACGTCAATTATAGATCGTATCCAGATAGCATCCCTCATAGTTAACCTGAACCTTTGACCATGTATATCCCATCTGTGCCTAATATGCCGAGAAAGCCATTGGTTCCCAAGTACAAATTTCTGGAAATTAGCAGCATCATAGCGACTAAATAATGGTCCCATTTACCTGTAATTCCGAGCCAATTCTCAATCCAAGATCTCAAGAAACCAAATTCATTCCATTGCTTAACATGGACAACAGGATTGGCAGCTAAACAAAGAACTACAAAAGCAAAGCCAAAGACAATAATCCCATAAAACCCAAATAAAAAACAGATGGGCCCTGTTCGTTTGCAGGTCGCTAGCGTCAGCGACCAGTTCCAGCGTCTAAACGTTGTTCGTTTGGTGGTCGCTGGTTCTGCGACCGATCGCTGCGACCAGACGCTAGCGTTCAGCGTTTAAAAATTTCGATCGCTGGAAATTTCAGCGTTGCGATAGAGATCAGCGATAAAAAAAAACAGTGTAAAAAAGACAAAAATATCCTCGGTTTATTTTCAAAATCACAAAATCATATCCTTAAACCTAAAACTCTCTTGCCCCTCTCATCTCTCTCACGCCTCCTCTCTCACGATCTCTCTTCACCATCTCTCTCTCTCTCTCTCTCTCTCTCTACGATCTCTCTTCACCATCTCTCACAATCTCTCTTCACCATCTCTCACGGCCTCCTCTCTCACGATCTCTCTTCACCATCTCTCTCTCTCTCTCTCTCTCTTCACCATCTCTCTCTCTTCACCATCTCTCTTCACCATCTCTCACGATCTCTCTCTGATTCTGATTCGGACACAGGTATGATCTCGACCTTCACTTGAGATATTTAGGAGGGTTTATAGCTTGTACTGAAATCAGTGAGATGGGCATGTTTCAAAACGTAATCTTAGTGAGATGGGCATAGTTCTGGGTTTTGGGATTATAATCTGTTTTGATCAGTGAGATGGGTTTTCGATATCAATTATTATAAGTTTTTGATCTTGTCTTAATTCATTACTTCATTCACATATCAGATTAGATTTGCTTTGGTTGAAACAAGTAGATTAATGGCATTTTGCTATCTGATTCTAAAGAACCTGGTTGGCATGTGGGTTAGTTCTTTCACGTAGCTTAAGAATTTTTTTTTTTTGAACATGCTTAAGAGTTATTTTCTTTTAACATGCTTAAGAGTTATGTTTCAGTTTTGCTTTCTTAATGTCACCGCTAATACATGTATATTCTCGCTGACTTTGAATTAAAAAGAGTAATTATTACCTTGCATTTGTTTCACTTCTCAGGTTTCAACATAAATCACAACTATACAAGGCAAGAAGAATGGCTGATGACGTAAGTGTTTTATGCAGTTCTAGTTTCATAGATATTTTGTGATTGTTTTTTCTGTTAGTTTAGCTTGTTTGTCTATTGATGAGACTTGTTATTTAGAAATGGACCGATGAAGAAGTTAGGCATTTCTTTGCTCTGTATGCTGATGAGAAAAAGAAAGGGAACAGACCAAGGAGTGGCATAAATCTAGCTGGAAGAGAGTTCATTGTAAATAAGTTTGAAGAGAAATTTGGTAAGAGATGGATATGGGACAGGTTTAAGAACAAGGTTGATATTAGTAGAAAAGCATATGTCAAGTTCAAGAAGCTTACCCACAACAGAACCGGACTTGTATATGATGCTTTGGGAAGGTTGGCGATGTCGGAAGCTTGGTGGGATCAACGCATTGCGGTAAGTAACTTTTATTTTATTTGAAGTTTTTCTTCTATAGCAGCAATTACTAAGTTTTTTTATTTTATTTGTAGCTCTTTGCGACATATATGTATACTTGTATGTTTCAAATAAACTAAGTTTTTTTTTTCTTAAACAGGAATGGCAAGGTGCAAGAAAGTATAAGATCAAAGTGCCTCCAAACATGGATGTATTTGAAGCATAGTTTGGTGCTGTTACTGTAACTGGAGCAGAGGGGTGGTGTGCTCAGCAAGGAGAAGCTAGCTTAGATTCTAGAGCAGATGCAGAGAAGGATGATGAGTCTGATTCAGTTGACACTGATATGCCACCACCAAGAGAGGGAACCAGTAGTGCTGGATGTTCAAAGTCAAAAAGAAAGCGTAAGGAAGTTGATCAAGAGCCTTATGTTGTACGGAATGCAATTCTGGCTGAAAAAATAAGATAGCTGAGAAGATGGTGGAGATAATGGCAGAGGATCGGTGTTGTTGCAGCAGGATCGCAAATTCCGTATAGACTCAGTGTTGGAGATACTTTATAAGCTGCCTGAAGTAATAATGTGGTCACCATTTCACATTGGTGCACTTAACCATCTCAAAGCTAATGAAGGAAACAGAATGGCTTTTATGTCTTTCTCTAGTGATGATGATAAGATTAGCTATCTTGAGAATATGATTGGAGTTAAGATGTATGAAGGATTGTAGTTTCTGTTTAAGCCTATGACTTTTGTTAGTAAGAATGTTTTAATATGACTCAGATTGTAGTGTTTCTTTTAAGCCTATGACTTTTGTTAGTAAGAATGTTTTAATATGACTCAGATTGTAGTGTTTCTTTTAAGCTTATGACTTTTTTTGTTATGACTCAGATTGTAGTATTTAAATGTGATAGGAAGTTGATGTCTGTTTTAAGCAGTTCTTTTTAAAATTGTAATCAGTTTTTTAATCAGTTATATATGATTTTAATGTTTTGCAGATGGTTAGGTGGTACTTGGATGATGATGATGATGATGATGATGATTATGAAGAAGAGCAGGAAGTTGATATGCTTAAGCCAGCAAGATTGCTTCATAGAACAGATCGAGGTGCTGGATGGCATCATGTTCAGCAGCTTATGCACGGGTCAGATCAACAGTGTTATGATATTCTTCGCATGCATCAGAGGACATTCCAAGATTTGTGTAAGATGTTAGCAACAAGATATGAGTTAAAAGAGACGAACAATGTCTATATTGAAGAAGCGGTTGCAATGTTCCTTGAAGTGGTGGGTCAAGATCAGACAGTACGGGTTATTGCACAAACATATCAGCGTTCGTTGGATACGGTCAAAAGAAAACTTAGTGAGGTTTTGAGTGCTCTCTTGAAGTTTGCTGCAGATGCACTAAAACCAGAAGATGGTGAGTTCACAAGAGTATGTCCTGCTTTGGGAAATGATGATCGATACTGGCCATATTTTAAAGATTGTATTGGAGCATTGGATGGTACTCATATCTCAGTTCGTCCTCCTAAGGGAAATGCAGAAGCATACAGGGGTAGAAAACAGGTGCCAACCATGAATGTCCTTGCTATATGTAACTTTGATATGAAGTTCATATATGCTTATGTGGGGGTACCAGGTAGAGCCCATGACACAAAGGTATTGACTTACTGTGCAAGGAATGAGCCCTTTTTTCCACATCCGCCAAATGGAAAGTATTATGTGGTTGATGCTGGATATCCTACAAGAACAGGGTATCTTGGTCCGTATCGTAGAGTTCGGTATCATCTTGATCAGTTCAACAGAGGAGGACCACCAACGAACACTCGAGAAGTGTTCAACCGGAGACATTCAAGCTTACGATCAGTGATTGAGCGGACATTTGGAGTGTGGAAAGCAAAATGGAGAATTCTTGACCGTGGGCATCCTAAATATGGTTTGATCAAATGGATGAAGCTAGTGACGGCAACAATGGCTCTACACAACTTCATACGTGATTCACATCGAGAAGATAATGATTTTGTGCATTGGCAGGGAAGAGAAGAATATCATGCTCATGGTGATAATGAAGTTGAAGATGATGAAGAAGAAGAAGAAGAAGATGGTGATGGTTATGATGGACATATTCCATATAATCCGACTGGTGACAGAGCCATGGAAGATTTACGTGATCATATTACTAGTGAGTTGAGTAGAGGATATCGATTACCTTATTAGTTTATTTGATTTGAGTTTATTATTAATCTTAAAACATTTGACTTTTGTTTTTAAACATTTATTTATGTTTTGTTTGTTGATATAGTTTTTATATTACAAGATATGAATAATTAAAAATAATTCTTAAAATCATATTTTTGTAAAAATAATCGACTTAATAAGCTAAATGTAAATATTTGGTCGCCAGCGACATTGAAACGAACAATGGAGCGACAACCGCAGCGTTCAACCTCGCGACTTACAAACGAACAACGAAGCGATAACCGATGCGATCAGTCGCGCGACCTTCAAACGAACAACATACAACGACATCAAGTCGCTGACGCTGGTCGCTGACTCTGGTCGCTGACGCTGGCGACTTCGAAACGAACAGGGCCATGCTCATAGAGCTTATTATTAAAAAACTAAAACATTCCATAACAAAATCCGACTCCTGTTTGCCACACTTCTCAGAGGGAGCCTGATCCATAAAATTATGGTTTCTGATGAGCAGAGAGCATATTTGAGGCTATCTTACTCTCCTGGTGGTGCCTATTCGCTTACGAGGGGAGGCAAGAGCCTTGGCACTGCGCATCTTATTGCTCGCTGCAGTAGTCATAGTTGACTTAAATAACCTCTTTTTTGTCACCTGCGCCTTGGTCTCTTCCTCTGTCTGCTGCCCTATCTCCTCCACATTCCCGAGTAGCTCTTCCGACTCTGCAAGAATAGCATTTTCCTCTATCTCCAAGTTCATTACTGCCATCTCCTCCTCTGTAAGCTCTGGTAAATCATCAGCTTCATCCAAGTCAAATCCCTGCTCTCGACAATTTGCCTTAATTTCATCCCATTCCATCACCTCACCTTGACTAGTCCCTGGAGTTGTCGTAATCCCTTCTCTGCATCAGCCGGGTCTGAAACAACTTCAGTACCACTCGCCTGCGTCTTAGCGAGTTGTTCTTGAAAACCTGCTGATGGAGGCATCATGAGATCATTCTCCTCTGTCATAATTTCCTCCTGAACTTCCTCCTGTGACCAAAGCTGTTTTTGTTGAGCTCCCGCTTGACCTGATGTCTCCTTCTTGGTCCCCTCCTGGTCACTCATTCTTGTATCTTCCCGGCGGGGAGCTCTTTTGCCTCTGACTCTTCCCCATCTCCTCTGTTGTTTCCTCTATTTTCCGATGGCCTCCTGTTTCCGCGATCAGCTACTCTAACCCATTTAGAGTCTGCATCTTCAACCATTTTACCCTTTCCTTTACCATAGTACTCTCTTGCCTCCCTCTCACGGTTGTGCTGATTTGCAGTTCCGTTAATCACTACCCCTTTGTAGCTTCTGGCTCTGTCATCGTGCTTAATGCCTTCGCGAGTCTCCATTTTCCTCTCAGACTGATGCTTAAAACCCTTCAACAATGGGCATTTAACCTCTTGATGGCAAAGACTGCCATATCCGAACAGCTTCTCGTATCTCAGCAAGTATCGGAACCCCTTCTCCATCATAAAATTCACCCCCTGTGAAGTCTCAAAACAGAGCTCCTTAAAGCCGTCCACCACCACCAGAACTCGCATTAGTTCCAAATCCACTTCCACCACCCTTCCAATAGCTTCTCCTATACTCTCAAACGTTGAGACTGTTCTGAACTCCTTGGAGACACCCAGAACCCGGACCCAAAAGGGAATTTCATATGGATAGTTGATAGATCTCTTCGGTTGCCACTTTGCCAAGGCAAACATCCAAAAATCAAAATGATAAGGCTGAAGTTTTAGTACCCCCTCAATGTCCTCCTCTTTTTCGAACTCAAATTGGAACTTACCAAGCCCCAAATCCTTCCCTATAACCCGATCCTCAAGCTTCCAAATCTTCGGGAGATTAGAGAGCAATGCCTTCATCTCCTGTGCCGGCGGGTTCATACACCTCCCAACCAGAATCTTTGAACACGACCTGATCAGATCAGAGTTATCAAAGTGAGCCACTGCGATCTTGAGCCGCTTACGATTCCCTCTCCATTCCTTGTATCCCCCATAGATCCCACCAATTGACCATGTGCCATTGGAAACCACTAAAGCCTTGTTTGCAAATGAATTTTGAAAAAGAGAAAGCTTTGAGACTGATGAATAGAAATCTCTGTTCTGAAGAGCTTTTATAATGAACCCTTATTTTGTTTCCATTACTCCATAGATAATCCATGTCGATGCCAGAATTAATATAATTGATCTTCCACGTTTCCAATTTTCCAAATCGCATCAGATCCTTTCCCATCTTTGTGAATAAAGAAATCTGAGAATACTCACCTTGATATCCTGTCGATTGTGTCGTAATAATGGTTGAACCCAGATACCAATCCTCCGCCAAAATCACCAACTCGATTTTGCTGGAAATTTCCTTTCCTTGACCCATCGCAATCCCGATTTGATACGAAATAGATCCCTCCTTCCTTCCTTCCTGATTTGATTCGCCATAATAACCCCTCTCGATCCGATCTCTCCGTCCAATTCCAGGATCCCACCATCTCGATTTCATGACGAAACCCTAGTTCGCGTTCGCCGTCGCAGTCGCCAGTCTTTCTATTTTTTTTTTGTCTGGAAAAAAGATTCTTAAAAGATAAAATAGTAAGTCTAAATTATCTTCACATAACAATGTATTTATTTATAAAATCCTCCTATATAGTAAGTTTATTGATGCTAAATTATATTTTTATACACAACAAGGAAATATAAATGATCCTAAATAAATTTTATATATATTTTAAAACATTATGCTGATGACCAATTGTTTTTTTTTTAAATATTTTGCATGCAAACTGTAGAAATAAAAATATATATTTTGAAGGGTGTCATCTATTTGATTATTTCAAATTATGAACTTATTTTACCGAATTTGAATTATATTGTTATCTAATAAATATTTATAACAAATAAAAATGTATACTTTTTATATATTAAAAATGTCAAATAAAAAATCACAACCTTGACTCATGTATGATATTTTTTAAAAATAAGTCATCACTAGAAATTAATTATCTTTCATTTATTACTAATAATATTACTTAATAATATATCATTTTTAATATAACAATTAACTCCTATAAAATCAGGTCCATTGTTTGCTAAATGGGTTTATTGGACCATAGAAATTTCATAGCCAGACCTGGAAAAATCAGAAACCCAATCGCAAATCAAAGGAAGTCTGACGTGGAAAACAAAATCAACCCTATTGGTCAATTTAATCATCCGACGTGGAGACCTTCCATGTGTTTGTTATTCAGCTTTTACTACTTGTTGATATTGCTTAATAATATATCATTTTTAATATAACAATTGCTCCTATAAAATCAATTATATCATTTTTAATAATATATTGTTTGTTAAATGATCTTATTGGGCCATAGAAATTTTATAGCCACACCTGAAAAAATTAGAAGCCCAATCGCAAATCAAAGGAAGTCTAATGTGGAAAACAAAATCAACTTGGTCAATTTAATCATCCTAAAAGGTTTTCCCTAGGCTTGTTATTCAACTTTTACTACTTGTTGATACTCACTTTATTTTAAACCTCTATAATACTTTTTTTTTGTCATCGACTTTTACAGACTCATACAAACTTCTACAATAATTTGTTTTCATAATTTCAACATCCTACCCCACAATTATTAATTCATATTCTTTACAACATATAATTACATATTAATAGTCTGATTGTAATTAATTTAAAAACTAAAATAACAAAACTTTTAATGCCTTTTATTTTGAACTATTATACTTAACTTACTTTTTAAAAATAAATATTAAAATCAATATTACTAAAGCAATTAAAATTAAGAACATCTTCATTTTTAAGTTAGATATTTACCTAATTTTATTTTCAAAAACGTGAAACTTAATATGATTAAAACAACTAAGTACACAAAATTAAGAAACTTTAAATACAAAAATATAAACACATAAACGGAAAATTAGGAAAGTTTTGGATGTTAAAAAAATTATTATTGAGATCTGTTTAACAAAAAAAGTTTAAAACACTAAAATAGTAAACTATAGTAAAATGACATATTTTGTTTCTATATCTAAATAAAATGAAAATAATTTTATCTACAGATAAAAAGAAATTAATTTTAATTTTTTTTTTAAGTTTTATTATATAATTAATGTGTTCCAGTTATTATGTAAGGATAAAAGTACAAAAGAACACAGTATTTAAATCTTTTGACTCGGTCGAACTCGCTTATCCTTGTGCTATTGGGTCTAAAATCTCCTAATTCGTTCTGATGGATTCTACTTCTACCATATGATTATCAGCCCAGCCTTAATCTCTATAATATTATTTGAGAAGTCAGTTTCTTATGTGTCTCGCTCATGTTAATTCTCACGGTGGTTGATTACACATATACCCTTAATGAATTAAAATTATTATAGTTAAATATTTTATTGATTTTTTAATTTAGTTTCCTTTTTAAATTTTCCAAATAACCTATATAATAAAAAGGAAACATTTATAAAAGCTAATTTAAAAACGAAAATATATGCTTATATAATATGATTTCATTAAAAAGGAAAGTTCACAAAATAGTAATATTCAAATTAAAAAAATAACATAAATATACTTTTGAAGTAATAAAATACTCTATTTATATCTATATTTTCTTATATGAAAATATATATTTTATATAATGTGATTTCATAAATAAATTTCACATAGATAATCTTGATATTAGAAAAAGAAATATTATTTATTTTAAAACATAATTCTAAGCAATACAATTTAAAAGTAAAAGAATATTTTTAACATATCTATCTATTTTCTTAGATGATTACATAAAATAATTAAGTAACAAAAATAAATATATGTTTAATTGGCTAAAATAGTTTATAATTAGTATTATTGAAATGTTTTATTTATTTTCATATATTTATTTAAATATAATATCTTTCAATTACAACAAAAATATCTATAAATTATTTTGTAAAATTTATATATATAGGGATGGGATTTCATTATATCATTGTTATATTAATTTATTTAATTCAGAATCCGAAACTTTAGGTTATTTTTATCTCACTCTAATCACAATATATCTTAAGTTATAAATAACCATCCTAAAATATATTTAGATATCTCAAACAACCAATATAAATGCAAATAAGAAAATTAATCAAAAATTAAATATATTTAGGATAAAAATATTATAATTGAATTCAAAGAAATTAATGCAAACCAATATATTCAAATGATAACCAATATATGAGTCTGTGTTTGCTGATAAAGAAAAAAAACTAAATCGACTATAAAACAACAAAACTGACAACATATAACATATCTAAAATTGTATGTCTAATTAAAGTAATATAATATTATTAATATAAATTATGCATATAAATATTAAATTGATATAAAATTAAAAATAAATAGTAATTAATCATTATAGTATATCTACTTTATAAATATTTAGATCCGTGCATGAGCAGTTAGATACAGTTAGATATACAGTTAGATATACAGTTAGATATAAAATTAAAAATAAATAGCAATTAATCACCTAGTTCAAGGGTGGTTCCTGGAACTTTTTCTACCTCGCTCTAGGTTTGACATCTATCTAACTGTATATTTCGCACTGATTGGTGTACTAAATCAGGCCCATCAGCTCAGAAATAAAAAATAACAATAAACAAAATCCACGTAATTTCAAAAACTCCAAAGAGCATCCATATCATCGAAAAAAATTCATCAGAAAGATGCCACGTGGCATTAATAAAAATAAATATATAATTTAAGGAACTAAATAATAAGTCAATATACAATATAAAAATAGAAATATTACATTAAACATATATCTGAAATAATGTATATTTTACATTTTAATTATTTCCAATTTTTTTAAAGAAATTGTAATATTACAATATTAGTAAATACTAGATTAAAAATATATTTAAAATAACATATAGTTTTATATTTTAATTATGTCAAAATATTACTTCTATCTGAAAAAGTAAGAGCATTAAAATAAGTAAATATAAGTTAAATAAGTAAATATACATTATAAGAAATAAAAATATTACTTTTAATATCTATCTGAAAAATAATTAGAAAAACAAAACTATTACATTAATATTTATGTCATATGGTATTATTATTAAAAACAGAAAATAAATAATATTATATATACAATATAAAAACAAAATATTACATTAAATATCTATCGTAATATTGTCATTTGATACAAAAGGCTAATATCTGTCGTAATATTAACCTTTTGAGGTTTCAGGAAACGTTCACATTAGCGAAAAAAATTCATCAGAAGATGCCATGTAACATTAATACTAAAAAGTAAATATATAATATAAGAAAACTAAATAATAAGTGAATATACAATATAAAAATAGAAATATTACATTAAACATATACTGAAATAATGTATATTTTACATTTTAATTATTTTCAAATATTTTTAAGAAATGGTAATATTACAATATTAGTAAATATTAGATTAAACATATATTTGAAATAACATATAGTTTTATATTTTAATTATGTCGAAATATTACATCTATCTGAAAAATTAAGAAAATTAAAATAAGTAAATATAAGTTAAAAAGTAAATATAAATATAAGAAACAAAAATATTACTTTTAACATCTATCTGAAAAATAATTTAAAAAACTATTACATTAATATTTATGCCACGTGGTATTATTATTAAAAACAGAAAATAAATAATATTAGATATACAATATAAGAAACAAAATATTACATTAAATATCTATCGTAATATTGTCATTTGATATAAAAGTAAGAAAATTAGAATAATTAAATATAAAATATAAGAAAAAATAAAAATAAGTAAATATACAATTAAGAAATAAAAACTAAATTAAACTTCTATATGAAAAATATATAGTAAAATAAATAATAAGTAAATATTTAGTATATGTAATAAAAATATTATGTTTAACATTTATCATACTATTAGAATAAGTAAATATACAATATAAGAAAAAATAAATAACAACTAAAATAAAATATAAGAAATATAAATATTACATTAAACATCTTACAATATTATCATTTAATATAAAAGAAAAATAGAATAAGTAAATATAAATATAAGAAAAAAATAAAAATATATAATAATAAATAATAAGTAAATATACAATACAAGAAATAAAAATATCCCATTAAACATTTATTGTAATATTACAATTTGATATAAAAGAAAAAAAATTAGAATAAGTATTTATACAATATAAGAAAAATAAGTAAATATACAAAATAAGAATGGAAAAACTATATTAACCATCTATCTGAAAAATATATATTTTTACATTTTTATTATTTCCAATATTTTTATTAGTAAATATATAATATAAGAAAAAACAAGCTTACATTATAAGAAATAGAAATATTATATTAAACATCTATCATAATATTATCATTTGATATAAAAGCAAGAAAATTAAATTAAGTAAATATTAAATATTAAAAACAATAAATAAATATACAATTAAGAAGTGAGAAAACTAAATTAAACATCTCTTTAAAAAATTTATAGTAAATAAATAATTATGAAATGTCTACATCAAAATATAAAACAAACATCGAAAAGAAGTCACATGACATTGTTACTCTGTGACTCATTACCGAATTATTAAAATAAGTACATATACAACCAAAATAATTTATCCATAACTTTTAAAGCCCTTCTAAACAATTTATTTGTTACATTGGAGTCTTTTTCAAGAGTACTATATATGTATACTTTGAGCAAGACAATCTAAAACTAATATATTAAATCATAATTAAGCATCTAAAGAATAAAATATTTAATGAACATAAGGGAACCAAATAGAAAACAACCACAAGTAAAGTGAAAGACAATTTTTAAATTATGATATTAGATTTATATTAAGGCTACAACTATTAGTTAGATGTTTCTTTGTTAAAAATAATCGAAGTGACATATTGTTAGAAACTAAACTAGAAAAAACTTTAAAAAATAATTATTTTTTTATTTGTAATTTGATATGTAAAATAATTAGACAAATTTGACGTGATAAAAATATAAAAATTAATTTAATATTTATCTAAAAATGAAATAAATATTTTAAATATATTTAAATTATTTGTATATTTGTGTACCTGCCCGTAGGGCGGGTTTAATCCTAGTAATGGTTAAAAGCTACAGTAATTGAAGTAATATATAATGTAAGCTTATCTAGATAAAAGAAATATGACAAGCCATATTAGTTCCCGCACGAACATCAAATTTATCTTATAAAAACATTCTATGATTTTATTCATTTTTAGTAACGTTGGAAACCATGTGTTTTATACAATTTTTCAAATGAAATTATTATACGAATACCTTATAGTTATACTCTCTCCGTATCAATTTAAGTGATTTTTAAAGATTTCGATTTTGTTTCAAAATAAGTGATGTTCTCAATTTTCTAGATAAAATTTAATGTCAGTTAAAATTTGTAACCAATTACAAAATAATATATCATTTTTTATTAGTTAAACTAATTTTATTTAATGTTATTTTTATATAACTAAGATAAATTATATAAAATTTTACCTTTTCTTAATTTTTATGATAGAATCTTAAAGTTCACTTAAAATAATACAGAAGGAGTAAGTGTTTTGTTACTCTCTCCGTTCAGTTTTAATTGACGTTTTACATTATTTCACACAAATTTAAGAAAGCATCACAACGCCTATTTTAACCTCTCGTTACATTAATTTTATGCATACCATTGGTACGACAACTCATAATAAGAAAGGTAAAACAAGTCTATTCTGGTCAAGTTTTGCATAAATTTATGGAAACGGCAATTATATAAAGACAAAATAAAAGTTGTAAAACGTCAACTTAAAAAATGGAGGGAGTATTTTATTATGTGAGTATTTAATTTACTAAGTAATGAGGTTTACAGTATTACTAATGTACTTCAGTATTTTGTGTTTGTTTTTGAAAAGAGCATATTCAAATATTTATATATCATTTACGTAAAAACCAATATATTGTAAATGTTGGTATGATAAACTAATGCATTGCACTTTTTAGTTAGTACTCTTTTTGTTAGATATTAATATAAATTAGGAATAGTCATTTATCTTAATAATATTTTGAGTAAAATTGTAGTACAGTTTTGATTTAATAAATGAAAATATTCAGTTTTTAAAAACTTATAAAAATATGAGCAAATTTGTAGAATTTAAAATTAATTTGACGTTTGCGCATAAAATAATATATTAATGAAAAATCTGTTTCTATTTTTGTTTCTTGTAATTCAATCTATGAAAAATAGTACACAACACAATATTTTGCGAAATTTGAGTTATTTCAAAATTGTCTTAACAATTTTGAAATTTAGTATATGAATAGACTTCTCTTTTGTATTGACCAGAAAAAAAAAAGACTTGTCTATTGTTTTTCAATTCGAATAGTACAGAACCACTAGTAGTTGACAAAAAAGGAAAAGAACAGCAACTAGTCACTTCATATATTAATGGACATATCTTAAAAAGCAAACAAAATGATGCGAATAATAAATGAACCATCATCCAATGAGGCTCTTGGGTAGAGGCAGAACCGTAAATAAGTGGAAAAAGAAGAGGAAGCAGCGGTTTCATCACGAAGAACAACAACACAGCTTTTATTTGAAAATGGCTCCATTTCACGAGGTCTTTCTCCTTCTTTCTCTCGCCGTAGGCTTTACTCGAGAACCAGACCCCAAAGATCGTTTCTTTCGTATTCACTACTATATTATTATATATACAACACGCACATTGTAGAGAAAACACTATTTTAAAATTACCGAACACAAATTTGATGTTGCGTTTGAATTCTCCAAGGTTGTCTCTTTCCTTCTCTGCTTTCGAGTGATTCTCTCCCACTCTATTTTGCAACGGTAACAAAGGATTTTACTTTTTCAAAATCCGACAGAGAAAGAAACAGACAAAGAAAAGAGCTTTCATCTACTCTAGTCTTGAACTCATGTCTTTCTTCTTCTTCTGACACTCTTTAACCAGAAACAGACAGAGTCAAAGACAGACGCTTTTGCTGTCTTTATTTTTAAAAAGTTGGCGGTGAAAAATGGAGAGAAGAAACGAAGCGATGATGATAAAGAGATCGAAGTGGCAGTACCCACAAGTGGGCCTTCCTACGCCGAGGATTCTCCAGCTGCCACGTAGGCAGAGTGTTCGACGAAGTTCAGCAAAGGGCAAGACAACGACACAGAAGGACCAGGGAGTGAAACTGGAGGCTCTGTTTCACCAGGAGAGGTCTTTTGATCGAGGAGGAGGGGGACCTGTTCTGATGGAGGCGGGAAGGAGGAGAGAGAAAGTTGCGGAAGGGAGAGAGATCGGTGGGTCTTTGACGTCGCCTTCTAACGAAGTAGATGAAGCCAAGTGGAGGTTTCAGACGGAGATGTTGAGATCAGAGTGTAACTTGTTAAGGATTGAGAAAGAGATTGCTTTGAAGAAGATGGAGAGGAGGAAGAAGCGAATGGAGAAAACGCTTAGATCCGCTGTTCATACTCTTCTCTCTGTAAGTCCAATCTCATTGGTGTTTGTGTTGTGTTAGGAGTTTGAAGCTGTTTTTAATGTTGGTATATGATTCATGTAGGGGAGACAGAGAATCTCAGAAGGGAAGAAAGAGAGCAAAGTTTTGGAAGATGAGATAAGCTATTTAATTGAGAAACTTAATGAGTTGAAGTCTCCAAAAGTCAATAAGGACATGGAAGAAGCTAGAAACTTCAGACATAACTTTGACAAGCAAGCTTGTGTCTTAAGAAGAGAGCTTGAGAAGTTCGATGAAGAAGGAGAGGTTTGTGTTAAAGGGATTCAGAAAATGGCAGAGGCTAGCTTCTTGTTCAACAACAATAACGGCAATGTGAGTGATAACAATTCACTATAAGATTAATTAGTCTTTTTTTTTTTTTGCATGATCTTGATTTTGGATATTACCTGCTGCAGATAGATACATTGAGTAGTAAAATGGAGGCGTTGTCGATTCTCTCCAAAACCATTGATCTTCAAGATGTATCTGTACAAGACATGCATACTGAGAAAGACTGTTCTAGTCACTGCAAAGCAGTTATGAGGAAGATCGCGGATCAAGTAAGAGCAGAAGCTGAGCAATGGTCACAAATGCAAGAGATGTTGGGTCAAGTGAGGAATGAAATGGAGGAACTTCAATCTTGTCGCGATTTCTGGCAAAACCGCGCTCTCGAATCAGATTCTCAGATACAGAATCTACATTCCTCAGTAAGATTGAATTCATCTTCATGTAACATAACTTCATACAAGTTTTGACGGTCCCAAACCTCCTAGTATTAGAAAAAAATATATATTTAAGATCTTTTCTTTTTATGAATCTGTTTAGGTTGAAAGTTGGAGAAGAAAGGCGTTATCATCAGAAGTAAAGTTTAGGAACATACAAGCAGAGGTTTGCGGGTTGCAAGAAGAGATCAAAAGATTGAGGAAGGAAGGTAATAAGTTGGAACCAGAGAAGAACAAGTTGCCAACAGAATCAGAGAAGAGAGTATTGATTTGTAGGTTGAAAGAAAACAGACATAGCAACAATGGAGATTGGTCTAAGTACAGTGAAGGAAGAACAGCAAAACCGTGCTCAAGACCGCCTTTAAGAGAGATTAAGAACGGTTCAGTGGCAGCAACAAGGCAGAGAAATACTCCAATGTCATGAAAATGTAACCTTGTTTTTCTGACAAAAATTCAAAAATTTCTGGTTTTCTTTGGTTAATAAATTTACAAACTGAGTTCATGAAAACTTGGTTTAGCCAATCTCAACTAGTCATCACCATTGTACCCAAGATCCAAAAATAGAACCAAACCAAACTGAAAAAAAAATATCGAAATGTTCCTACATTTATATCTGAACAACCAAACCAAAATCAAATGAAAACATAATGAATATCTAAATACAATGAAATGCAGGTTTTATACACAAAATTTAATTGTAGTTAAAAAAACATAAAATTTAATTGTATTTAAATATAAAATAGTTAAATATCTGTAAATATAAATTATAAAGCATTTAAAATGTTAACAAAAAATTATTTTAAATTATTCCAATATTTTATTCAAAACAATCTTCGGAGAAATTTTAATTATACCACAAGTTTGATATCATTTCTCAAATTTACCACTAATGAATGATTATTTTCACAAGTTTGATAATACTTTAAATTTGTGATAAAACACTAAAAAGTTAATTTTTTAAATATTTACAAAAAAATTATAAATTAACTCCAACCCCTTGATGTTAAACTTTAAACAATAATCAATAAAGTCTAAACTTAAATGTTAGTATATTTTTTTATTGGTGATATTTTAAAAAGTGGTGTGGTATTTCTAACAATTTTTCAACATCTAAAATAATCTGAATCATTTGATCTTTTATCCAAACTATGGGTTACACAATGTTTCAGTTAACATACCTGAAAATAGAATGAATTTGAACCATAACCAAACTGAACTGTATATCTAAATGTTAACGTGTTCTTAATTTTACTATCCGAATCAAACCGTAGACTATCCGAACCAAGTTATGTTTGGTTCTTAAATGGATTTTTTTTTCCATTCAAACTAAAAATAACAGATCCAAACCCAATCGCATAATCTCAACTTTAAATTCACCATAAAGTATTGATATATATGAATAAACGTACGGACGAGATAAAAAGTCACATACTAGGCAGGGAAACATCCCGAGGAAAACTCTAACGAACTCTCCCAAAAATGGCCGAACGAAAAGGCAGAAAAGCTAAGAAAATCTCAGTTTTGAACATTTCAAACACATAGAAAAAGAGAGAGAGAGAAGATCTGAAAGAAGAATGAGCAGCGAAGAAGAGAAGACGGTGTGTGTGACAGGAGCTTCAGGTTACATTGCTTCGTGGATCGTCAAGCTTCTCCTTCTCCGTGGCTACACCGTTAAAGCCTCTGTTCGTGATCCAAGTCCGTCTCTCTCTATTTTCTCTATTCGATCTCCTTCCAAAACAACGGATCTATTAGTCACTCTTAGGTTTTTTTTTTTTTGGGTCACTCTTAGGTTTAGATATAAGATTCATGTTTAAGATTCAATATTTAATAAAATTTGAAGGCGTGGGAAATGATTTAGAGACATTTAGCTAATAGTGTTCGGATAATTTCAAGATTCATAGATTGGTTATGTATATATATGGTTTAATAATAACAGATGATCCGAGGAAAACAGAGCATTTGCTTGCGTTAGAAGGTGCAGAGGAAAGGCTTCAATTATTCAAAGCAAACTTGTTAGAAGAAGGCTCCTTCGACTCAGCAATCGACGGTTGCCAAGGAGTTTTCCACACTGCATCACCATTCTATCACGATGTCAAAGATCCTCAGGTCTCTCTCTCTCTTTCTCTTATAGTCATATTCTAAGCTATCAAATCCTCTGTTTTTGATTGATTTGTGTTCTATTAGGCTGAGTTACTTGATCCAGCAGTGAAAGGAACAATTAATGTTCTAAGCACTTGCTTGAAGACTCCCTCTGTTAAGAGAGTCGTCTTAACCTCATCTATAGCAGCTGTTGCTTTCAATGGAATGCCTCGAACACCCGATACCATAGTTGATGAAACTTGGTTCGCCGATCCTGAATATTGCAGAGCTGCCAAGGTAAATAATCAAACAACTTAGGTTTGCTTGTTCTCCAAGTTAACACTCTGTTTTTTTTTTTTTTTTTGTAAAAAGCTATGGTATGTACTCTCCAAGACATTAGCTGAAAATGCAGCGTGGAAGTTCGCGAAAGAGAACGATATGCAGCTGGTTTCGATAAATGCAGCAATGGTGATTGGTCCTCTTTTACAGCCAACGCTCAACACTAGTGCTGCTGCAGTACTAAGCTTGATCAAAGGTAAAGAAAAAGATAGACCATTGGTTTTGATTCAGACATGTGCTAAGCTTGAAACATTGGTTTACATTTTCAGGAGCACAGACGTTTCCTAATGCGACATTCGGGTGGGTTAACGTCAAAGATGTAGCAAACGCTCATATTCAAGCGTTTGAGAATCCAGAAGCTAATGGAAGATACTGTTTAGTGGAGAGAGTTGCTCATTACTCTGAGGTTGTTAACATTTTGCATGATCTTTACCCTGATTTTCAACTCCCTGAGAAGTAAGTTCTTTATTTTAATGTCAGAAACAGAGAAATTCTGTTTTTTCTTTAAAGAAATTGTTAAATTATAGACGAGATCTTTGAAAAGAATCCATTGGGGTTTGTAAATCGCAGGTGTGCAGATGAAAAGATATTTATTCCAACCTACAAAGTGTCAAAAGAGAAAGCAGAGTCTCTTGGGGTTGAGTTTGTGCCATTGGAGGTTAGCATAAAGGAGACTGTTGAGAGTTTGCAAGACAAAGGGTTCATCAGATTCTGAGTTTCATGCCAGAACCAGACTTGGATGTGTTTGTGTTTCCTTCCTTCCCATGTTTCTACTTTTTAATTTGGTTGTGGTTATTTTCCTTAATTTAATTCTGGAGTGCATGTGTTGCCTATGACATTTTGAAAGTTTGTTTTTGCAGAATTAAACTATTTTGTTCTCATTGGAATTTGTATTTGCATGTAATTTGGTGTATAATTATTTCCTAATAAGTAATGAGTCTATATGTCAACAAGTGATATTTGCCTCATTTTATCACTTTTGCTCTGTACACAAATGTTATCATTATGAGGAGGAATAAGTAACAACAATAACATAAAAGACGACTTTTGAAATTTAAGTTTTATTAACAACAATGATAGGATCTTTGTGTGTGTTTCCAATGTTTTATGAAAAGATCTAAAGAGGATGATAAACATTTAGATGATCCAGTTGCTATCATCTTTTATCTCTGCTTCCTCCGACCATGTTTGCTGCACATTTTCCCACACATATCCTCCATTTTCCTGCAGATTGCAGTACATTTTCAATACTCAAGAAAATGAATCTACTCTTCAAGATTTGTATACTAGAGTGTACAAACTGCTTGCCGTCTTAACAATCCCTTACCTTCGAGGTGAACTTGACAGTTGTTCTGCAGCATTTCCTTTCATTCCCTGCGATATATATATATCTAACAATTAAGAGAGCAGTTCATTTTAATGGGTTTCATTCATGTAGCATACTAAGACTTTTACTTACCAGTTTGTTCCCATTTATCAAGCTTTACCATCCAAGTCCCAGGAGTAGTCTGTGTTGCCAAAACTTGATCTGTCCAAACCCGAAACTTCTTGTCCTTTTTGTCTCCATGGTACTTCTCAAGCTCGTCAATGGTGTCTCTTAGAGATTTTTCAGCACCAGATGGATGAACAAAGACACCAGCAGGATGCTGAAGGATAATATCATCATTTAGTTAGTCTCTTGGATACAGTAAGATTTGCGGATAAAGAGAGAAACAAGGGTTATAATTATATATATACTCACACATGAAGCTTTGAGACATGCTATGTATGCCTCACAGTTGTCAGCTTCACCTCTTCTCCATCTCTCATAGAACAAGAAAAACTTGATAACCTCACGACCCGGGTTTACATTATCCTCCTTGCACTCCAATAAGCCATAAACATCTCTCGGAGAAAGATTTGGACCGAGCTTAAAATGACCAATGGCTTCTAAAATCCCACCCACACACCTCTCACTCGCGTGGATTATCTTTGCATTGTCTTTCGCATTCTCTTCATACCACTCCAACAACTCCTCTTGAGAGTTGCTTACCTGTGATATAACAAGAGAAGATTTCAAAAAACAGATACAAAAATGAGATTCAAGATGGTGAAAACTAACCATGACACCATAAACATTAGGAATGGTAAAGAGCTCAGTGTCGTTTCCAGAGTCACCACAGACAAGAGTATTAACAGGAAGCTTCCCTTCAGTCTTGAGCTTGTTCAGGAGATAAGCAAGAGCTTGTCCTTTGCCTCCACCTTTTGGTAAAACATCCAAAGCTTTTCCTCCACTGAAAATGATTTTAATCTCCAACTGAAGCAAAAAACAAGACACCATCATATAACACACATGTTGTGAAAGGAAACGAACAAGATTAACCAATGGTACTTACTCCACGTTTCTCCAACCGTTGGTATAGCTCCTTGGTCACTTCTTGAGCCTTACTCTTGTCAATGAAAAAGCTAACCTTGTTTGGTCTCTGATCACATTCTCTCTGCATCAAGCGACCACACTCTGGTAATTTAACACACACACATATATATATATATATATATATATAATATATATATATATACATAGTGGTTAGATAGAGACATTTGTTTGTGTTATTCAGACAGTAACCTGAATAGTCAACTCAGGGAACTTGCTGGTTTCTTCTTCGACGATTCCTCGGTCCCATTTATGGTTCATGATATCAACCCAAGTATCATCAGTAACTATGGACTTGCCATAAGCTATCTCAGTTCCTACAGAGGTAATGATAACATCAGGAGTTAACATTGGTCTCTCTTTCCTCAGCTTCTTGTACATGGGCAGTGTTCTTCCTGTTGAGAAAACAAGAAGAGAGTCGTGGCGAAAAGCATCTTCCCAGAGTGAGTTGAACCTCAGTAAAGAGAGATTCTCAGGATCATAATGGTGATCAACCTTAAAGAACACAAAAAAAAATAGACATCAAGAATCAAGATTCAGAGCAAAATATAATGATCTACCTTCAAGAACACAAAAAAATATAGATCAAGAATCAAGATTTAAAGCAAAAGAACCGTCAAGAAAAAAAAAATACGCGTCAAGATTCAGAGCAAATGAACCTTCAAGAACACAAAAACACACATCAAGAATCAAGATTTAGAGCAAAAAAGTTTGTTAATTGGTGTTTTATACCATTGTATCATCAAGATCCGAGACTATCATGAAACGAGGAGGAGATGTTAGCCGCTCCATGGTTAGAAATATAAGATTACTGAAATCAAGAAATGAGATCAACGAGAGCCATTACAAACTAGGGTTTTTTAGTGATATAGGAAAAGCTGGAGATTCGAGATCGGAGACAAACCTGAAGAAAGTACGATTTGGTGTAAGAGGAAGAAGAAGCTTTGGTTTTGAGAAACTGAGAGAGACAAGAGTGAGGGTAGAGCGGGGAAGAACAAGTCAACCTTTCCCTAAACTTCATTTAAATTTTTATTTTTGCATTTGTTTCCAAAAATTATTATTTTCTTTCTCCTTTCTTCCATGGAATATTTCCTTTCCACGTTATACCTATTTATTTACTTTAATAAAATATAAACTATAATGTTTATCTAATCTATTAGAGAGTGTATTCAACCGAGAGTTTTAGATGATTTGTATTAAAATGACAAATCCACTGTTATTCAAACATGAATTTTAAAAACTCATTTAAAATCCACTGTTATTGAACTTGACATTTTGTAAAGTACTCTGAAATCCACTGTTATTGAAAATATTTTAAGTTGTGGAGTTTTAAAGTTTTTAGGTGATTTTAGGGTGTTTGGGTGGAGTTTCTTAGTTAAAAACATTAAAACTCAAATTTCAGAGTTTTAGGTGATATTCTAGAGTAGTTTAACAAAAATCACCTAAATCTCTGCAACTTATTAAAATCATTTAAAATTCCACTAAAAATCAAATCACATCAAATGTTAAATTGAATACACCCCTCTAAAATTGAAGTACAGTTAAAACTTAACCATAATTTTTTAATATTTACGGTTGAATGTCATTAGCTTTAAAACAATTTTTTTTTCCAAAATCATTAAGAGACTTTAGTTCATTCAATACCAGCTCATAACCATATACAACCCTTAATATATTTATTATTCGTACAGATTATAATCTACAAGGAGATTTTCCCAGCTTCCGACTTCCAGGGTCCTATTCCTGTCAGGTTCCGACCCTTGTCAGGGTCCGACCCCTGCCTCAGGTTCAAGGTTTCGGGCCATATAATTAATTTTGCTTCTGAGTAAAAAGAAAATTTTAAAATAAAGGTAAACATCCATATTTATCATAATATGGTCGAGTCTCCTTAAATCCAAGAGAAGAAAGAGAAAGTATTCAAATGCATGGAGCCGCCTTTAAGAAAAATAGAAATATTCTATTATCTAAGGATAAAATGAATATTTCCAAATCCTAAAGAAGGGGCACGACTTCTTTTATAAATAAAGGGTTAGTAAACCCTAAAAGAGGGAGGGGGGAGGTGAACACGTTCATCCACAGAGATCACAAGTTCTACAGCCGCCAAGTCAATATCTCACACCTAGAAGACTTTACACTTGGATTCGCCTATAATAGGTTGATCCCAACGATTACTATCATGGAGATGAGGCTCTATACTCATTGTTACACGTCCACAGTAGAGGAAGACGTCCATCTACAGAAGACATAAGCCCCATATCCAATTCAATGGCTGCCAAGACAAGAATTGACCTAGAAGACTATCTTCGTCGACTCGTCCCTGAAGGTCGAATCTCCCTGGCTATCACCAATTAGATGACGTCCCATGCTCATGACAGCATGCCCACAACTCTACACACTGGCTCAAGCCACGATCTCCAGCTCATTGGCAAGGATACTCCAAGCTCCATAAAGCGTATAGAAGCTCCATGCTCACTGCAACATCCCGACGATCCCATCATCTATTTTGGTCATGCGCCTTCTACAATAGATGACTCCTATCAACTATAGAGCCACGTGCTCCTAGAGCCACGTGCCCACCTAGGCTACGCGCCTCCAAAATATGAACTACGAATGGCTTGATCTCCTTCTGTGGTGTACGTAGGCAATCCCCACTATAGGATGCAGCTAAAAATCCCCACTCCTTCCATGGTTCCATGACTTAGAACCTGGAAGGAACCTTCAGAACCAGGAACCATCGATTATACATCATGAAGACCTTGCGTCCTTCATTATGGACCATGCGGGCCTCACCACATATAGGCAGCCCTTGCCTAACGACCAATACCCCTTGCGGGAACGAAGGCATTGACGATACATATTGGCCCATATCCTTATGGCAGTATCCTAGAAGCAGGATCTCCTGGTTCATCTATCACTAAAGCAGGGGAAAGCACTACGACTACTTGTCTCCTTCCTCCTATCATTCCGTAGGCTGAGCACGAATCGCTTGTACCAGAAAATACCCTAACAGGAACAGTGAAGTCTGCAAAAGTCAGTCCAACCAGTTTCAGAGAAGCTACAAATGAGATGATGGTTATAGGACAATTAACATTGTACTTCATTGAAAGTGCTGCTTGGAAACACTTCTGTAAGAAGGTCAGATTTCTCTTTTAAAAAAAAAAAAAATCAACATACTTTAATGCTTAGTTTACATAGGTATCTAACTTTCTATGTTATATGTGTAGATGGAACTAGACAAACATGTTTCAAGGAGGACATCGACAAAAGACATTGTAAAGATGTATGTGGAGAGGTAGGCTGCTATGAAGAAATGGTTTAAAGCTAATAAGCAAAGAGTTTCATTGACTATTGATATCTGGACTGCTCAAGTAACACGTAAGGAGTTTTTGCCACTGTTTTTGTACTGCTTTGTTCCTTTTATTTTTGGCTTGATCCTTATGTGTTTTATCTTTTTGTTGCCTTGATCACAGGTGCTAGTTACATGGTTATCACGGCCATTTCATTGATGATTGCTGACGATTGAGGAAGCTTATCCTTGGGTTCAAACACGTCATTGATCACAAAGGGCAGACAATATCAAAGGTTCTTTTGGATTGCTTAGCTGGGTGGGGAATATCCAAGGTCTTATGGTGTAACCGTAAACAATGCAACGGCTAATTCTTCTGCGTTAAGAAGATTTCAGAGCCAGTTTTCTGCACTGTCTGAAGATGCACTAGTCTTAGATGGAGAGTTCATGCACATGAGATGTTGTGCACATATCATCAACCTGATCGTGAAGGATGGAATGGCTGATGTTAGTGAGAGTGTTGAGGCTGTCCCTAATGCTGTGGTTTATGTTAGAGCATCAGGAAATAGGCTGTCATCGTGTGAGCAGAAGGTGGACGCTGGTAAAATCACTAGAGGAAGCTTGCCACTAGATGTGACGACTAGGTGGAACTCAACTTACCTTATGTTGAGCACAGCCCTGAAGTTTCAAGTTTCTTTTGATAAGATGGAGCAAGAGGACAAGCTGTACAACGATCACTTCTTGGAAGCGGAGAAAGGGAAAAAGAGAATAGGTCCTCCTCAGCTGATTGATTGGAAAGCAAATAGAAAGACTAAGCCGGTTCTTGGTCATCTTCTACAACTCCACTATCGTTGTATCAGCTTCCACTGCTCTCAATGCTTTCAAGTGTTACAGAGAGATTGTCACCATAGCCGCCAACCTCCAGGATTTGAGCCACAACAGAGATCAGCAAAATGAAGACAAAGGCCATGGAGATGTACAAGAAGTTTGACAAGTACTAGGATGGGCTCAACAATATCAACAAGATGTTAATTGTGGCGACAGTATTTGATCCAACGAAGAAGATGGATCTTGCAAGCATGTGTTTTGATGAGCTTTATGGAGAGGGCAGCTTGGAAGGCAAGGAAATGTATGACTCTGTGATAAGTGTTATGCGTAGCTTGTTCAAGGAGTATGGTGAGAGATATGGGAAGAGTCAAGGAGGGCCATCTGATGAATCATAAAAATCCAGCACCCAAGCCTCTCAATGTAGTCAACAAGCACAACAATCAACTGCTACTTTGGATTTGGTTGAAGATGGTTTAGGCTACAAGAGAATTAACCAGAAGTATAAGAAGAAGCTAAGTGAGACAAGAGTTAGAAACAAACGTGATGAGCTCGACATATACTTGAAAGAAGCTGTTGAGAATCCGGATTTGATGCTTGGTGTGGAGTACGATGTTCTATCTTTCTGGAAGAGAAACTCTACCAAGTTCCCGGTTCCGCCACTGATTGCAAAAGTTGTTTTGGCCCTGCAAGTCTCTTATGTTGCATCTGAGAGTGCCTTCAGTACAAGTGGGAGGTTGCTTGAGCCATCTCGGAGCTGCCTTACTCACTACATGCTTGAGGTATTGATGTGTACCGAGAAATGGCTAAAAGAGGACATTCGTTGTGAGTCAAGAGTGTTTACAAATGCACAAATTCTTGAGGATATTGAAGAACTTGAGAAACTTGAAAGATATATGTCTTCAATCTGCTTGCTTGTTCAGATTTTTTTACTTCTTATGTGTTTATAATGACATGTTCGTTTTTGTATTTCAAATAGAATATGCTGATTGATTTCACGGGTCTATCACAAGGTAATGCCTGCTCTTTTTATGAAGTTTAGTTTACATTTTATATGTTTGATTTTTCTGATTGAATACATTGCTTCTTCTGTTAATTTTTTTTTGGATCTGATATACTGTTGTTGTTGTTCTGATTTCGTAGGAATACAAGCTTATCAAGTGCAGTGCTACTGTGTTTCACATGGTTGTGTTCTCAAAAGATTATCATATGCTTCTAAAACTTTGTTGTTGTTCTTTTCTTGCTATTCTTGGAATTGGTCTTTTGGATGTTTTTCTTAGAGTTGTTATGTTTTGGATGTGTTTTGTTTCAGATTTGATGTGCTAAGCTGTTTTTTCTTATTGGATGTTGCTATTTTCGGATCACATTATGTTTAAGATGCTATTAGATTCGGTTTATCTATTATGTTTCAATGTTTACTTTTTATTATATTTTACTTCGGTATAACCCGAACTGAACCGAAAAAATCCGAAACCGAATGATATATGATTACTTTACGGGGTTTAGAATGCAATACAAATTATATCTGAAACCGAAGTGATATCACCCGAATCCGACCCGTATTAAAAAAAATTACTATGGGTACTAGAAGCCTAAACCCGAATACCCAAAAAACCGAAAAAACCAATCCAAACACCAACGGAACGCCCATGCCTAATTCTTATGGTGTCGCTTTTTATATGAAACATAAAAACGCTGGCGTTTTGTCCCAAGAAACATAGCGACTAGACTAGACTATACAAACCAAAACTAACACTGCACCATATCACTATTAAATTAAGTTCTCTATGCCGTTTTCTATTTGAAAAAAAACAGCACACATGTAATACAAACGTCACACATGTTTAAACTTTACGATTCTAAAAGGGGAATTCGTCCAAAATAATACTGAACATGGCAAGAATGGCCAAAAGAAACATGGACATACTGGGTGGCCAATAAAAACCTGAACTTTTGTTGACTTTTACAGTTTATTAAGAGCGTTATGATTGACTAACCAAATTATCCCACCGTTAACAGAGTTAACAGATAATTTAGATGACGTTAATTTTGGGTGTTAACAAATACGACGTCGTTTAATCTCTCTATCTGATTAAAGACAAATGAATGAAACGACGTAGTTTCATTTAAAAATATGTGCTTTATCGGGATCGAACCCGTGCTCTCATGTTTAATTGTACAGGTTTTTTGCCACTGAGCTAATGGACTTTACAATAGATTGACTAACCAAATTATCCCACCGTTAACAGAGTTAACAGATAATTTAGATGACGTTAATTTTGGGTGTTAACAAATACGACGTCGTTTAATCTCTCTATCTGATTAAAGACAAATGAATGAAACGACGTAGTTTCATTTAAAAATATGTGCTCTATCGGGATCGAACCCGTGCTCTCATGTTTAATTGTACAGGTTTTTTGCCACTGAGCTAATGGACTTTACAATAGATTGACGAACAGAGTTTATTATATTATCTTCGAAGCCCAGTTAAATGAATCAAAATGAAACGACGACGTCTTCTCTTAACCTGAATTCCCAAATCGACGAGGACGACGAACAGAGCTCCATTCTCTTCAATTTCTTCCTTAAGAAGCTCGATTCTCCTTCTTCGATTGTCACATGATGAGTTCGGGTTGTGAGGATTCGTCTGTGAATACGATGGGTATTCGTGGTATCCCGGAGCAATGCGGTTGTGGTCGAAGAACTGGGATTTACACATCAAAAACGAAGGAAAATTCAGGAAGAACTTTCTTTAGATGCCCAACGTTTCGAAATGTAAGTGTTTTTCCGTGTTTAAATTGATTATGGATCTTGTTGATTGTGTTTATGTAACCTTAGAACATAAAGCTTCAATTGCTAGGTAGTGTGAAATTGTTTGAACATAGATTTTGTCCATGATTTGTGTCCAGGATCACTTGTATAAATGGGTAGATGAAGCTGTCTACGAAGAGGTTCAAGATGCATTGCCTAAAGTTGATTGCTTTGCATCGGATTTGAGGAAGCTCAAAATGGAGATAAACAGCCTCAAAAATGTGGAGGAAGAGTTGAAAGAAGATCTCAGGAAGGCTAGCAATGAAGTTAAGAAGCTGAATGTGATCATGAAAGTGGGTTTTCTGGTGGCATCAGTTTCCTGTATTATGTTCTTCATGAGAAAGAGGCAGTAAGAATGGGTTGTCTTTGAATTGTGATGTCTTGTGTTGATTCTCTAATGGTTATTTTCATTTAGGAGACTATGTTTGTGTTAATTCTGTAATGGTTTAAGACTCATGTTGTAAGACTCTTTTATGTTATGGATGATGATGGTAGACTTTGTTTACTTCTTCTTCTTCATTCTAATCGACTAGACCAACAAAAAAGAACAAAACAGAAACCAAAAGAACAAAACAGAAACCAAAAGAACAAAACAGAAACCATTTTCATTGTTTAACACAACATCATCAGCATCTTAAAAGAAGTACATAAGATAACATCATCCTAAAAGAAAATAAGAGCATCCGAGAGAAACAACATCATCATCCTAAAAGAAAAACAAGAGCATCCGAGAGAAACAACATCATCATTACACAACAAAACAAAAGAGACAACATCATCATCTAAGAGAACTATCTTTCCCATGTTCCTGTCTGTGATGCTTGTGAAGATTGGGGAACTTCCCATCGTGATGGTTGACCTTGTGAAGATTGGGGAGCTTCCCATGGTGATGCTTGTGATGCTTGAGCTTGTGAGGATTGAGCTTGTGAGGATTGAGCTTGAGACGCTTCAATATGTAGTCCCTGTATCGTATAAAGAATGGTCAATAACCTCAACAAACTCATACACATTACCAATAGCTATAAAACTAAGATCCTTACCTGATATTTCCTTGGTCTTCCTCTTGGTTTCTTAGGTGGACTCGGAACAGAACCTTTATTACATTTGTTCTTGTAGTGGCCTTCTTCTTTGCAGTTAGAGCATGTCATTACTCTGTTCGCACGGCTCATCTTGGTAGTAGACTTTTCTCATTGGCTCCCTTCTTTCTGTCATGGTTTCTAGGCCTACCAGGATTACTAGTTCGATTAGGCGGTGGAATCACACCTAATCTATTGGTCTGAGACCACTCTATCATCCCATTTACAGGACTGATCCCATAACTGTACGTCTCACGCCACTTAGTTGTTGTGTAGCACTCAGCAACAAATTTAGAAAGCTTTCTCATTGCACGAAGGATGACCTTAGCAGCATGGATACACGGAATACCATTCATTTGCCAGCCTCGACATGCACAAGTCTCCTTCTCCAAACTCACAGCATAGCACTGGTCTTGATACTCCATCTCAGTCTCTGGCCCAATTGCCCAACGCAATATACACTCGTGGCACTTCTTCTCAACCCTGTCTAACTCTTGTTGTGTCTTCATGGTAAACCTACTCTTCCTGTCTGTAGCAATCTTGGACTGGGTGAAGTTCCTAGTCATACATTGGCGCCTTATCTCCTCTAACAAGTCGAGCAGAGGCTTCTTCCTAGCCTCCCTGATGGTCTTGTTGAAGGACTCACACAAGTTGTTCAGATTGTCATTGCAATGGGAGCCTATCTTGAAGTAAGCTCTAGACCAAGTCTCTGGCTTTGTCATGATCAGAGATGCATGAGCGAGTGGATCATAGCTCTTAAGCTCATCCATGTTGTACATGAACATGCCCGGAGTGTAGGACCTTGCAATGCACCAGAAGAACCTCTGTAACCTTAGATCTTTTCCACCTTTCCTCTAGTTCTCATAAATATGACGACAACACTGCCTATGCTCAGCTTCTGAAAGGAGGTTATGAACTGCCTTCACTAACCCCTACACAAACAAATAAATCAGAAAAACTCAAAAAAACTCAGAAAAACAAATAAAAGCAAAGTTTTTACCTTTTGTTTGTGAGACATGATAACGAAGTCTTTCCCATCTTCCAATCCCAAATCCAAGGCCAAACGTGTCACAAACCAATCCCAGTTTGTATCATTCTCTATCTCCACTACAGCCCAAGCAATAGGGACAATCCTATTGTCTCCATCTCTTCCAACCGCAGCCAACAACTGTCCCTTGATGTCCCACTTCAAAAAGGCTCCGTCTAAGCCAATAACTGGCCTACAAGACTTCTTCCATGATTCTTTTTGTGCTTGGAAACACATGTAGAGCCTGTAGAACCTCTGCTTGCTTCGAATTGTGGCTCCTGGTATGGTCTCAATATCCATGGTGGATCCAGGATTGCTCCTCAAGATCTCTGCTTGGTAATCCCAGATTTTATCAAAATGCTCCTCATGAGTCTTCCTCCTTTCTCTCATGACCTTCGTCTTCGCCTTAATACATGAGTTTTCTTTGACGTCCATCTTATACTCCCGCAAGATCTCCGCCTGTATCTTCTTTGCTGTGATCTTTGGATTCAGCCTCAACCTCTCCGCAAATAGACTTACAATTGCTGACCTCTTAAGTATCCTCGACTGCCCTGTCTTCTCACACCTATGGTCATTGACGTATGTCTTTACCATCAAGTTCTATTTCCTCCTATCGTACGAACAGTAGACCATCCACGGACATGGATCCTCATCATCTCTCATCTCAGCATCACATTTTGCATCCATCTTCAAGTTATTGGATATGTAGAACCTGATGTTGTATCTGGTTTTGAGGGTATACCTAAGACAAGTATGTTTGAAGTCCTCAGCATCTGAAAAAGTCTTGCCAAGCTGAAGGAACTCCTCTGGATCAGTGTCTGCTCTGTAAGCTTTCGCAGGTATCATCTCCTCTCCATTCTCATCATCTGATGACACAGGATCAGGGATTTTACTTTCATCCCAAGCATAATCATCCCCTTCGTCTTCATCAATCTCACACTCATCGTTGATTGCTTCATCACCAAAATGAAGACCCAAATCTCTACAGTTTTCTTCCTCGATGCCACCAATACCATCCTCATCTTCTAATGCGAGCCTACCATCATCGTCAACATCCCCAAATTCATCGGCTTCAACCAAACCATCTTCATTTGTCGGAGAACCACCATATTCCTCTGCTTCAACCAAACCTTCTCTGTTATCATCACCGTATGTCACAGACTCCTTCGTCACCGTAACCGTCTTTGTCGTCACCGTCTGCTTCTTCTTCGAGTTTCCAGGACGAGCCACAGTCTCTGTCGTCACCGTCTGTTTCTTCTTCGAGTTAGGAGGAGAACCACCATATGAAGTTCCACGCCTCGTGGTCTTCTCTGGATATGACAGAGACCCATCACCACCTTTCTTCGCCGGCGATCCATATGTAGTTTCCCGCCTTGTCTTCGACGGTGGAGTAGATGCCAACATCTCTATCCCTTCAACTCTTTTACTTTTCCTCGATCTCTCCGGCGACAAACTCACAGAAGCACCACATTTTCCACTCTTCTTCTCCGGCGCTTCTCCACTCTTCTTCGCCGGTGCTTCTCCACTCTTTTTCGCCGGTGCCTCTCCACTCTTCTTCGCCGGTTGAACCACTTCTTCACTCCCACCACCATTTCCATCCTTGTTCGATTGTTGAACAGCTTCTTCGTAATCGAAATTCCTCATCCCTCCAAAGATTATTACCTCCCTTCCGTTCCTTGTGAACTTCGTTTTCACCATCTCATAATCATCCCCAAATCGATTTTGAGTTTCTGAGAATTAGGGTTACGATTTTGGGGATTTTGGGTTTATTTCAATTACACATATTTTACTCAATAAAAGTAAATCTGTACGGTAATATATCGAAAAGTCCACTAGCTCAGTGGCAAAACTCCCATTCATACAAAGAGCACGCGGGTTCGAGTCCAACCCATAACAATTTTAATTAAACAAAACGACGTCGCCTTGAATTTTGTTTTAATCACACATTTTCTACTCAATAAAAAGAAATTTATTTCATAATCAATCGAAAAATCCAGCCAAACCCTTTCCTAAAGACGACGACGTCTTGAAATTAATCGAAAAATCCACTATCTCAGTGCACGAGTTCGAATCCACCCATCTACAATTTTAATTAAACAAAACGACGACGTCTTGACATTTTGTCTTAAACCAAAAAAATGAATAAAACGACGTAGTTTTGCTAAACGCATGTATTTAACGTTGATTAACTACTGTCTTAACATTTAGTTAACGGTGTTTTAATCTGGTCGGTCAATCAAAGTTTCTTAATAAACTGATAAAAGTCAACAAAAACTGAGGCGTCCATTTTTTGGTCATTCTTGACATGTTCAGTATTATTTTGGCCGAATTCTCATTCTAAAAGGGCTTTTCCCCAAAATCTAGGGTTCCATTTTTACGAATCTGAAACCATGGAAAAAGAGTCTCGATCAATCGGTGAGTTTCCAGATGAATTGTTGTTGAAGATTCTAAATCTTCTTTCTACTAAAGACGTCGTAACCACGAGTGTCTTATCAAAACAGTGGTGTTCTTTATGGAAAGAGATGAACGCATTCAGTTACGAGGGCAACACAGTAGGCAGAGTGTACTGAGGATTCACACTGTTCATCAGCAAGCTCTTGAATCTAGAGAGCTTGGATCTCAAGATCAACCCCTACCATACGAACAAAATCATCAACTATTTGATCAACATTGCAGTCGCTCGATCTCTGAGAAAGCTCAGAGTCGAAATGGTTTGCAGCTCCTTTGAGTTCCCCAAAAAGCTTGTTTATTCATTCAAATCTCGAGACGGTTATACTCGAGAAGGTGAGCTTGGAGGATGTTCCGCTTGATGCTCGTTTGGTTTGCCTCAAAACTCTCCACCTTTTGTCGGTTAGATTCTCGAGCGATGAGTCTGTGGAAAGGCTTTTGAGTAGATGTCCTGTTCTTGAAGACTTGGTGGTACAAAGAAGCTCGTTTACTAATGTGATGGTGTTCACTATTGACGTGCTTACGCTTAGAACACCTTCTTTGAGATGGTTCAGTATTAAGGATATTGTTTAATAATTATTTGCGGTTTCAAGATATGCATGAGCTGGTTAAGGCGAGTGTTAGTGTTGTTTGTGAGTCCCAACCTGAATTGTTTCTAAGATCTCTTGCCTCGACTCAGTATCTCTCTCTATGTTCTCTCACTTCACAGGTATACAAGAAAAAATTGTCTTTTTAATGTTTGTTAAAATATCTAACTCTCTCTATCTCTGTGTTTTGCTTTGATTGCAGACTCTGGATCCTTCTGATGGTACTTCTTCCTTCCTCTCTCTTGAACACCTAGAGCTGTGTTCATGTTCTTCGGAGTGGTGGAATCTACTTACCCTTATACTCAATGATGCACCGAGGCTTCGAGTTCTCAAGCTCAATTTGGTATGTGGTTTTCCTCCTTTGCTGCCTTTATGTAGTGTGTCTTCACTTTATTGTATGCCGAGCAGTAACACAGAATGTATGTTATCTTTATCATATAGTTCAAGAACACTGTGTCCAACACGACGGGATGGTTTCGTGGAACCAATTAAGTTATGTTCCTGAATGTTTATCATCCCATCTTGAGATCTTGGAGGGGAGAGAATACAAGGGCACAGAGACAGAGAGAGAAGTTGCAAAGTACATTCTAGCCAATGGGAGTCATCTAAAGAAGGCAACATTCTACTCAGAATCGGCAGAGAAGCATGGGATGTTGAAGGAGTTGGAATGCGTGACCAGAGATCCTTGCACGTTTGTGTTTGAGTAAGTGCTTCAGCTGGTAATAAACTTGGAATGATGTGTCTAATATTTTCTGTCTTTCTACGATGCTCTTTATCTAATGTATCAACAAAACGAAAATGAAAACTTCGTTTCATCCTTGTAAAATAGCCTTCCTTTCATCCTAGTAGTATAACAACTAACCTTCCTTTCATCCTTGTAAAATAATAACTTGGAATGATATGTCTTATTTCTTCTTCTTCTTCAATTGTTCTTTATCTTATTTATCATGAAAAACATTACTTAAAGAATGATCATATTAATGGTAATATGTTTTATGCATGACCTTAATTAAGAGCTTGCGCAGACTGGTTCCGTCTTGTAGGTTGTCCATCTTCCTTACACGGCAAGGGTGAGGATTTGATTAGGTCCTATTTATTTAGTATCATCATCACACAACAAATACTCTCTGCAGAACTTAGACCCTTATTGGTTACAATCATCATCATCACACAACCAAAACACTTGTATCCGTCAGCCAGCCACTCAAGTGCTCCACCTCTGTTTCTTCCAAATTCTTTAGTGCCTTCTTCTTCATCACAGTTTCACCAATTGAACTATTCTTCATCGCAAATCCGTAGATATCAAGATTTTCCCATACGACAAGTGTTTCCACAGCACCTGAATCTAGAGAGTTCAACGCATCAGCGATGCCAGACACGTAATTCCCCTTGACCTGGTTCTTAAACATGCGGTTGTCATGCTCTTCCGTGACTCTTTGGAAGCTCAAGAGAAGATGATATAGAGAAACACCGAATCAACTCTCAAAAGTGTGAAGAGCTTAGCATAAGAAACAGCTCTAGAACAACAATGAAGGATTTTCCATGAAAGTTTCACAGGAAAATTATAGTAACCACAGAGAAATAGAAAGAAGACTCTCAGAAACTGTTTCAGATATTTTCGTTCACTCTCAGAAGATTTGTGAAGCACGTCTTTGATATTACCGCAGAGTTTCAGCTTTTGCAACGCACATGTATCGAGCTTAAAACAGATTGGCTATTGACTCTGCTCTTGAGGTTTGATGTGGTTTCTTTTTCATGGACCAGCATGTTGGTACACACGAGAGTAATCGTTTTCTGGTTTTGTGGAATTATTTAGACTAACCGGTGTTGGATTGAGAACGCGAACTATTTTAAGTTTAAGTAGAATTAAATTAAGATGTGGAACACCAATTCGGACCCAGTATACATGGTAGAGACTCGGCATGAAGAGAGAGTGTCCCACCAGGGTTCGAACAAAATATTGGTACACCCGAGAGTGATTTCGCGGGAGGTTGATTACAGAGGAGAGTTCTGATCAAACTTCTGCCCTCTGTTCCCAGATCTTCCCTGAAGTGAAGTTTCTGTGGTCGGGATTCGCTATCTTAGACAATCATGCTGTCTGCGTTTGGTAGCTGATATAAGGTAATCCAAATTACCTTTCTTTTTGTTGCCTTTTAGGTGAAGTGCCTAAAACGTCGTCCTTACATTTGATAAAACGACACCGTTTCAGAAACTCGATCAGACAAGAAGTGACGTCTGACGGAGAAATCCAAAACAGAAGCGAAAACAATGACGAGAGCCCTTCTCCTCAGAGCTCTGACGAAGAAGAAGAAGCTCGTCCCCCCCAACGCTCATCGATCCATCTCCATCATCACCAACCTCTCTCGATGCGTATGCCTCTTCTTACTCCTAAAACTGTTTTTTTTTTTTTGTTTCCTTGTCTTTTCAAGAACATCGATTTTCACCTTATTGTCTCTTTCATGTTGAAAAAGGAATCGAAAGTGGTAAACGTTATCAGTATATGTATTGATTTCAATTTGATTTATTCATGGAAAATGAATTAAAAAAAGGACTGATCTTTGTACAATTTTGCTTCCATTTTAGATTAGCACTCTGATTCTAGCGGAACATGAGAGCGGTTCCATCAAACCTCAGACAGTGAGTACAGTAGTTGCAGCGAACCAATTGGGTGAGAGCTCTTCAGTTTCTTTGCTATTAGCTGGTTCCGGCTCTTCTCTTCAAGAAGCTGCTTCTCAAGCTGCCTCTTGTCATCCTTCTGTTTCCGAGGTAACTAACTACATTCTTCATGTGTTTTTTTTTTGGGTCTCAAAGGTTTGTACTCCTACTTTTTATATAGGTACTTGTTGCTGATTCAGATAGATTTGAGTACCCTTTAGCTGAACCTTGGGCAAAATTAGTTGACTTTGTTCGGCAACAAAGAGGAGATTACTCTCACATCCTTGCTTCCTCTAGCTCATTTGGCAAAAACATACTACCCCGAGTTGCGGCTCTTTTGGATGTCTCTCCTGTTACTGATGTTGTCAAAATCTTAGGACCCAACGAGTTTATCAGGTACATTCTTTAAATCTTTGTGCTCAGAAAGACATGTATTTTGCTTAAAAATTTATGGAGTTTTTAAATCTTTTTTTTTTCTCTAATGGCAGGCCTATATATGCGGGAAACGCCTTGTGTAGAGTTCGTTATACTGGTCCTGGTCCTTGTGTTTTGACTATTAGAACTACATCTTTTCCTGTTACCCCAGTAACTGAGTCAAAGAAAGCTACTATCTCTCAGATTGATCTCTCAAATTTCAAAGAAGGTTTGTTTGGTAGTATTATCTTCGCATAGCCATGTTCTTTTTTTTTGAAGAAAAAAAAAGTGAGTATGCTTATTTTCCAATTGCAGAATTTGTGAGTAGATCCAGATACGTGGGGCAATCAACTCAGGATACAGAACGGCCTGATCTTGGAAGTGCACGTGTTGTGGTTACAGGTGGAAGGGCGTTAAAGAGCGTTGAGAACTTTAAATTGATCGAAAATCTTGCAGAGAAACTTGGCGGAGCAGGTTACTACATACATATATGCTTGTCCTAATCTGTTTCAAAGTTTACATGGTTTTCTGTTTTTTTTTTTTGTTTGTTTGTACAGTTGGTGCGACTCGTGCTGCGGTTGATGCTGGATATGTTCCTAATGATCTTCAGGTAATGTTTTTGGATCTTTTTCCATTTTTTTTTAAACTCCAATAAGTGTTTTATGTGTGTGTTCAGGTGGGGCAAACGGGGAAAATAGTAGCACCAGAGTTATACATGGCGTTTGGTGTTTCAGGAGCTATTCAACACTTAGCTGGAATTAAGGATTCTAAGGTGATTGTGGCAGTTAATAAAGACGCAGATGCACCTATTTTTCAGGTAATGAAACCCTTCTTGTCCACGTCAGGTTAATTTAGGACCAAAGTATGTGATAAAAACTATTGGCAATGAAATTTTGTAGGTAGCTGATTATGGACTTGTTGGAGATCTTTTTGAGGTGATACCAGAGTTGCTGGAGAAGCTTCCGGAAAAGAAATGAGAAACTCTTAAGCTCTCAGGTTGCAGACCATAGTAAAGTAGTGTACATAGCAAAATTGTAATAAAAAACGGTCTGAATAATCATTGTCATAATCTCTATTTCACTTTTGATTCTCTGCAACGAATATGATACAAAAAAATAAAACCATTTGAAAAGTGTTTAACTTTCTAAATGAATTCTATTTATATAAATTTTCTTGTCAATAGTAAAGATCTTACATCAATGTATTAGAAAAAAATAAAAAGTTATGATCACAGTTAAGATTTAAGAGAAGAATAATCAAGCAATAGATTTAGATACAATCGATAACTGAAATATGCAGAATCTTCTCTTGTTCCGTTCATAACTTCATTTCATTTTTCACATGATGGATTAAGACGGTTCATCTGAGGATGAAGCTATCTCTTTTAGAAAAAATCTGATCTGACAAATTAAGAAGCTAATTAGTTCATAAGTCATAACTGAGTTCCAAAACGTACATTTGAGTGCAAACCAGTCTTTAAAAGATACTATCATCAGCCATAGTCATCTTCTATTCATTGCCTGAATCTCTCTCTTATCTCAATCTTGGACCAACTTAAACAAGGCACTAAGATCAACTTGTCGATAAACTTCAATTTAGTGAAAGTTGTTATAAACCACACCCACGTTCGCTCTCTCAGTCTGTGGGTCTCATCCTGTTCCAATCGTCGATCCATTAATTTTTCATGTCGAAATCATTATTTACTGATCCTACAATCACCACTCAACCTTTTCTCATACTTTGACTTCACTTGCACGATATCGAAAATCACTTCCCGATAGGTCATCCATCATTTCACTACTCCATCCCAAGCACGCTTAACCCTGAAATTCTAAACGAATGTATGATAGAAAATGTAAGTCAACTTTGTTGACATAGGTAGCCAAATCAATTTTCTTAAGCTTTTACATATATCACAGTTCGAAATGTTACAATTCACCCTTTTCAAAGAACGCACGTCGTCGTTTCGCCCCACAACAACAAGTCTCAAGACGCGTCCTCAGGCCAGAACTGAGATAGCTAACCAGCTCCGATACCACTTATAACGCCCCGATCATCCACGGCTAATGGGTCACCGACTCCCGCTCTCTCGGCCCGTTGGCCCCATCCCGTTCCAATGGTCGGTCCGTTAGTTTTTTTTCGAAAGATTCGAAATTAGTGTTTACTGACCTTGCAATCACCACCCAATCTTTTTCCGTGCTTTGGTTTCACTCGCACGGTATCGCAAATCACTTCCTGATATCACAACTCAGGATGTTACAGTTGTAATGTGGTCTTTCAAGAGACTTAGCATATACAAATGTGCAAGAAACAACTGGAGAAAAAGCCAACCCTCTTACCGCTTGATAGATGAAAGCAATTGGAACAATAGATTCATCATCGATTGTATAATGGCATAATGCAAACTAGCTAAAGGCAAAACACAATAGTTCAAGCTCACCACCACTGTCCTTCTCTTCATCCACGCCACTTGAATATAAAAATAGCCGCAGCCGCAGTGAAGTAAAATCAAAGAGTAATTACTCAGCTAATGTTTGCACATGCAATGACTTGATAGCAGCAATCAAACCAGCGGGCATAATCTTGTGGGGTTTGAAATGTAAGCTCGAGAAAAAAGAGCTTGATCACGTGAGAAACGAGATGATGTGTTATGCATGGAGATTTTTGTGTGACACATATGGCGAGTTTGTTATAGAATGATGACGTGGCTTATACTCATTAAGTCTATGATATTACTTCAGCGTGAAGTAAAGAAGATTTGGGCTTATCACAACATTGGGTTAGAGAATATTGTGTAAGGGTATTTAACCTGATTGCTAAGGGTAGAATTAGGTTAAGCGTTAAACTTGGAAAAGCTTGAGAAGAGAGTTGTTCTTGTCAAGTATCTTGCGATTGTGTGACTCGTGGAGTGCAGCTCGATTGTGTGTTATTGAGATTAGAAATTGGTCCGTCTCTAGTCGGCTGTGACTGAGAGTAATTCGAATTAAACAGATCTAGGAAGATTGTTTAAAAGATTTCTAATATACAAGAAAGAGTTCTTGATTTGCCGTGTACGTTCCTTTATCTGGTTATCTGAACTTTCATTTGGTATCAGAACGGGAAACCTCTGTTGTATCATAGACCACTAACAGGTTGATATCCTGCATAGTTAATGGACACCATGAAGGAACTAGCTATGCTGCAGAGACCAATCATTCTCGATGGTGGGAACTTTGGTCATTGGAAGGCTAGAATGCGACATATAATCAAAGGAATTGACGAGGATGCATGGACTGCTGTGGAAGAAGGATGGTCTACACCAACTGTTCTAATGGAAGACAAGACGCTGGGTCCGAAATCAAAAGATAAGTGGACAGATTCAGAGAAGGCGGCGTCAAAGTTCAACTCCAAGGCTCTCACAACAATATTCTCAGCTGTCGGTCTAGATCAGTTCAAAATCATCCAGGGATGTGATTCTGCTAAGGAGGCATGGGACACTCTTGTTAATCACTTTGAAGAAAACACTAGTGTTCGGAGAACAAGATTTGATCATCTAGCTTCTAGGTTTGAAAACCTACGAATGGGAGATGATGAACCCATCGATGGATCAACAGTGAGCTAGCCAGTGAATCCTTAGTCCTAAGAAAGAAATACGATGAAAAGGATCTTGTGAAAAAGCTACTCAGATGATTACTTCCACGTTTTGAAGCTTACAAGGCAGTTCTAAACATTGTTGTTGATACCGATGAGATGAAGCTTGATCAGCTCTCAAAAATTCTGAAAGTTCATGATCTTGAGAAGACAGATCGACTTTCAAACACTCCAAAAAGTATTTTGTTTGCTGTTGAATCAAAAGAAGTGGACAAAGTTTCAAAGATAGAAGAAAACTTGGGATTAATGGCGCACAACTTCAACAAATTTCTCAAACGAATGGAAAAAGGAGGGAATAGATCAAATAGTCATTTTCAGAAGAATGAGTCAGACTGCAGTAGGTATCAAAATCAGAGACAAGATGCATCAAGAAACTCCAAGAAGAAGGAACTGCAGTGTCACGAATGTGAAGGTTATGGACACTTTCGTAGTGAGTGTCCACTTGCTAAATGGAAGAAGCTGAAGTGCATCGACTGCAAAGGGTTTGGTCACACCTGAAGTGAATGTCCTAATAATCTGAAGAAAGAAAAGTCAATGATGTGTTTCAGTGACACAGAATCATGCAGTGATAGTGATGGAGAAGAACTATACTTGAACTTCATGGCACTGATTGCAGAGGAAGAACAGAAACGAGATCCTGATACAGAAACTATCATCGAAGATGATGCTGATGATCTCAATCATGATCTGGAAGCTGAATACAAATAATTGTTCAATCAGTTCGCTGAACTCAGCCTTGAAAATCTGCAACTCTTCAAGGACAAAGCTATGTTAAAAGCCCAAGTTCATATTCTTGAATTGGAGAAACCAGCTGAGACATCTCCATCACTGCTGAAAGAATCGGATCAGGAAATTCTGTCCATCAAGAGAGCCATGATTGAACAAGAGAGAGTCCAGAGATGTTTGAGCTGAAAGTTAATCACCTGAGTGAATTGCTTGGGAAAGAAGTGGATAAAAGCAAACTACTCGAAAGTCAACTTGCAGAGAATCACAAGAAAATAAGGATGCTAACTACAGGAACCTCGACGTTGGATCATCTCTTAACATTGGACAGTACCCAAGCTCGAACTGGGGACTTGGATTTCAAGGATCGACATCCAAACGGGGTGAATGTGCAGATCAGACCAAGGAATCACCTAAAGGAAATGAAGTGAAAACTCCTGAGAAAACCCAAACCACTGATACCACTCAAATTACCCAAAAGAGTGTTTTTACTCTCTCAAATAAGAGGTTCAGCTGTAGTACTTAGGATCGAATCACGAGAAGTTAGGGAACCAATTAAATCTAATTAACTAATCAATCGTAGGTGAAGTTGGTTTTTGTGATGGAATGTAAAATGACAATCCTAAATGAGCAAGGTAGTTGCTCTTCTAACAATATGATGGGTTGTTTTATAAGATAAGGAAGAGTGCTAGACATATAGCTTTTATTCAGGTACTGGAGATCATAATATTTATAAATGCCTAACAAGTTGTTTGCATGATATTAAAGAACTCAGTCGCTTAACAATCAGTGATATCTCACTGGTTAAATAACTATATCCTTTAGAGATATCGAGCGATACACCTTTCACAGCGCCGATCGATTGTCCAGTCGGGATATCGATCGACGGCTTCTAGAAATGCCTAGGCGCGAGCCGATTGTGAACACTAGGTCTCAAGGAGGGCTCTCGCTCTTCTAACAGGAGACAAACTAGTTCAAACATATAATTCAAGATAAAAGGATCCTAGTGATCTATGTTCTAGTTAACTAATCCAGAACAAGCATAGGGTACAATATATTTGATGAATATCACATCTTAGCAAGTATAGTTTGGGGCTAATCCCACTAACCTATTTAAACCCTAGATCTAACAAGTAGAATACTCAGACATAACTAAGCAATTCATAACACAAGATAGGTAAAGAAATTGCATTAGATAGAGAATAGAAAACAAATGGAGTTCAATAACAAATCTCTTCTATCTCTCTCAAAACTTAGAACTAAGGTAAAACTCTAGCTTTCTCTCTCACACTCTCTGCTTGCTTGCTTTCGCTTCGCTTGCTTGCCGTAAAAAACACTTAGGCAGAGTATTTAAGCATTTCTATTAGGTTAAAAACTCATCAGGGGTAGTCTCGTAATTTGGTAAAGCCTTGGTGAAGTAGTCGGCTAAACCATTTCATCCTAGCTATCGATCGACAACACTTGATGTGTATCGATCGATTATTATCTTCAAGCACGCGGATCTTCACAGCTACATCGATCGACAACTCTTGCTGAGTATCGATCGATTCTTCTTTGAATGTTGACTTCCGACTTGGTCTTGAATGGTCAACTCGGGTGTATTATCTCTTGTGCTCTAAAATGCTCCAAAAACATCACTTTATCACGAAACACTCCTGAACCTGAAACATACCTAATAGGTTAGAAAACACATTAGTTACATAATAAAAATATCATTATACCATGGTAAAAAGTGGGTAAAATTCATGGTATATCAACTCCCCCAGACTTACTCATTTGCTTGTCCTCAAGCAAAAACTTAGTAGTCTCTGGAAAAGGTTTGAAAACAATAGGGACTCAAAGATTCAAAACATTGAAGTCATCACTCTATGGGTTCGCAATTCATATCTAAACATCATAATCACAGAAGTTCATTATGCATTATCCTAACTTAGCAACCAAATTCATATAGTCCACAACTTAGAAAATCTTATCTGACATTCTCCTCTACTAACCTCATTTTTTAGCATAAAATAAAAGTGTAGGCTTTACCTTGGGAGTATCGATCAAAGGACACATGGATTCAACTCAAACAAGTTTCTGAACACACATGCAGTCTTCTCTGATCCCTTTCTCCCCTCATCTCTCTTCTCTGAATCTCGTATTAGTTTCAATTTCAACAGGTTTCGATGCCAACACAGGTCATCTAGTCTGACATTGCATTTGTAACTCATACATTTTTGGCAAAGTGTAGGCGAATAGTAGGGTCATAGGTAATGTACCTACCCCTCGCTTCCACAATGTGTGATCGTCCCTGAGATTTAGAATAATGGGGTCGCAGGAGACACTCCTACCCATCTGCCTCTCAAGAAGTCATATCAATCTTTTATAACATAAACTTAGATCTTTGAGATGCCGAAGAGAGAGAAGGAAGGGAACCAGAAACACACAGATTTTTTACCTTCCAGACTTGCAGGAGGATTCCGATCCAATGTATACCAAGCCCCAAGACATGCAAATAAAGTAAGTATTAGTGTTGGAGGCAAGCTTTGGTTCCTTCAAACAATCTCAGCACATGTGTATAGGTGACAGGTTGATCCACTTTAGCATCTTTAGTACTATCTGTAATCAGTAAATCTAGAATGATGTTAAAGAGTGGTTAGATAATCAAGTATAAATCATTATCAATGTCCCCATTTTAGTATTTATGCGAAAAATAATTTGAAAACATTTTTAAATAAAAATCAAAATAAAAACACATATCAGTAAACCTTCCCCAAGCTTAATTTACACTGTCCCAGTGTAACACAGCCAGAGTTAAGTCAAGAAATAGATCATAAGTACTCAATGTAACAAGTAAGAACGACTAAACCTGACCACAATGGCGTCGATCGATACGTATAGACATACGTTGATCGTTAGTGATGGTCATATGGTGTCGAGCAATGCGTCTTTGTTGTGTCGGTCGACAGAATCATCATTCTACTTGCATCATAAAAATCTACAAAAACCAATGCGAAAATAAAAAGAAAAAATGTAGAAAACTTTAAAATAAAACCTAATAGTGGGTTGTCTCCAACTCAGCGCTTTGTTATAGTCATTTATCTTGACTGTGGTGGTGTGAGCTAGTTGGTGCAGAAACTGCTACTTGTTGGACAACAAGCATCAATTTCGTGTTTCCTCCCATTGAACCATGTGGCAATGAAGCTTCTTGTGGCATCATCACTTCTGAGTTGTTTCTCATCCATCTTGAGGGTGGCATATGTGATGTTTCTCAGACTTTTTTTCAAGTAGTTCAATGCTGCCTTCATTCCTGTAGATGGTGTTGTAGGCGTATTCTGATAGCTTCTTCAGTTCCTACTTCAAAGCGTCGATCTTGTCATGAATAAGCTGATCTCTGTCTGCCAAAGACTCGGTATCGATCGATGTTACAATGTGTGCGTCGGTCGTTTCACTGGGAGTTCTGTCGATCGATCCGGCGGTAACAGTGTCGATCGATGCTGACTGCTGACTTTGATACCCGAGAATTCTATGAATAGCGAGTACCTCATTCTTCAAAAGACCATTAGCCAAGCACAGGTTGATCACTCTGTCGTTGAAAGGGTCGTCAATGTCATCACAACGCTTGTTGAACTTCTCCTCTATAGCATCCATAGCTTTGTATAGCTCATGTTTGATTTGATCAACTTCTGCTGCAGTGTAAGTGGTCAACTTCTGCTGCAGTGTAAGTGGTATGCGCTTGTGGTTGCTCGATGTCGATCGATCTGGGTGTACGAGTGTCGATCGATGTCATGTTATGACTCTGAGGATGATCCTTCTTGCGAATTGATTCCAAATCTTGCTGTAGAAGATCAATCCTTTTGCTTAACCATTCGACATTGTTGTTGAGAGGGCTGTAGACGTCTCCAATCCGTGTGTTGATGTAAGCTATCTCCCATTCATCCCTTTTAGGTGATAAACATTCATGTTGGATATTGGATGTCGTCTGGCCGATATCGATCGATGGTGTAGGTGTTGTGTCGAGCGATACTGGTGGCGTAGCTTCCTTCTCAAGTATGTTCCGAAAACTCTCAATCTCTATACGTAGTACTGCCACATCACTGTGAAGAGCATCATAGCTGCGATCCAATGTAGGTATTGTGCACCAATGTGCGGATGTCTTCTTCCAGAGTTGCCTGAGCTTCCCATACATTAGTCACCATATCATCTATCTCCTCTCTGTTGTAGGGTACTGGTGCTGGTCTGTATGCATGGTAAGGGCGTGCATGTTCTGGAAGGCGTAAGCAACTCCTCTGAAATAGAGATGCTCTCTCCAGGATTTGCCTCATGTGCTGTTTGGTAACATGGATGATATCACTATCAACTCCCCTAGCATGTCCAAAGTCATCTCTGTAGAAACCAAGTTCATCCCTCTCTTCCCATTTGAATTTTCGGGATCCATTGGTATCAAAGGCACGTCGTCCAAACTCCATATGTTTGTCGGTCGATGCGGCTGTTGCGTCGTCTGGTGTTGAATCGATATCGATCGGACGCGAGTTTCCTTGTGGACGAAAACATGGAGGAACTGTATCCTCTTCCATGGTAACGTGGTGGTTGTCTGGGACATGAGCTAGGTTAGCTGGATGGCCACGTTGCTGTGTGAACTGGTTATCTGGTCCATTGGCAACTTGAAGGATGTCTGCTATGTCCTCTCTGCTGATGTGTAGAATCCTTCCATCCATAGCTCGTGAAAAGCCATCTTTATCCCTGTAAATACCAAATTCATCAAGTGTTAGTGAAGCATTCCTGATATGTCTAGAAAATTGATAATGAGATTGAGGTAGGGTTAGAGAATCGATCGATGGTGCAGTTGTGAAGTCAATCGATGATGATCGTTTGACTGCATGGTTAGATCGATTGCTTTTGTTGTTGCAGGTCTCCATGTTGATGGTTTGAGTTGCTGGAGTCTGCAGGGTATGTGTTGTTGATGTTTGAAATTTCGTGGTGGTTGTTGACAACATTATATACCCATTTGTTGTCCTAATCGGTGAAATTCTGATTTTGTCCCTTAAGTCGGCTGACTTAATATCGATGGATGTGATGCTTGCAATGTCGATCGATGGACGAAGTCGTTTTGCTGGATGAGGTAGATAATCGATCGATGGTGGGCGGTGGATGTTAATCGATTTTGAGCAGGTTGTTCTTGGGGAACGACTTGCAAATCTATCATTCTCCATGTAGTATTCCCAAGCTCTTTCTACCCAAAAATATTCATCATATTCTTCTGTGTGATCTCCAGTGTAGGAAGATATAGCTGTATCTACTGCAAAACTTTCATGAAATCCGCTGTCTGCCTAACTCCTTACTAGGTAATCATCTTGTTTGTTGTTGGGTTGGATAGCGAAATTCGGGTAGCAATGATATGGTAAATCGGGTTCATCATCTGGTGTGTTTCTGTCGATCGATTGGCCATAGTTGGTGTCGATCTCTTCTGCCTCGCATATGTCGATCGATGATGTAGTGAGGTCATCGATCGATTCCAAGTACTCTGTTTCGTACTCTTCATCACAATGACAAACTGCAATGATACCAAGATCATTTTCTTCTTTCACGGTTTTGGCTTGTGATTTGCCAAGTCTGACAGGGTCGTAGTGGATATCTGGATCTATCATAGTCAAACACATCTTGTTGGTGCTCAAGTCACATACAGCTCCTACTGTAGCCAGAAATGCTCTTCCAAGTATAAGGGAAGAGTTTCAATTTAACTTGATATCCACAATCCACAGGGACAATGGCATTACCAATCTGCACTTCCAGGTCTCTGATCAAGCCTCCAAAATTCTTCTGAGTGTAGTCCTCAAATGTGAAGATCTCTGATGAAGGCTCTACTTTCAGACCCAGATGGTCTGCCATAACCTTTGGTAAGATGCTGACTGAAGAACCAATGTCACATAGTGCATGAGAAAACTCAATGCCCTCTACTATAGGGTATTGCAAACTTTCCAGGATCACTTTTCATCTTCAATGTGATCCTCCGCTCATGTCTTCTCTGGCGGTGTCAAACATTCTCCTAATGTCATTTTCAGTCTCACTTGTCTCTCTGAAGAACATCCACAATCTGTTTGTGAAGTAAACCTCCTCAAAAAGTTTTTCTAGTGGGATTCTGATAACTCTCTTAGTGAAACCATCTATCTCCTTCTCATTAACTTCCCTCTTAAGGTTCTTAGAAGTTTTTTCCTTCCTACTCCTTAACCTTCTTCCTTCAGTTCCTCCTGATACTGGTGTAGTTTCTGAAGGGTTACTAGTAGTCTTTGCAGGGTCAGCTGGTGGTGCATTAATTCGTTTGATGTCAACCGCTGGTAATTGCACTCGGTATGTGAGAGGTGCGTGTCGATCGATAGATGGAGAAGAGTGTCTATTGATGCATGTCTCATCACTGTATCGATCGATGAGTGGCTCGTCTCGTCGGTCGATATTTTCGTAGGTGAGGGTTAGTGGGTGTGGATGCGAAGCCGTGAATTCAGCATGTGTCAAAATCCTAACCGCGTTGCAATCCGTAGTCGTTTCCGGAAATGACATCGATCGTGTCGATGGATTTGAACAATCTGGTGTCGATCGACACCATTGCGATCCACCAAAACTTAGTGAACTTTCCACTTCATAGTCTCCCTCTTGGAGCTTTTCATGCTTCACCACTTGTCAGAAATCATCTTCTATGATGGCATTCACGTGGTGTTTCATGCTTCCTTCTCTTACTTTCTTAGAAGCTCCAGTTCTTTTGATAGATTCTTCTGTCTGAAAAATTTGTGTCTCAAGCTTCCTTACTTGAGTACAAATGGTATATATCCTTGTGTTCAGATTGTTGAAGACAGAGTCAATCTTTCCATTGAAATCCACTGTAAACTTATGTTGTCCTTCAAGAACTCTGTCTATCATGGCGTCCATCTTACTCTCCTGGGTGGGTGGTGGTGGATTTTGGTAAGATGAATTCCCATAGTTCCTGGTGTTGTTGAAAGATTTCTGATACTGTGAACTCTAGTTGTAGTTACCCTTCTGACCACTGCTAAAAAAGTTCCTGTTGCCATTCTGGTTTCCAAACCTTTGAAATCCAGTACCTCCAATGTAGTTCGTATCTTCTTCTGTATCAGCATTTCTAGCCTCTCCTTCCTCATCTGAGCAGACTTGCTTCAGCAGAAGCTCATGTACCGCTTTTAACTTAGCTCTGACTACACTCATATGTTCCTCCCCAAAGGCTGCAACAAACTTCTTCTTATCAGAGTCAGTGTTCTTGGTGCTGCTGCTGTTGGCTAGGTTCTCAATAAGTCTCACAGCCTCTATTGGATTCCTCGTGTTGAAGTTCCCCTCACTAGCTGTATCAAGAGCCATCTGATACCTCAAGGCGATACCTCTGTAGAGAGTGTTTAGCAGTTGCACTTCATTGAATCCATGGTGTGGACAATCTCGAACTAAAATCTGATCCACGCGTCCTTAAAAGTCTCACCAGGCTTCTCCGTGAAAGTGGCGATTTTACTCCTTAAGTCTTCAGCACGTGCTTCATCAAAGAAATTACGCAGTAAGGCGTTTTTTATGTCGGCCCAGGATGTCAGTGATCCTGTAGGTAACTGCTTAAGCCAGTGTGAAGCTTCTCCAACTAGTGAGTATTTGAAGAGCTTGCAAAGTAGTTAGTCCTCAGGCCATTTCTTCACAAAGGCCAATCCCTTACGATCAGTCTTGGGAAGCTCCTCAACTATGGGAAGCCCAGATCTTGGACGAAGGTGAAACCGCCCCTCATGTCCATTAATCGGAGCCAGATGATAGGCGAAGAGTACTTCCTTAACTCCAAAAGCCAGGCCCTCCTCATCTCCGAGGTTTTGGATGGCTATAAGGATGCGCCAGGCTGGAGGATTAAGCTGAGATGGAGAGATATGGAAATAGTCGCAGAGACTCACTATCAACGACGATACGTCACCCCTTAAGCCAGATTCGAAGAAAGCTTCATAAATAACAATCTCCTCGGGCATACCACCGGAAGCACGTTTCGATAATTCGGGACTGCGAAGGACGACGGAAGAAGGAAGCAAATTCTTTTTTCGCCAATTGCACAGCTCATCCTCTCTAACCGTTGATGCGGGACCCACTTGCGGGGATCCCGAAGAAACAAACGATAAGGGAGCTGGGGTCAGAGGATCTTACACATCTTTACCGTGGCGTGACGGTGGGCCGCTGGATCTGGATGACGAGGACTTTGTTCTCTTCTCCGACTCGCTTACTTCCGCCATTGAAAAGCTTCGGGGATTAGTACGCGAAATGGCAAGATCCGAGGATAGAAGATGGGAAGACGTTACACGAAGACAGGAGTATATATATAAAAAGAAAAGAGAGCCGTTGGGCATTTTCCTCGGGAAATCCGCCGATCCGAGATCTCGGAGTTTCCAAGACTGGGCTCGGGAATTTCAAATTCAAAAGAACCCTGCTCCCCAGATCTCTTAGAGTAAAGACGCGATCTTCAAAAGGAAAGTAAGATCCAAGAGGGAAGATTATTCATGGACAATCCGAAGGACCTTTTAATAATCGGGTCGAGAAACTCAAGGTCTCACAGAATCATAGCTTCAGTCACTATCAAAGGTCCCGACCTGACTCACTGCAAGGAGACAAGGTGCCTAAGGAATACTCTGTCCTAAGAGAAAACTACCAAGGCTCAAGAGCACACGTTATCCCTTGATTTCCACGAGCAAATCAAGGAATAAGGGGCAAACCGTTGGGAAAAAATATCTAGATATGAGTTTTCTCCAGCTTCCGGATAGGCCCTCGACTTCCGGATCCTTGCTTAAGGAGAAAGCAGGGACCGACCCCCTTGATCGGACCGACCCTTGAAGCAAAATAGAAGTTTTCCGCCTAAGGGGAAACTTCCATTTTTCTGATTATGGAAGAGTTCTATTACTTGAAGCCGACATCTACAACTATAAAAAGGGAGCCCAAACCCTAGAATAAGGGATCGACAATTCGAGACTAAGAGGTTAGAGTTTAGGCGACTAGAACTAGGGTTTATACACCAATACGTTGTAGTCCCAAAGAATATACTCAATAACATCTCTTTGCTCTCGATTTACAATTATGTCTTACAAATCTTCTAGTGTTCCGTAGTACTAAAACGATCCTACATAAAAGTACCCTAACAATTATCACTTGGGAAACAGAGGCAAGGATGAAAGCTGAGTATCCAGAGTGGTATAATCAGTATGTGGATGGTGAACCATCAAGTTTGAACTCGGGGACGAGTTCCTTCCAAGTGGGGGAGACTTGTCATGTCCTTAGTTCTAGATAAGGCCATCAGGACGGGCCATGGTACGAGGAGAAGCACCAGTCAGGTCATATGATATAAAGAAAAGCGTATCATGGTCCAAACAGAAGGCTAAGTGCATCAGATGGCTGAGACTTGACCAAGATAAGAAATAAAGAAGCTAAAGAGAGCTGAAAGAGTGGTCCGAAAGCTGGACAAGGTCCGGAGGCAGATCATCCAGCTAGGTGGAGCTGGAAGGGAGTTCACACAGTCTGAGCTAGCTCACTGGAGCTGGAGGACTAGCTCACTGGAGCTGGAGGACTAGCTCACTCAGCTGGGGCAGCTAGCACTCAGCCCATCTCAGCTGGGTGGAGTGTTTGAGTCTTGGCCGGTGGTTGCGGATCATGGGTGGTTATGGTCTGGATCATGGCAATGGAGATCCGATGGGTCTGAGGGACTTTGGCAAGGAATCTATGCAAGTGGGAAAGCTATTGGGTCAGAGATCGTTCAGCCCAAACGAGGAGAAGAGCAGTTGTGAGCGGTTAGACGGTTTGGGCGAAAAGGTGCAACCGCATGTGTCCCATCGTCCAATCAATGCTTCTGTTCGCCAAGAGAAGTTGGCAAGCCCTTCTCCTATAAATACAAGTCCTTCCTGTTGACATTTATCATCAGAAACACAAGGGTAAACTCTGCCCAATTCGTTACAGAATCAAAGAGAGAAAATAGAGAAGTTGGCCGCAAGGCAGTCCGTGTGAAGGCTTGGTGATTCTGGTGGGTTCTAGCCGTGGGCAAAGGAGACTTGATCGGAAATGGATACTAGGCAGAAGGATAAGGCTGTGGAGAAGAGTTTGGGGACTTCCGAGCACACACCTAAGGTACATGATGCTAACCAAATGGTATCGCCCAAGACCATTGATCTGGGTGGTTTGGCCGATTGATCCATGTGTTGTTGGTTGCATCTATTACTCTTTTTCTGTCAATATATCTTTTCTCTACTATATTCTGAAGTGTTCTATGGGTTCAGACTCATGGACAAGCCACCAGGCCTTGGCCAGATCAGTGTAATCTCTTCATGGCTTTGGTTGGGCATGTATGGTCCGATCTTATAGTTCCAAAGGGAATTGATAGGATCCTACTTTGAATATCTCTTAGTGGGTATTTATCATGAATTATCATGGTGAAAGATTGGATTTATAACATTGATTTAGAGGTTGTTTACTTATGGCCGGTTTGGCTGTTCATGGTCGAGATCAGTATGAACGAGGCCGGTTCTGGGAAATCTAATTGGACCATTCTCTTAGTTTAGAATTATCATGAATTATCATGAATTTTATTTAGTTTTTGGTCGATTATCATATTGGGTCACTTTTGGCCAGATTATGCTAAGTATCCGAACCATGCTTAGGATGATGTTTGCTAGGGTATCGGACTGTGATTCTTACGTACATGTGTTGTGGGTTTTTGATAGAGAGGCGGAAGCTAAGTAACTGAGATTCAACAAGAACTCAACAGAGAACTCGCAGAATCAAGAGAACCTTGGCGACGTTGATACTCTCAACGAGACAAGGGGTGACTTTGATGAGGTCGATACTCTCGACGAGATAAAAGAAGGCTAGAGTACTCCTCTAAGTGCTTGATAAGCTCTGGTTTGCAAAAGCAATTGTATTGATTATAAAACGTGTCCTGTTTACAAGAAGAAAGCTCAATATATAAACTGTCGTAACTAGATCCTAACTTATCTAAAGATTCATAATTATCCTAAATAAAACAATATAAACATAAGAAAACAAAGCTCTTGTAGATGTCGTAGGCCTTAAGGCAAGTAAGGCCCAAACGTCCAATGATCCGCTACATCAGGTTCTCCCCGGGGAAGAAGGATTCGTCCACGAATCTGCAGGTACATTGTCGCCATGAAACGGAGACAGATGCTTAACGTTGAACACATTTGACGTGCGTAAGTGAGAGGGGAGTTGAACTCGGTAGGCGTTTGGGTTTAAGTACTCCAACACCTCGACAGGGCCAATCTTTTTGGACTTCAGCTTGTGATACTCTCTCAAAGGCAACCTTTCTTTAGTCATGTAAACCCACACCATATCACCAGGAGCAAACAAAACTTCCCGACGTCTCTCATCAGCCGCCGCTTTGTACTTTGCCGCTGAAGCTTCCAAGTTAGCATGTGCCTGCTGATGAAGTTGTTGCAGGTCTGTAACAAAGTCGATAGCTTCCCCATGAAGCCGAGTCTTATCCGGGAGTGTGGACAAGTCGAGAGGACAACGAGGAACCAAACCATACACAACCCGAAATGGTGAGAAACCCAGACTGCGATTTAGCGCGTGATTGTGCGCAAATTCTGCCTGACAAAGCCTAAAGTCCCATGACTTAATGTTATCCCCCACAAGACAGCGTAAGAGATTGCCAAGCGACCTGTTTGTTACCTCCGTCTGTCTATCAGTCTGCGGGTGGTAAGCGGTGCTCATATCAAGAGACGTCCCCAACGACTTCCAAAGTGACCTCCAGAAGTGACTCAAGAAGCGAGTGTCACGATCCGAAACAATAGAGGTAGGAAGACCATGAAGTCGGCAAATCTCACGGAAGAACAAAGTAGCCACTCTAACTGCATCAGTTTTCTTTTTGCAAGCAATAAAATATGCCATCTTCGAGAACCGATCTACCACAACGAAGATTGAGTCGAAGCCTCGTTGTGTATGCGGTAACCCGAGGACGAAGTCCATACTCACGTCTGTCCAAGGCTGCGTAGGGATAGGCAGAGGCAAGAACGATGCAGCACTAGGAGGTGACATGTATCACCTGCTGTCGGAATGGTATCATCGTCCTGCTTCTCATCGCCATCATTAGAAGAATCGTAAACTGGCAGAGAGTCATCTTTTGCTGCATCTAAGACCAATCCACGATGGTTCTGATTTGGACAGGCTGAATGACGATGTCCAAGTTCTCCGAAGGTGTAGCATTTTAATGCTGGAGGACGAGTCGAACGTCGCAGAGCCTGATCATCATTTTGACGCGGTGCTTGAGGCTGAGCGTCAGTGTCCTTTGTAGTTGCAGGCGTTGGTGTCTGCTCAGTACCTCGCGAACGCGACGACTGGTTAGCCCAAGACGACGGGCGCTGAGATTGCTCAAAAGAAGCCGCACGACGATGTGCTTCTGCAATCGTCAAAGGATCAAACTGAGCAAGAGCAGTCTGAAGTTGGGGCCGCAGGCCTCCTATAAATCGCGACACCAACTGCTCTGTGTTATCATAAATATATGTTCTAGTCAACAGAAGGGAGAACTCCTCAGCGTACTCGTTGACAGTGCGAGAACCTTGACGCAAGTTCAGTAGCTTATTGTACACTGCCCTCTCATAGTTGTGAGGCAAGAAGGTAGCTTTGAGGTGCTTTTGAAGTTTACTCCAAGCCACAATTGGAGCTTTACCGGTGCGGTGCCTTGTAGCTTTGACTTGTTTCCACCAAGAAGCCGCATGACCCCGAAATTTCATCGCCATGAAGGGAACGCATCGTTCTTCAGGCACTTGCTTGAACTCCAACATTTCATCCACCGAAGCGATCCAGTCGAGTAGAGCTTCACCTTGCGGTCCACCATGGAATTCAGGTATGTCTATCTTAAACGAAGATTCCCAACGCTGGTCAAAGTACTGACCTTGATCGTTATCATTTCTCTGCTGTCTAGCATTGAGATGACGATCTCTGCGCCTACCAAAAGGGTTAATGTCGAGTGAACGACCATCCTCTGTTTCATCTTCTTCGAACAAAGGGTTTTGGCGAGCTAAGCGCTCAGCGAGCATCGCTCCCATCTCCATGAACGAAGCATGCATAGTCGCTTGAAAGCTTTCCTGCATTGCCAACAAATCTCTTCGAAACTCGGACAAATCACCATTGTGAGGGTTGTCGTTTGCTTTCTTTGGAGGCATTGTTGCAATCGTATGGACTTCCCGGAACGTTCTGTATCTGATACCAACTGATAGAGAGGCGGAAGCTAAGTAACTGAGATTCAACAAGAACTCAACAGAGAACTCGCAGAATCAAGAGAACCTTGGCGACGTTGATACTCTCAACGAGACAAGAGGTGACTTTGATGAGGTTGATACTCTCGACAAGATCAAAGAAGGCTAGAGTACTCCTCTAAGTGCTTGATAAGCTATGGTTTGCAAAAGCAATTGTATTGATTATAAAACGTGTCCTGTTTACAAGAAGAAAGCTCAATATATAAACTGTCGTAACTAGATCCTAACTTATCTAAAGATTCATAATTATCCTAAATAAAACAAGATAAACATAAGAAAACAAAGCTCTTGTAGATGTCGTAGGCCTTAAGGCAAGTAAGGCCCAAACGTCCAATGATCCGCTACATCAGTTTTGATTTCAGGCCATGGCAGGGATCGTGGTAAGGCTAAGAAGCCATGAAGACCTTGGCCGTGTGGGATGTGTGATGTAGTAATAGCTTGATACATTGAACTTATGATAACCTATTGTGCAACTGAATGTTATGAATGATTTGTATGGATCACATTGACTTATATATATATGAAATGATGTTTGCCTTAAGCTTCCGCATTGTATTGTTGTTTATATGAACCTCAATGGTTGAAAAATGACTTAGAAACTATTGGACTTAACTTGACTAAAGTACATTTAGACATTAGGTAAGACCGCGGACTGGTTGGATCAAGGGATCCAGGTTTGGGTTTTATATCTCCTTTTAGTCGATAATGTGGAGTGCAGAGAGTGTATATGTGTGCTATCATCGCATTTGGTTGTAACATGTCTATGTGCACTAGACATATATTGATTGTTCTGTTTGGTGTAATATGTACCATGTTTGTTTCATGTTAGAGCTAAACTTTCATAGTGGAATTCTATTTCACTCAAGTCAATGGTTACGGTTTAGCATCCCATACTTCAGTGAACGACTTCCCTATTGGTCACATCTCCTTTTTCTCTTTCAGATGAGACCAATGAACAAGAATGGATATATCGGATATGGGTTTGTGAGGTTTGGTCAAGCCCATCGGACTTATTCAACGGCTGGGCCAAGTTGCACAAGTTACGCGTGGACAACCTATGGGCCTAATCGATAAAACCCATTAGGTTAAGTGCTGACAATACAAAGAAGGAGAGATCACGACAGGGATCTCTAAGCCAAGCTTCTGGGAGGTACGAGCCTCAAGCATCCAGGAAGGCTTTCATGGCATCTCTTAGAGAGATAGAGTAAGCTAGAGATGATTTTTTGTTCTAGGCTTAGCTCTTAGCCATGTACTCTTATTATCTCTTTATACTCTCTAGGGTTTGCATACCCAGGAACAGAGAGAGAGTTATGATCTTGTAAACCACATCGGAGGTGTTTTCCGATACTTCATAGTGAATGTTGTGGATCCTGGATCTACCCCAGATGTAGCATGCTGCGGCCGCGAACTGGGTGAAAAATTCTTGAGTCATGAACAAGGATTGAATCAATGGGAAAGATCAAAGGGACCAGGGGATTGTACGAATCCTACAACAAAGTTCTTGTTAGAGTTGTGATTGACTCTACAAGTGGTATCAGAAGAACCATGAATTCCACAACAAGTGGTATCAGAGCATAGGCTCATTGATTCATGGAGTCCACGTCTCGAGGAGGAGAGACATATGAAGAAGCTTTCAAGCGAGACAGGAGAAACTCGCAAGGTTTAATGGAAGCTGGTGGTCACGTGGTGTTACCCTAATAAGAGTAATACACCGAGACTAAGATCAGGTCAAAGAGATTTGTCGGTTTACAAGAGAAGAAGGAAAACTGTTCGACGTTCTTCGCTACAGTTGCACAAGTTTACGGAGGAAGGATTCACAAGTCAGTTGAATCGGTTGAGATGATTTCGAGTTTATGAAATGAGGGCTTCTCTATAGTTCTCCAAAGGTGCAAGAATCTGCTACTATGTGAGAAGGGTTTCAGGTTACTCACAAGTCGAGATGGTGGCAGGCTGTTAGCATAAAAAGTAGAGGTTTCAGAGCTGTCTTCGATCTTCAGTCGCAAGGCGTGTGTGACTATATGCATTGGAGTCTTGGATTTCGGCATATTCTGCAAGTTATTGGAGTTGAAAGCATAGTGGAGCATAAGGGGTTTTCGCACTGGTTTTGTATGGGATTGTCTAAAGATTTAGTGAGGGATTTCATGGTGTTCTTAGGTAATCTCTACATGGTATATCAGTCGCAGGTGGTGTGCTAATCTATGGGGTTATTTCAGCTCGGTATCTCATGGAATTCTTGGAACTAGGGGACGCCTTAGAACCTTGAATGATTTGAGTGTTTCATGTCTGTATTCTTTAGTCAGCGTGAAGGGTGTTGCAGAAGGGTTTGAAAGAGATCGACTCATGCGGGTTCGTCTATGTGTGATCATGGAAGTCTACAGCTGGGTAGAGGTTCAGAGAACATGATACCACAAGGCTGCTATTTTCAAAGGGAATGCAGTGTGGTTTTCTAAGCAGGTATGTGTTTGGCATAACACATAGTTTTCTGCTGGGATGGATCTGCAAGAACGAGGAGTTACTTGTTCAAGGCAAGTTAGGCTGAACAGGTGGCAGTGTCAAATCGAGATTGATTCAGGATGGAAACAAGTGTGTTTCGGGTTTTCTGCATGGGATTCAGTAGTAGTTTGTTTTGCTTCTCAGGCATATGAGGGAAAACAAATGGGTCTACAAGGTTTCACGGTTGCAGAGGTAATGATTTGTTTGAGCAGAGGTTGAGCAGAGATTCTTTGCGTCGAAAGTCTTCTTAGCAGGTTGAGATAAGCGGCGGGTTCTGTTGGCAACAGCAGCGGTTCAGAGAGATGTTCAAGGAAAGGTGTTCATTCAGGTTGTTACAAAGGAAATTCTCAGGATGGGGAGTTTGGTGTCTACAGGCTATTGAGGTTTGAAATTGAGTCAAAGAGCTTCTGGTTTGAGGCAATGGTGATTCAGATTCTGCAAGAGCTTCAAATTAGCATCGACATCAGCTGGAAATTCTAGAGAAGAAGAATCAGTAGATTTGTAGTCACAATCACATGATTATTTCAAGAGTGACGAACCAGGGATGATGCTGAAAGATAGGCATTGTCAAGGAAAGAAGCAGATGGTGTTTGTATGTGGTAGGCAAAGACAACGTCAGAGACAGAGGAAGAAAGGTTCACAGTGGAAAATCTTAATGCACGTGATGGTTTCAGGTCTATGAAATCATGATGAGAGACTTGCAAGGGATGCAGTGGTTGTTGGCAAGAAAGGGAAGACTCGCACAAGCTGCAGCAGAACAGCTGCACAGGTGGGCGTGTTCGTGATCAGAGTGTTAGAGATTGATTTGAGTCGTTTGGGATGGATGATATCTCAAGGAAATACAGACTCATCTTAAGTCAAAGTTAGGCTTAAGGAGAAGGAATCAAAGGTCGTCAATCTCACAGTCACAAGGACTGAAGGTTTTCAGAGATCATAAGGAATGCAGGTTGTATTTGCGAAAGATGATCAACAGATCTTGCAGCTGCACAGGTTGGTTGTCGTGTGACAACAATGTGATGAAACAGAGGTGATTCTGTTTTGGGTCAGAACAAGTCAGTCTCGTGTGAGTGACATGAAAGGTTTTTGGCTGGTAAAAGAAAGCCAGAGGAGCCACCAAGTTAGTGTGGCTGAACAGGTTATACCTCCACGAAGAAGAAACTAGAGTATGGGATAAGTGTGTAAAAGCCTACACAAGGGTATGTTGGAGCAAATGGCTATTTGTGGTAACAACATTCAGAAGCTTTAGTGAGGGCGTGTGAGTGACGGGGAAAACCTAAAGATAAAAAGGCGATTCAAGGTTAGACTTAGCTTGAAGATTCTGGTCAAATGCAGAGGAAAATGCGAAGGCAGAATCGGGTTGAACAGGTTGTTACGACTGGTTGTAATCCTGAGGATAAAGGGTATGAGACAACAGTCATCAACACTTGTTCAAGAAGCAGAAAGTCGATACCACAGCTAGGAGAAGCATGTGTGAGTTATACCTTAGAGGAATCGTCATCGATATCTGAGTTAGAAATTCAAGATGAATAGACTCAGAGGAGAAGTCAGGGACGCCGATCTGGTGTCACGACCACAATGGTCAAGGTGGAGCTCTCGGATAAGAATTGCAGCTCAAAGGCAAAAAAGGAGAATTTGCAGACTTGACCAGGTCAGAACTTCATGCTTGAACAGCTTATGGTTCGAGTATAGTTACAGCTTGAGAAACTCGTCATGAGTTCGAGTTTGACACGACAGAAGCTGTAAGGGAGTATCTCAAGAGTATCACAGGCATGTATGATGAGAGATATGTTCAAAGGACAGGAACATTGAACAGTTGCAGAAACTTAGTTACAGAGACATGGTACTTCTAAAAGGGTTATTTGATTCAGGTGGAGCCACTGAGATTATATAAGGATTGATGCATCAGGGAGATATATAATCTGATTCCAGGTGGAGTAAGTCACTGGCTTAGAAGATGTCTTGATTTGGTTCAGCTGACGGGTAAAAGTTTCGGTTAGGAACATGGTCAGTTCAAGGGAGTAAGAGCTGAAAGGAAAGGTTATTCCATGACAGGAGGGTCGTGGATATGTTCAGTGTGTCAAGGCCAGAAGGTGTCAGGATCAGTTAACAAGTACAAGGTGCATCATCATGAGAATTGTAAGAGGAGTCTTACATAAGGTTACTTGTAGGCGAGACAAGTAAATCGGCATTTATATCATGAGTACACTGCAGTGAAGTTGATACAGAGGAACACAGAGCCGAGTATGATGCAAGGGAACACGTGGTGAAGTACTTAGTTAAACTGAAGGGAAGCAAGTATCAAGAGATACTGAAGTATTGAGCAGTGAAGATGAAGATTGGTGAGATGAAGCAAAGTAAGAAACTGTTAGAAGACATCGTAGGGATTGCAGGGAATTGTCTTACAGTTTGTTCATCTCAGGAAAGGTAAGACTTGTTCTCCACAAGCAGGCTCATCTTAAGCTCAAGTCGTGGAACTGAAAGAAGTTTCATGAAGGTTTAAATGCAAAGAAAATCCGATTGCATTTAAGGGAACATAACAAGTGCAGTTCTGGAAATATGGTCGCATCACATGGATAACTGAGGAAGTTTTCTTCAAGGAAGTCCATTGGCTAATGGCGGGTTCAATGACTAACAGGCGTGTTCAAGTCGTTGATGGTGATGCACAAGTTTCGGTGTTGGATACATCTCAGTACAAGAAGGGTATTGAGGAAAAGAATTCACAGTTGAGTAAAGGAGAGATATCAGGCATTCTAGATAGATATCACAGGCATCTAGTAAGGAGAGCCAAGGCGTATCATGGTGAAGATGGTATGAGGCTCAGTTCATTTAACTAGCAGTGGGGTCTAAATCTGTTAGTGGGGTTCTGTAATTGCATAACAGATTGATCAGATGGTGGAGCAAAGATGTTTGTGTCGAAAGTCTTCCTAATCAGGTGGTGTTAGGTGGCGTGTCCTGCTTGTGCAGCGGTACAAAGTGATGCTCAAGTGCAGTCTGTTCAAGAACATCAAGGGTAAGTCAAAGACTGTTTCAGAGATATGGAGCATGAGTGACTTCAAGGGTTTGCGGTTGATTCAAGGAGGATTATATGGTAGCAATGTTTGTTAACAACATAAAGGGTGAACCAAGGTTGTGTCGAAAGTCTGTCCAGCAGTGATGATTGGATGGCGGGTCATGTTCAGAGTAACAGCGGTACAAAACGTGTTCAAGGCTGGAGTGTTTTTAAACAAGTAGAGAATCAGAGGTTGTTTCAGGTTTGAAGCATATATGGTTCGAAGGTAGCTGCACATAATTCAGGTAATTTTGGTTCAAGGCTCAGTGCACATGAGTGGAATCGAATGGCCAAGGAGAAAATCAACTTGCAGAAAGATGTTCAGGTGTCTATTCAAGCACTTGAACAGGTTCGTGATTTTGACATCAAGGTTGTGTTGTTGATAAGTTCACGAGGGAAACAAGATATGAAGTAGCACAACGTCAGTGAGGAGTTGAGCTTGACACTTGGAGTGTAGCAGCTGGGTTAGCAACTCAAGACAATGGATGAAGGTGATGGAAATTCAGAATGGCAATGGGATTGTCACATACCCTTCATCAAGCATGATGTCTATTTTCATTGATGGGGCTAAGTGGATTTACGTGTTTAATCTACTTAAGCAGTTGTGGTGTATAAGTGTAAGCTTATGCATGTTTCAAGAAGATCATGAGAGGACTTCAAGCTAAGCTCAAGATGGAGCTAAGAGAATTGAGAAGAGATAAAAGAAGACATGGAGATGCAGAGGATTAGCAGATTTGCTCAAGTTTCAAGAGGTGTCGAGCACAAAGGAAGGGTTATGGACTTGGACCAAACAGGTGGAGATTTGTGAGGTTTGGTCAAGCCCATCGGACTTGTTCAACGGCTGGGCCGAGTTGCACAAGTTACGCGTGGACAACCTATGGGCCTAATCGATAAAACCCATTAGGTTAAGTGCTGACAATACAAAGAAGGAGAGATCACGACAGAGATCTCTAAGCCAAGCTTCTGGGAGGTACGAGCCTCAAGCATCCAGGAAGGCTTCCATGGCATCTCTTAGAGAGATAGAGTAAGCTAGAGATGATTTGTTGTTCTAGGCTTAGCTCTTAGCCATGTACTCTTATTATCTCTTTATACTCTCTAGGGTTTGCATACCCAGGAACAGAGAGAGAGTTATGATCTTGTAAACCACATCGGAGGTGTTTTCCGATACTTCATAGTGAATGTTGTGGATCCTGGATCTACCCCAGATGTAGCATGCTGCGGCCGCGAACTGGGTGAAAGACTCTACAAGTGATATCAGAAGAACCATGAATTCCACAACAGGGTTTTTGGTGCTATTTGAGCTTGTTGACTTTTATCCCTTTATTATCACTTTTATCGTATTGTGCCTTTGGACCTTTAGATTTCTATCTATCTTTTATATTATTTCGTATTTCAGACTTTCGGACGTCGTTCTATATATTTGCATATGTTAATTTTAAGTACTGAATTTCAAACGTGGTTTATTTTTATTATTAATAAATAGAGATTTCAGAACATTATTATTTAGTATTTTATCTCAAATTATTTTTATTATTTTTATTATTATTCGGAAGTGGCGCTACAATTGTACTCCTTTTTTGTGACATCGTTATACTCTTATTTAAAAGGGAAGGCAATTCTGCTATTTAATAGTACAGACTGGTAAAACATTAAACAGACCAGTTTAGTACTTTCAAATTTACCGAGCGTCAATAACCGAGCGACTGATTTGGTTCACTGTCCACTCATCGTCACCCTGTTTGCTTAATTCAGGCTCAAGAGGACCTCTGCCAACGCAAAGCTCTGGTTGTTTAGGCTCAGGAAGAATCATAGTTTCGCTTCCAAACATTACCATTACAGATGACATCTCTGGTCTGTCTTCAGCACGGTCTTGAACACACAACAGACCAATATGTATGCATTTTAAAGCTTCATGTGTCTTGAACACTAACGATGACGATGTAGAATCTTTTATGATTGGATCTATGATGTCTAGCCTTTTTCCTTCCTTCCAGTTCCTCCACACCTGTCCATAATTAAGATTGAATTTATATATAATAATAATGCAGAAAAATTAAATTCAAGAGATACTCAAGCTTACCCAACCGTGGAGACTAAGGTCGTCACATGACTTGTAAAATCCTGTAGTCCTCTTGCCGCTTATGATCTCTAGAAGTAAGATGCCATAACTGAATACATCTGACTTCACTGAGAATATCCCATTCATTGCATATTCTGGAGACATGTAGCCACTGCATAATGAAAGATTAAATTCATATATAAATGAGGTTGATTTTAGTTTATGTTTAATTAGAAGAAAATCTCATGATTTCTTACTAAGTTCCAACCACCTTCCGGGTACAAGCTTCTGTCTCATCCCGTCCAAAAATCCTAGCCATTCCAAAGTCGGAGATCTTTGGAATCATATTTTTATCAAGCAAGACGTTACTTACTTTCAAGTCTCTATGGATGATCCTAAACCGTGAATCTTGATGAAGATATAACAGGCCTCTTGCAATACCCTTAGCAATATCAAATCTCAGTGGCCAATTTAGTTTGGCGCTTCGGCTTTTGTCTACAAATTATTGGAACGTGTTAACTTATTCGTGAAGATAATTAATTGTTAGAAAAAAGATGTGGTTACAAACCAAAGAGGTGAGAATCAAGGCTTAGATTCTCCAGGTATTCGTAAATCAACATCTTCTCCCCCTTATTGACGCAATAGCCAAGAAGCCGGACCAGATTGATATGCTGCAGCCTTGCAATAAGGCTCACCTCATTCTCAAACTCATTTGTCCCTTGTGAGGACGTTTCTGATAGTCTCTTAACCGCAATTTCTTTCCCGTCAATTAACCTTCCCTATTACCAGCAGACATTTGACTATGCAATAATGAACACCTTGTGCCATGATAATTCTGAATAAATTTTATGCATTAAATTTTACCTTGTAAACAATACCGAATCCACCTTTTCCAAGCTTGTTGGTGTTAGAAAAAGTGTTTGTTGCTATGGCAATAGCTTCAAAATCCATCAGTGGAAGCTCCTCTGTTTTCATATCTCCTAATGTGTGTCTCTTGCTTGATATTACCACCTCATTCATTATCGAAGCTTGGCTTGTTACTTGATCAATTGTTCCATTCAGACAAAAAAAAATCAAGACATGATTTTGATCAAAAAAGAAAAAATCACGACATGATTATTAGAACTTTACAGATATAATAAATAAAGGAAATGAAAGTTGTTGACTTACCAATAGGCTCTGGAATTGTTATTGATTGCTTCTGTTTCCTTTTCCAAAAGCGGAAAATGATAAAGCTTACAAGAAGGAAAAAGCTCACCCCAATACTGAAACCTATTATTATATTTCTGTTTTTGGTTTTCTTGTCCACTGCAACAAAAGCTAGGTATGTATTTTTTTTTGTGTGTAAATGTTAAGATAACATGTATTTTTCTTCTAGGTAGATGTCAAACAAACGATATAAATTAAAGAAAATTAAAAGAGAAGTTTTTTTTGTATTTAGAGTGTGAATGGATAGCATTTATAGAGTAAAATATTATAATAAATGTTGTTTTCAACCTAGTTGCGTTAGAAACAAACCAATCAGAGAAAAATATATTATTTTGTGTAGAATAACTTTTTTTATCTAACTGTTTTTATGTTTTTTATTATTAATTTTTATGTAAAATAATATTTTATAGTTTAACATCCAAAATCTTTAGAACCAATGATCATCTAAAGTAACAACCTAAAGAAAAAGTTCTTTTCAATCAAACCCTTGATGAATAAAATAGGTTAGTTAGATATATTATACATCTTTAATATTGTAAAAAAATATTTAACTATAAACACATTCATGTCTTATATCATTTTCAGTTAAATATGCCTTTCAAAAAATGTAAATATTATAAAAGTGTTTAGTAAATATTTTCCTATATGAATAGGTTCTATATCCAATAGTTATCTAATTAATATATTTTGTATAAATTATTAAATTAACATAGCCATTAGAATGTCTTTTTACCTGATGGATTTTAGTGGTGTTTTGATCATGGGTAATATCTATATATATTATGTTTAGGATTATTGTTATCTTAAGGATTCCTAAAAGAATGGGGGATATTTCTTAATATACACTTATGTAAAATCATATTTAGTTATAAATGATAATATGATATACTCGTAATTTGTTACACAAATAAAATATAAACATTAATTCTGTTTAATATTAATATACTCTTGAAAAGGTCCAAAACTTAAATGACAAATTTTAACAGTAGATAAAAAAATAGAATTTTAAAATAATATATTAGTTTTACTGATCTAAAACGTTCCTTAAAACTCAAAAATAATTTTATTTATTTAAGAAGAATCCCAATGTGATATTTTATGTTAATAGATAATTTATATTACATTTAATTAACTTTCTATTATTTTCATATAACAAACTTAGTTATTAATTAACTTATTATCAAATATACACCCTATCATAATACATTATTTAAATATATTCAAAATAAGATATCTACAAGATTCTATATTTAAAATATATTTTAAAGTATATTTTTATAAGATTGCATTTTAAAAATGTTTTAATATCTTTTTATTTAAATATAAATATTCTTTTAATATTTATGTTTAAATAAGAAAACTATAGGATATTTTAACAATACTAAATTTAATTGGCATTGACATATCTATATTATTAAAATAGAGACACTAAATATCTACTTACAAAGCGTCATAGTTGGACCATTACATTTCTGTGACCAAAAAATGACCATTACATTTATTTTAACGTTCTATTAAGATTTGATTTTTGGATAAACTTATAGTGGCACTAAATACATATTCATAGTTTGCATATAACAAACTTAGTTATTTAATCAAATATACTTCCTACCATATTAAATTATTTAAATATATGAAAATAAGATATTTAAAAGACATTCTTATGTATCTTTTTATAAGATTTCATTTTAATATCTTTTTACCTAAATGTAAATATTTATTTATTTTTAATATTTAATTTTAAATAATAGAAATATAGGTTATTTTAAAAATACTAAATTTAGTTGGCATCAATACTATTTGATTATTTCTTATATCAAACTATAGGTTATGTTTTATAATTGCCGTTTTTAGAATTACCTAATAAACATATAAATATTTATCAAGTATGAAACAGGTTGAACTACATATAGTTAATTTCTATTATAATAAAATATTCTGGTGAATATCAAATTTTAAAAATAAAATTCATATTATAATTTAAAGCTTAGAAATAAAACTATTATGAAGTGGCATATATACATCATTTTATTATTCTCATAAAACAATATTTATATGAATTTAATTATATAGATACTTTAAAAATAAATTTTTAATACAAATATATATGTATAAAGATCCCTTTTTAGTAAATTTTTGAATAAAAATTAATCCTGCGCTTTGACGGATCAAAATCTAGTTGAAATTTGAAACTATTATAAATATTAATTTGCTTTGTAATTTTTATTTACATAAGTCAAAAATATATATGCTATGTGTGTGGATTTAATTTGATGATTTTTAATGGACCATTTCATCATAGTTCAAGTCCAATTCAATTTCAACTGATAAAGGTATCCATGCATCTGTTAAATAGAAAATTTAAAATTACTCTGACTATTTAAAAAATTTGCATATTAACTATAAGTGTAATATATAACATTCGCTTTTATTTTTTTTTGTTAAATAATTATTTCTTGATAAATAATCATGTTATCAAATAAATATAAATATATTACTTTGGTGAGGATAAATATATGTTAAATCATTTGAATAATAATACAATTTAAAAATATATTTTATCATAACAAGTCAAAAATAAATTTATTTTAATAATTAAGAATAACATTAATGAAAAATTATGATAGATAATATAGTAACTAAATTCTGAAATTTGTAAAAAAAAATTCTTTATAAACTTTAATATTACTATATATAACTCTCTATTTTTATATTTTATTTTTAGGTGTTCTAAATGTTTGACATTTATTTGGCATATAAAAAAAATTGGTTCATATAAATTTGAAGCATATAAAATTTTATTTGGCTATCAAATTATTTCTTAGATGAATATATGTATTATTATACACAAGCATACAAAATAATTAGATTTATAAATAAATACAACAGAAAAATATTCATGTAGTTAAACATGATCAAATGACAAATAACTTATGTAAAATATCATAACCAAATACCATATGATCAACTTGAACATATATTCAAACAATTACAAAATTTAAAATAATATATATTATTTCTTACATAAATAAAAGAACACCCAAGGTCTAGTGGTTACTGTTCATGAAAGATATATGAACGATTTAAAGTTAAATTATAGATTATTTTTAGTATATGTATAGTCAGGGGTGGATCTAGTATATTATTTACAAAAATCATAAATATAATTTAATATATTATATAATCATTTAATAAATAAATTATATTATATTTTAAAAAATAAATGACATTAATCATTAACTTTACATTTTATATAATGAAGTATTTTAGCTAATAAAAGACAAGCATTTTATAAAATTAAGTATTTATTTACAATAATATTAAGATAAATTATATTTTTCTGTAAACTAAGATAAATTATATATTATACATATTGTTAGTTTAGTTACATATAGTTGTTATTTTAATCTAATAATATAACTAATAAATACTAAAATACTACATTATTTATCAAATCATTTATCTTTAGTCTAGTTACAAAAACAAACCAAAAGGATATATAGGCTGTTATTTTAATTCATTATAAACACTTATTAAATATAGTTGTTCAATTCATTTTAGTTCATTATAAACACTTATTCAATATAGTTATTATTTTAATCTAATTAATATAATTAATTAATATTAAAATAATAAAAATTACTGAATAATTAATTAAATAATTTTTTTATAATTTTAGAAACAGCTATATACTAAAGAAAGGAAAATCACTCATGAAAATAAAAAAGTTTAGCAACACAAGTCTTTTTTATTAAAAGTGATTAAACTAAAATAAAATGTATAGATGACATTTCATGTTTTACGTCAGCTTTGTGGTTTCGGGTTGAGATTTGAGTTAAACAAAAATACTACATTATTTATCAAATTATTTATCTCTAGTCTAATTACAAATAAAAAAGAAAAAACTGAAAAAGATATATAGGTTAAGGTTCGAACTTTTTCAAAAAAAAAAGGTTAAGGTTCGAACGTGAAGTATGGGACACCAGTCACCACAGTGGAGTCCTATAAGCAAAAGTGCTAGTAACATGACATCAATTGATTTCATACTACTGTACAAGAGAATAAGAGATACTTCCTCTGTTCCAAAATAAATGAGTTTTGAGGTTTTTGCACGTTGATTAATAAATTACAAATTTTTATTCTATTTTTCTCGTTTACCTAAAAACAATAATGATTAAAGTAATTTCAACCAATAAACAATTATACTACAGAATATAAATAATTAAAAATATTAAAATACATTTATTTTTTACCTAGAAACTTAAAAACATCACTTAAAATGGAACAAAAAAATTTCCCTAAAACTCCACTTAAACTGGTTGCAATAATTATCAAACACTAAACAAGAGATACTTTGATTAACATTTAGGATGGCGATTTTGGCGATTTTTTCTCCCTCTCAAGGCGATTTGATTTTAGCCAATAGGAGGGGAGTAAACATTCAGAAGGGGAATATCCTTGCTGCAAAATGGATTAAATCAGGAAATTTCCAAAATATTTTGGAAAATCATCAAAGAACTTCTCAGAATATTGCGTTTTTCCTTAAATCTTCGAAGGAAAAAGTATTTTTCTAGGGTTTTTAACTCAGCCGCCTCTCCTTCTAGCCTTTTTCTATAATCAGAAGAAAGTTAGAAACCGAGAACTCATATTCCTGCTAGTGATGGATGCAAGGTTGCTTGAAGGATTGCAAGGTATGACGCTGGAGGAAGATAAGACGATAGTGATACCAGAAGAGGACGAGACTTTTTGTGCTCTGGACAGAGGAGGACGAAGCTTGATGGGCAGACTCTTAAACCCAGAGTGTCAGAACATGGCCAGAATGCTGAGAACGATGCCAAAGATCTGGAAAGTTTATGAACGAGCAAGAGGGATTGCACTCTCGAGAGAACGCTTCCAGTTTGTTTTCGATCTAGAGACAGACATCCAAACTGTCCTTAAGCAGGGATTTTGGACTTTTGATGACTGGGGCCTAGCCTTGGAGAGATGGGTGGAGTACCCACCGAGGAATTTCCTTCAGAAAGCGGAGGTGTGGATACGTCTGAGGAACATCCCGGTGAACTACCTAACATTGAAGACGATAGACTTGATTGCAGATGAGATTGGACACGTGAAAGTTCTGGAATATGATCCAGACAAACCCATGCTTAACGACTATGTGAGAGTCCAGGTTATAGTGGATCTTAACCAACCTCTTAGGGACAAGAAATCACTTACCTTGCCCGGAGGACGAGTGGAGTATATTGATGTGGAGTATGAGAGAGTTAGAAAGAAGTGCTTTCACTGCTACCGCCTCTCTCACGAGAAACTGAGATGCCCAGTGATACAGGCTGCGAAGAAGAAGGGCAAGGAGATTGATAGAGGTCAAGGGTCAGGACAGAACCAAAGCGTGGAAGGACGTCAGCACCACAGTAATCTAGCTGAAACACTGATGCCGTTACTTGCTCCATCGATACCTCCAGGCTTTGAACCTCACAGTACGATGGTAGCTCCTGAAGTCTTTGAAGAGATGAGAATCTACATGAATTGTGTAGATCCTGAGGAAAGAAGGATCAGGGAAGCACGCATGAAAAAAACCCTTGATGAACTGTCAAGAGATCCTCTGGCACAGAGAGCTTGTCTGAGGTTGGAATCAGCGCCAGTGATCTCCCTGGAGAGAAGCAAGGAGAAGGGAAGAGTCTTTGACTTCAGAGGAGTAGAAGGGGAAGTGGCACTAGATATCATGGAGTCATCAGCTCGCGGCCCACATCGGCAGTTCCCATTAACAGAAAAACATGCGGAAACTACAAGAATCCACAAGAAGCTTTGGAGGTCGTGGATTATGTAACAGAGCATGCTAAAAACTTGGGAAAGAAGCTTCGTATTTCGCCTCAGAAGAAGATTGCCGGAGTGGATAGAGGACAACAAATTGAGGAAGACCGCTCTCATGGTCAAAGAGCAGGAGGTTTTGTTATGGGTAGTCACCAATCTCTACCAGCGGAGAGAGATAACAGAAGCCGTGGTTCGAAGAGAAGCAGTGCTTCATGGGTTCGTAGGAACCAGAATAAGAGAAGAGACGTCGGGTCTAAAGGAGAGAGGGAAGTAAGGAGCAGTGATGAGGGCCCTCTCAAGCGCAAGGCTACGGACGAAGGAGAAGTTACCTCTAAAGTATCGAAACAGTATGAAGGTTTGATGGTTCACCAGAAACCATCCAGTCCTCAATGACGATGCTCAGTTGGAACTGTCGAGGATTGAGAAGCAACTCGACAGTTCGACGCCTTGAGGAGATGGTTCGTCTACATCTCCCGGATTTTTTGTTTCTCCTAGAGACTAAAAACTCTAGTGACTATGTGAGGAAGTTTCAGAGTTCGTTGGGTTATGACCACTGCTTTTTGGTAGACCCAGTGGGACTTGGTGGTGGTTTGGCGCTGTTTTGGAGAAGTACTTATGAAGTTGAGGTGCTGGCCTCGTCTGCAAGGATCATTGATACTCGAGTGACAATTGGAACATTGCGGTTCCATATGTCTTTTATATATGGAGATCCGGTGAGACATAAAAGAACTGAGGTATGGGAGCAGTTGAGAGATATCGCGCTCTGCAGAGATGGTGGATGGTTTCTAATAGGAGATTTTAATGAGCTTATGAACAATGGGGAAAAGTTGGGAGGTCCTGCGAGAGAAGAAAGTTCCTTCTTTGACTTCAGAGCGATGAAGAGAGATTGCAAGCTGCAGGAACCTCCTAGTTCTGGAGATGTTTTCTCTTGGGTGGGTGTACGAGAGATTAACAATAATGGGATTAAGGAGAAAGTATGGGTGCAGTGTCGCCTAGATAGAGCCTTTGGCAGTGCTGAATGGTTCAGACTATTCCCAAGCACACACATCGAGTATTTGGAACGGACAGGATCGGATCACAAACCGGTGTTCATGAGGTTAGTGGCAACAAGATCAAAGAAGAAGGGGCGTTTCACCTTTGATAAGAGATGGTGCACAAAGCCGAAAGTGATGGAGATAATACGTAGAGGATGGAATGCTGTGGATGGCAAGAGCACAGGCTCGGTTGTTGATAGGATTAAATCTTGCCGTAGAGAGCTGTCTTCTTGGAAGAAATCAGCAAACGTGAACTCCAGTGAGCGAATTAAGAAGCTGCGCCAGAGCTTGGAAGAAGAGGAGAAGAAACAATTCCCTAATCTACAGCATCTATCATTGTTGAGGTTAGAGATAGAGAAAGCATATAAAGAAGAAGAAGCTTTCTGGAAACAGAAAAGCAAAAACTCATGGCTGCAATTAGGGGACAAAAACACCAAGATCTTCCACGGATGGGTGGAAACGCGAAGAGCTAAAAACAGAGTCCAATCATTGCTGGATGATTCGGGCACTGAACATTATGAGGAGGAGAAGAAAGGAGAGATTGCAGTCAGATACTTTGATGACTTGTTCCGCTCTTCCGGGTCACGCAATGCTGATGTTTTGTTGGAAGGGATGCAACGGAGAGTCACAGACAGAATGAACACATCTCTGACAAAACAGATCTCAGACGTGGAGATCAGAAGGGCTGTTAAGGCTATCAAAAGTGATAGCGCTCCGGGGATAGATGGCATGACAGGGCACTTCTTTCAACAGTACTGGAATGTCACGGGAAATCAGGTGACAAGGGAAGTAAAAAGGTTTTTCCACACGGGAGTGATGCCAACGGACTGGAATCACACGCAGCTATGTCTGATACCGAAGGTATCAAATGCAAAACAAATGAAGGACCTGAGACCGATTAGTCTATGCTCTGTGGTATATAAGATCATATCCAATGTCTTGAGCAATAGGCTTAAAGTCATACTCCCTCAGATTGTATCTCCGACTCAAGGAGCCTTTGTGGCAGGAAGGCTAATATCTGACAATCTTCTTATAGCGCATGAAATGATTCATGGACTCAAGACAAACCCCAACTGTCGAGGAGATTTCATAGCTATTAAGACAGATATGTCCAAAGCTTATGACAGAGTGGAGTGGGACTTCATCGATACTCTTTTGAAGAAGCTGGGATTTGATAGCAAGTGGATTACGTGGGTGATGAACTGCATACGATCGGTATCCTACACGGTGTTAGTGAATGGGGAGTCTTTTGGACATATCAAACCAGAGAGAGGCATCAGACAGGGAGACCCACTGTCACCTTTCCTCTTTATTCTATGTGCTGAAGCACTAGTACATGTGATGGATCGAGCAGAACAGAGTGGAGCAATAACAGGCATGAAGTTGACAAAACACTGTCCGTCAATACAGCACTTACTCTTTGCGGATGACAGCTTGTTCCTCTGTAAAGCCAATCTTCGTGAGTGTACTGAGTTCTTAAAATGCCTGAAGTTATATGAAGAAGCATCGGGACAGGTTATAAATTTCCAGAAGTCTGCTGTTACTTTTGGTGCTGACATTGACCCTGTTACGCGAAGACTGTTGGCTGAGATATTGAAGATTGAGAATGAGGGAGGTGATGGCAAGTATCTGGGACTACCAGAGTGCTTCTCGGGCTCGAAACAGAAGTTACTCGCTTTCATAGGGGAGAAGCTCAATAAGAGATTAAGCGGCTGGTTTGCAAAGAAACTATCACATGGCGGCAAGGAAGTACTGCTTAAGTCGATTGCCATGGCTCTCCCAGTGTATGCTATGTCTTGTTTCAGACTTACTAAGCATCACTGTCAAAAGATAATGAGCGCGATGGCTAGCTTTTGGTGGGATGAAGATGGAGAGAAAAAGAAAATTCATTGGATTTCTTGGAAGAAGATATGTGTGCCAAAAGACAAGGGAGGTTTGGGTTTTAGGGACATTGAGGCTTTCAACCAAGCTTTGCTTGCAAAGCAAGCATGGAGAATCTTCAATGAACCTCAGAGCTTACTGGCGAGAGTCTACAAGGGTCGCTACTTCTCATCTTCTAGCTTCCTTGAGTGTGGTAAGGGATATCGCCCATCGTATGCTTGGCGTAGCATCTTGTTTGGCAGAGAACTCTTGCAAAAGGGACTCATGAAGTCCATAGGAGATGGGAAATATACTTATGTTTGGGCTGATAAATGGATTCTAGATGATGTCCCTAGGAGACCAGTGAATAAGCAAATGACGTATGATGTCAATCTGAGAGTCTCTGAGCTGATAGGAGAGGATGGGAAGTGGAAAATGGATATGCTTCAAGAACTATTTCCGTCGAATGAGGTTCAAAGGATCCAACAGATACTCATTGGTAACGTCATGGATAGGGAGATCTGGGCTTACACTAAAGCTGGAGAATATACAGTTAAAAGTGGGAGTTGGCTCTCAACGAAATTAGCAGAGAACACAGGTGATGTTGGGGATCTAGATGCAAACACCTTGGAGTTAAAGAAGAAGATATGGAAGATACCCACCATACCAAAGATCCGTACCTTTTTGTGGAGAGCGACGTCGGGAGCTCTGGCGGTAGCAGAGCGACTTACGGCGCACGGCATGCCAGTAGAGCTGCGTTACAAGCTTTGTAATCAAGGAACAGAAACTATTGCGCATGTTCTGTTCCACTGTTCGAAGGCCAAAGAGCTATGGGAGGAGTTCAGTGACGTACTGACCGGAGCTTTCCAACATGACACACTAACAGAGCTTGTACAGGAAAGCATAAGACTAATGACGGAGGGCGCATTAGATATAAACAAGAAGAGAGCGATACCATGGATGTTATGGACGATATGGAAGAATAGAAATAGTCTCCTATATGCAGAAGTGCAAGAATCTTCTTCTCTGTTGGTACAAAGAGCGCTTGAAGATACAACTCTGTGGCATGAGTTAAACAAGAAGGAGATTAGATATGAGACGGGGGGAAACTATCTTGGAGTATCGAAGAGATGGTCACCTCCAATACAAGGAATAGTGAAATGTAACTTTCACTTGAGTTGGAGATCCAATAAATACCTCTCGGGTGGTGCTTGGATCACGAGAGATCACAGGGGAGTAGTTGGAATGCACGCAAGAGACGCTCTGCTCCCTTCGCTAGACAAGCTAGCGGCGGAGTTGACATGTCTGCTGTGGGTTCTTCGGAGTTTGACAGACCTCAGAGTAGAAGATGTTAGCATTGGGACAGATTCTACAGGTTTGGTTGACGCAATAAAATCTCCATTGAGATGGCCACGATACAGATATCTTCTTGGACAGGTTGCTGAAGTCTGTACAGGTTTCAGAACTCTGTTGTTTGAAGTGGAATCTGCTGAATCGAACACGGTAGCGACAAAGATAGCCAAAAGTGTGCTAAGAGATGGACGACTACAATCTTATCTTGCAATGGGAGGCCCTGCTTGGCTACACAATCTCATCCAGACCGAGGCTACTATCATCAGTTCTTAAACCCTTCCCTTAGGGTGAACTGGTATAGGCCTAAGTTGTCATAAATGGTTTTTGTTTTGTTAGCATTTTTTGTTATGTTGCAGTTTTCAAACTGCTGTTTTATCACAAACCTTTGAGTTAAAAAAAAAAAACTCCACTTAAAGTGGGACGGAGGGAGTATATAATTTTAACATGTGGCACGTGCCACACCCAACTCTGCCTCGGGTCCGCCCATGTGTAACGTTTTATGAGTTACCCTAAAATAAATACTACGTACTGAACCAGTTATTATAAGTGATATTCTGTCTTAATTATGGTTTTACGGTTAACAAAATAATTAAACCAGAACAGATGAATGATGTTGTTAGTAGTGTAATATATATACCAGATTTTAATCTGTGCTTTCAAAACACAGAATTAATTTTGTTGAAAAATAATTAATTTGGTTGTTAGTTCATAACAGAGATAAAAAAAAATTATATGTTCAACATGTTTCTACTTGATAAATATTTTGTATACAGTATAACCTCTATAAATTAATAATCTATAAATTAATATCTCTATAAATTAATAGAATTTCATAGTCCTAAATTAAGTTTTGATTCAATTAATATTTCGATAAATTAATAATCTCTATAAATTAATAAAAAAAATTTAGTTTTGGTGTAGTCCCAACATTATTAATTTATAGAGGTTTCACTGTATTCGATGAATTAACCCGGAAAACAGTAATCGTAGAAATATCAACTCATTATTATAGGTTGGTTTCAAAAGTCAACTTTATCTTAAATTTTTTAAATATTAATTTTAAAATAATTAGAAATTTTAATTAAGATTTATGTAAAACTATAGTTTTGTAAACACATATATTTAGGAAATTTGTGTAATATCAATTTAGAAAATAATTACATTTAAGTTTTAAAAATAGAAGATAAAACTTATATTAATATAACCAATGGTTCAAGTATTAAATGTTTAAAATTAATGGAAAATATAAATTTCATATAAATTAGAACTATTATCATTCACAAAATATGGAAAGATTAGTTACCATAAATATAGAAAATATTCAGTTATTTAATTTAAATACATAATATTTATATTGAAATTAAACGTTCTAATTTTCTCTGAGAAATTCTGATTTAATAGTATAGATTTTATTTAATTGATATTCACATGTTATTAATAGTGTAGATATATGTTTAATTAGTTTTAATGTATTTAATGAAATAGGATGACTCTATTTTAATAGAGAGAAGATTATTGTTAAGTATAACTTTTTTACGTTTTACATTTATCGACTCTTTTGTTTTTTCTTTTTTTTTTGCCAGCCTTGTGGCTCGTAGTTGTACTATGGGGCCGAGGAAAAAAAAGGCTTGACTTCAAATATTTAAACTAGATTTTGATCCGCACAACCGTGCGGGTGATTATTTTAATTTAACATACATAATTATTTTTTTACATAATTAATTGTAATATTTATCATGTTACTAACTGTTTATTATAACATTTTCAAACACAAAAGTTTTTATAGTTCACATGCAATATATAAATCTTATCTATTAAAACAATATACACTTTATAAATAGACCAATAATAGAGTGGGCCAAAAAACCAAAACAAACCAAACCGAACTGATCCAACCAAATTTAAACCAACCCAAACCAAACAAAAATATATGGCCAAACCATTTGGTTAAAGTTTTTATCAGCCCAAATAGTTTGGTTTGGTATGTTTTTAAATCGAACTGAACCAATAAAAACAAAGTGATTATCTAATTATATATATTAACTAAATATATTAATAATATTAACAACTAAGATATTTTACTATACATTTGACATAAACAAAGAAATAGAAGATTGAAATGCACGAATAGTGTGTGATATTTTTATTTTTATTTTATTTTCAATGTGCATCTTCTATTTATGTTTTGTATACATTTGTTTTCGAATAATTGAAATACACGGTCAAGATATTTAAAAGTAGACATTAAAGGCTTCTGTCCGTTTTTGTTGTTTTTTTATTCTGTCCGTTTTTATAGGGAAGTAGTTATTATAGTGGATAATATTATTTTAACAACATATTATAGTCGATAATATATAAGGAGATTAATTAATGATACCAAAATATTATTAGGAAATAAATAAAACATAACTTTCTAGTGATGGTCCATTAAAAAAATATCACACATGAATAGATGTTGTGACTTCTATTTTAATATAATAGATATTAATTATAGATAAGATAGACTATAATTAAAATTTTAAGAAAATAGTATACAAATTTTTTTTACAATAAAATCTTAACTAACATTAATTTATAATAATATTAGATTATTAATCACGAAATTAATCAATGCTTAATTTTATAAAAAGTATTTAAAAACTTGATAAGATTTTGTTAGATTATTTTGTCAACAAATAATTAGAAAATAAGACAATTTTATAGGGAAAGTTGTTACATATGTCAATTATTTAAAATGTGATATTTTAATAATACCATAATGTTAATTAGAACTAAATGAAATATGATTCTCTAAGGAAGGTCCATTTAAAAAAAATCACACTTCTCTTTTAATATAATAGATAGATGACGTAGTTTTGTCTTATATTTTTTTCCTACTTGGTCAACTGGCTTTGTCTTATACGTTTCATATAACCAAATAACCATTTCCTTGAAGTTTCAAGAGACTAACCGACTCCGTGATCCGTAGGAGCAATTCTGACATGCAGGTCATGACCGCCGAAGGTATAGTTTCGCATACCTTCGAGCTCTCCATACCATGTCACACACTTCCCGTGCCGTTCTTCTTCGCTTTCCACAAACCATGCCGTGCAATGGCAATTTGCAAGGCAATTCTCCTCACAGTTCTGCAAGTCACTACTCCAACTCACCTGAACATCTCTAACATTCGGCAGTTTCATGTTATGAAGCGTAGTAAACCGATCTTGACTGCAACTCATATTAGTCACTCTCGTACATCCGGTCCACGTAATATCCAACTTCTGACTAAATCCTTCGATACAATTGCATCTGGGCGTTGTGTATGCGGAGCAGAAGCTGTACGATTTACATGAGCTAATCAAGAAGCACGAATCATTAACTGACCATGATAAGTTCCATTCTCGATGTTTAGAGAACCACGTGTATACTTCATAGATTCCTTCGGGCCCTAACCTCAACCTAGAGAATTTTCCATGGTTGGTTGTCATTACAAGTGATTGCTGTTGTGAACTCGTGTCACCTTCTACTTGAAAAATCGGTGGCATATCTCCGAAGCTGTATCCATTCCATAAATCAACAAGGTTAATCTCTGTCCCATATTCTTGCTCTTCATAAAACCAAAAGCCCGATATTTCCTCTGTAACTCCCAAAAAGTGAACACCGGTGGACGGATCATTAGGATTAATCCATGATTTAAGTTTATTGCCAGTTCCAGTACGCATCTTCATTCCGGAGAATATAGAATCAGTAGGAAAATCGAAACTCTGCCATAAGAATTGATTCGTGTCGCTTGCGGCCTCCTTCACCACCAAATTACCGTTCTTGAGAAGCTTTACCACAACATCACGCCTCACAGTCCCGTCTATACTTGTTGACCAGACATGATTGTTATTTCGATCAAAGAGGATGAGGTTACTGTTGAAGAATCTGAGTGTTCCGTGGGATCCGAGGAGAGGATGATCTCTGTTGGCGACCCATAAAGCGGTTCTGTCGGGGTCTTGCTTGAGCCAGATACCGAGATACCAGTTGGAAACTTTACCAGGATTGAAGAAACCGAGCTCGAAGACATCTCCAGGAGATGCAAGGGTCTCATTTTTCGAGAGTAACAGAACGTCGTCAGACGAAGAAGTAGAAGAAATAGGAAGAAAAAGTAATAGGACGAAGATTGTAATTTTGCCACTCATTTTCACTTGAATTTTTCTTTCTTGTTTGCGACTTTTCTCATGTTCAATGGTTCATCATCATCTTTTTTTTTTGTAAACTTGGTTCATCATCATCTTGTTATTTTCAAAAACAAAAACATGAAACCGGTACCTCTTGAATACGAAGCCTAAACATATAATGTCTTGTCTAATCTTTCTACCTAAACGAGGTTTTTTTTCAGAATTTTCCCCTAACTTATAATGTCTACGATTCATTATTCAACAAGGTTCTGCAAGCACTGAGTGTGTTGCTTGACTTTGGTACCCTACAATGGTCAAAGTTGGTCTCGTGTATTTAACATGTTCACCAAAAAAAAAAAAATTGGTCTCGTGTATATTAGCAAAGTTGTTGGTCCTTAACGTGTTTATTAACATTAAAAAAAAATAGCAGACTGCAAATGTACTGTTTCTATATTATTATGTTTTATCAAATGTTCGCAAGTCAGTTTGTAATATTTAAGTCTTGCAATATAATCGTTGTACAAACTAAGAGCAGGTGTAACGAGGGTTGTTAACCCAATCCTTAGCTTTTGGGAATAAAATATTAATATAAAATGGGGATAGGCTAAAGATGAATCCTTAGTTAAGAGGAAGATCATCATTATCAATAGGACATATTTGGTGGTCCTTAGAATTTTTTATTGTTATTTCTACATTCAATGGGACATATTTGGTGATCCTTAGAGTTTTTTATTGTTATTTCTAGATTAGGACATTGCTAAGGACTTTTAATGAAAATAGTGATTATTGGTGGAACTTATTATTAGTCCTTAGGTTAAATTCTCACAGAAATTACTCTTTAGAGCTAGCAAAACATACGATCAAGCAGCTCGACAACGATGCAATAGCAAATATCACATACCAATTACAACAACGTAGAACAGGTTTCTAGTCCAAATACAAAAGCTTTTACACAAGCAATCACACTCTTTATACAAAAAAACACAATGTTAACAACTCACTACAACATAGACAAACCGAGACCATGAACCATCAAAACCAAGTAATAACTCGTCATGTACTCTGCTCACTACAACATAGAAACCGAGACCATGAGCCATCAAAGCTTTTACACAAGCAAACACACATAAACTTCAGACAAAAACTCCCTGTAGAAATACTCTGTAGAAAAGAAAAAAACATAAAATCACAAACTTTACCGTTAAAGTTCACATTTTTATTAAAAAACAAACAAACCTAGGAGTCCAAGAGATTTGAGTGACACGAGTTGGATCAAAAACAAGAGACGAAGCACTTGTCTTCTGCTTAATCATAGACCCATCTTTTTTTAAGTAACCAAGAGTTTATACAAGCTTTCCAAGTCTTCATCATTTAGTTCAAGGTGAACAAACAGTATCTGAACAAAATCATATCTCATGAACGACATCATATTACTAACTATATACTCTTGATTTTCAGACATAAACTAGAGAGACAAGTAAGTAAAAAAACATACCCTCTCCTGTTGATGGAAGGGGTGATGAGCTTGAACTTGGGAGCTTCGGTGAGAAGCTTGTCGTAAGTAGCCTGATCAAACAACACCATGTTGTTCACCTTCTCCTTTTGCTTTCCCTTGCTCCACTTCTATTTTTTTTTCTACAACATTCAACAACAAAAAGTGACAAATCCAATACAAATCAACGACAATGATACCAATATCAATAGCAATGATCACAGTTCACAGAAACCTTCTTCTTCTGCTTCCCGCCTCCGGATTTCGCTGGCTTAGATGACGGCGGTGTTAGCTCCAGGAATGGAGCTAAGTCCATGAGAAGCAGTGGAATGTCACGTAGCCGATTTGGTGTGTTATATACCGGAGTGATGTGTTACGCATGCGGTTTGATGTGTTATGTACCGGTTTAATTCTAGTTGGTTAAGGATGATGGTTATCAAGAGAAGCTTGGGAGATAAGCTTCACGAAGATTTGGTAACAGCAAGATCGTGACTTGCGGATAAGTCCTGGAAGATCTTCTGGAACAAGATTCGAGAGAGATGCGATTGCATCATAGGTATATAAGGTAGTGAGAGGCAGGCGGCCGTCTCACGGGTTTTAGAGTTTAGAAAGCAAGTGTCTGAGAGTGTTCAGCATTGCGCATAGGTTCATTGTGACAGGGGGAGAGTAGCTCGACCTGTCCTTGGGTAGAATAGGAATTGGTTCGTGTCAAGTCCAGTTGGACGTTGTGTAATTCGAATTAGGTAAGTCAAGTGTGATTGCCTAAGAGATTCTTAATAAAACAAGTTGTGTTTTAGAGTATTGATCGAGTTCTTTAAGATATACGTGTCCTCTTGTTTTTACATTTGGTATCAGAGCGGGTCACCTCTGTGGACTCGTTGAGTCCACTCACAGGTTGAGATCTGACGACATCTATGGATACCATGAAAGAACTCATGGCTCTCCAGAAACCGATCATGCTGGATGAAGGAAATTTCGGTCATTGGAAAGCTAGAATGCGTCATATCATAAGAGGAATTGATGAAGACGCTTGGACGGCAGTTGAACAAGGATGGAAAGCTCCGACTATCATCCTGGATGATAAATCCGAAGAACTAAAACCAAAAGACAAATGGTCTGATGCTGATAAAGCAGCCTCCAAGTTTAACTCCAAGGCTCTCACCACCATCTTTTCCGCTGTGGATCTCGACCAATTCAAGATCATACAAGGTTGCGAATCAGCAAAAGAAGCTTGGGATACACTCATAAATCATTTCGAAGGAAACACAAGTGTAAGACGTACTAGGATCGATCACTTGGCATCGAAATTTGAAAACCTTCGTATGGAAGAAGATGAGTCAATCGGAAGCTTTATCTCGAAACTAAGTTCAATTGCGAATGAAGCCTCAGTTCTCGGCAAGAAGTATAATGAAAAGAAACTGGTCAAGAAACTTCTCAGGTGTCTTCCACCACGGTTTGAAGCTTACAAAGCAGTACTGAAAATCGCAGTCAACACAGACGAAATGAAGTTTGATCAATTGGCTGGTATACTGAAGGTACACGACTTAGAACGTGTGGATGAATCCTCTAAGGATCAGAAGGGGATAGCGTTTACTGCCGAAACCAAAGAAGCTGAGAGAGTAAAGAAGATAGAAGAAAACATGGCTCTTATGGCAAAGAATTTCAACAAAATGCTGAAACGAGTTGAAAAGAGTCAAAATCGCTCTGCTCAGAGACCTCAAGGAAGAGACCGTGATCGCTCCTCTCAGAACAACAGGAATGACTCTTCTCAAGGGAATCGACGAAAGGAGTTGCAGTGTCATGAATGTGAAGGTTTTGGTCACTACAAAAATGAATGTCCTCTCACTAAAAGAAAAGAGTTAAAATGCATAGAGTGCAAGGGCTATGGTCACACGAGAAGTGAGTGTCCAAATAACCTCAAGAAGGACAAGTCACTGATATGCTTCAGCGACACCGAGTCAGATGATGACAGTGAAAGTGAAGATCTCTTGCTGAACTTCTCTGCACATGTCGACCCAGCCGATGAGCCACATATGCCTCCAATATGCTACACTGAGTCAGAAACAGAGAACGATTATGAGCATGGAGAACATCTGCTAAACTTTGTGGCACGAATAAGTGAAAATGATGAGTCTCATAAGACACTGTCAAGCTCAGAATCTGATTCAGAAACAGAAGACAATCTAGGAAACAAAGGTACTGAATTCAAAGCTGAATATCAGTCACTGTACAACAAGTTCACAGAGCTAAGTCTCGAGAATCTACAACTGATTAAAGACAGAGCTATGCTAAAAGCTCAAGTCAACATCCTAGAACTGGAACAGACTGATAAGACTCCCGATTCAGAGAAAAATGTCACTACAGAGAATGAAAAGGAAGATCAGAATGAACTCAAGAAAACCATCTCTGAGCAAGCCTACTCCTTGAAAATCCTTGAAGCGAGCTTTGATCAAACTAAGCAACTGCTAAGTGAAGAGCTTGATAAAAGTCGCTTATTACAACGAGAATTAACTGAGAACTACAAGAAGCTAAGGATGCTTAACACCGGATCAGACTCTCTAGATCATATCTTGTCATTGGGACAATCTCCAAAGGTCAACTGGGGTCTTGGCTTTCGAGGTACACCTTCAAAGATAGCTGACAGCACTGATGTGACAACTTTTGTCAATGGCTCAGACATGATAAAGAAGCCAGAATCTGATAAACTACCCCCAAAACCTATCTCTCGTTCGCAGACACAGAAGCCTCAAATGAAGAAAAGAAACGGATGCTTGTTCTGCTGCAAACCTGGACACAGAGTTTCTAATTGTTATTTCAGAAGAAAACAATACCAAGAAGCATGGATGAGAAACCGATGTTACCTTGAACCAGGTAAGTTTGGATGTGTCTGGATTGCCAAGACAGATTTGTATCTGAATTACAAGAATAGAGTGGTGACTAGTCCAAAGGAAACCTTATATTCTACTCCTTCAGAGTCTACCATCCAGAGACCTGGAAAGGAAATCATGTGTAACCTAGCTTTTGCAAGAATGAGTGATGTCGAAGACAACACTATTGAGCTACACTACAACAAAGGTGAGTCACACTCCAATGTTGACAATGAAGAATCTACAGAAGCCAATGATTTCTCCCGGATCTTAGCAAACGTTGCCTACACCTCATCTGAAAGTACAAACCATAATGAGACACCATGGTACTTTGACAGTGGCTGCTCTCGTCACATGACTGGTAATGCTGATCACTTAGAAAGAATTGAAGAAATCACTGGTGGAAAGGTCACTTTCGGTGATGGAGGTCAGGGGAAGATCAGTGGCGTAGGCTTCACTAAGAGATCAGATCTACCTCTACTTGTCAATGTATATCTAGTCGATGGATTAAAAGCCAATCTCATCAGCGTCAGTCAACTCTGTGATGAAGGTCTGCGCGTCATCTTTGACAAACGAGAATGTCAAGCTCTCGATGACAAGAACAACATTGTTCTCCAAGGATATCGTTCAGCAAATAATTGCTACATGTGGAAACCTACCAATCAGTGCCTGACTGCTAAAGGATCCCAACTTGAACTCTGGCATAAAAAACTGGGTCACATGAATGCTCATGGATTATCACGATTAGTACGTGCTGAAGCAATCAGAGGAGTTCCTCCTCTTGAAGATCATATGGACAACGTATGTGGTGCCTGCTGCAAAGGCAAACAAATTAAGGTTCAGCATAAACAAGTCTCACAAACCAACTCAAACCGAATCCTTGAACTAGTGCATATGGACCTCATGGGGCCGATTACTCCCAACAGTGTAGCTGGAAAGCAATATATATTTGTTCTGGTAGATGACTTCTCTCGATTCACCTGGGTCAGATTTCTGAAGAACAAGTCAGATGCCATAGACAGTTTCCGAATACTTGCTTTGCAACTTAAACAAACAAAAGGTGGTATCTGTCAGATAAGAAGCGACCATGGTGGAGAGTTTCAGAACAAACTCTTTGATGAATTCTGCCACAACCAAGGTATCACTCACCAGTATGCAGCACCTCGCACTCCCCAACAAAATGGAATTGTTGAAAGAAAAAACAGAACTCTGCAGGAAATGGCTAGAGCTATGCTTGCTGGTAATCAGGTTCCATCTGGATTTTGGGCAGAAGCTGTGAACACTGCATGTTACATCATTAACAGAGTGTACATAAAACCAAAGACTAAGACCACTCCCTATGAAGTCTACAACGGTAAAACGCCAAACCTGAGTTACTGTCACGTCTTCGGTTGCCTTTGTTACATTCTGAATGACAAAGATAACTTGGGAAAATTCGATGCAAAAAGTGATGTGGGAATGTTTCTTGGATACTCCACTAACAGCTCTGCTTTTCGTGTCTACAACTCCAGAACTAAACGAATCGACGATAAGGTGAATGTTGTCTTTGATGATCAAGTAGGATACTACCAGAGGAATGCCACACTACCTAGCTCAAGTATCACACATGAAGATTTAGCACCTGGACCCTCTATCAAAACCGAGGCAACCACCAGTCAAGAAGATGACGAAGTTTCAGATGTTGAGGAGCAGATACTTCCAACCACAACAAGTGTGCACAAGAACCACTCCGCTGACGATGTCATTGGTGGAGTCCTTGATGGAAGAGTCACTCGCAAGAAATATATTGACTTCAAAGAAATGGTCAAACTGGCATGCTTTCTTGTTGAAATGGCGAAGGAGAACTGTTACATCTCACAGATAATCCCAAAGAACATTCAAGAAGCTTTGGAAGATGAGTTCTGGACTGCATCAATGCATGAAGAAATGGATCAATTCGAAAGACTACAAGTATGGGCATTAGTTCCAAGACCTGATGATGCCAACATTATAGGCACCAAGTGGTTACACAAGAACAAGACCGATGAATACGGTAATGTGACCAGAAATAAATCTCGACTTGTTGCTCAAGGATATGCTCAAATAGAGGGAGAAGACTTCGACGAAACATTTGCACCTGTAGCTCGTCTAGAATCCATTCGGCTGTTGTTTGGAATTGCTTGCAAGCTCAGAATTAAGCTCTATCAAATGGACGTCAAGAGTGCCTTCCTGAATGGTCTGCTCCAGGAAGAAGTCTATGTTACTCAACCGAAAGGGTTTGAGGATCCACATTATCCAGATCATGTCTACAAACTCAAAAAGGCTCTGTACGGACTCAAACAAGCCCCAAGGGCCTGGTACGAACGACTGACACACTTCCTCATTGCAGCTGGTTTCAAAAGAGGAGGAGTTGATAAAACGCTGTTTATACAGGACATCGACTCTCACATTCTTGTGATACAAGTGTATGTTGATGACATCATATTTGGAAGCACCTCTAAGCGCTTGGTCAATGAATTTGTCAAAACAATGACTAAGGAATTCGAGATGAGTATGGTAGGAGAGCTCACCTATTTCCTAGGTCTTCAGATCAAACAGTTGGATGATGGGATATTCATCACTCAGAGCACCTATGCAAAGAACCTGGTAAAACGGTTTGGATTGCAGACCAGCAAAACAGCAAGAACTCCTATGAGCACCACCACCAAACTGTCTCGTGATGAAGAAGGGAAGAAAGTCGATGAAAAGCTCTACAGAGCTATGATTGGAAGCCTCCTCTATCTCACTGCAAGTCGGCCTGACCTTTGCTTGAGTGTTGGCATCTGTGCTCGCTACCAATCATCTCCCAGAGAGTCACATTTGAATGCAGTTAAGCGGATTATCAAATATGTCAAAGGCACTTTGGACTTTGGGCTTCACTATTCGTTTGAGACAAATGTAAACCTTGCTGGCTACTGCGATGCAGACTGGGCAGGATGTGTGGATGACAGAAGAAGCACATCGGGAGGCTGTTTCTTTCTTGGCAATAACATGATCTCTTGGCACAGTAAGAAACAAAACTGTGTTTCATTGTCCACTGCTGAAGCCGAATACATAGCTCTGGGAAGCTGTTGCACTCAACTACTGTGGATGAGACAGATGCTTATTGACTACGGTTACACCACTGAGTCCATGCTTGTGCACTGTGACAACATGAGTGCTATTAACTTGACCAAGAATCCCATTCAACACTCACGCACTAAGCACGTTGATCTGAGACATCACTTTGTTAGAGAGTTAGTTGAACTTAAGCTTGTGGTAGTGGAACACGTCTCATCAGAAAATCAGCTTGCTGATATCTTTACAAAGCCTCTTGACTTCAACGCATTCCTAGGCCTCAGAAAGGCTCTGGGAATTGTTGACTTCTCAGCTTGATTTGATCATGACTAGAGGAACGGACACTTTGCAGTCGGACCGAGTCACAAGCTCACTCCACCAACCTTCGAAAACCTTGTTTCAGCAAATCATCAGTTGTAGGATCTAAGTCATCTTGAGAGTCATCTAAGTTTTTGAAACCCCTACAGGATGGACACTCGTCTTGGAACTGGATGCTACCACATTTAGATTCTAAGTACCGATCACTGTCCGGATAGGAAAGAAACAAAACACCAAGTAATCATTTGTTACACACAAACTGGGGTGTGTCACCCTTCAGAAGGCCTTGCGTGATGAGTACTCATCGTGGGTCAGGGTGCTACCACACTCTTGTCCTGGTGATGATCACTGCTCGGATAAGGCAAAGTCACACATGTTGAATCTCTCGTCGTGGGTCAGGGTGTTACCACACTTTGAACCTGGTGATGCTAGGAGGTTAAATGTGTCACTGACTTTGTAGAACTTGATCGTCAAAGCACACGATCCTGAAGATTTCATAAACATCCTCACGAGAGATCAACAACGAGTGACACTGATGTAGAAGGAGTGAATTCACGACAGATCTCAAGGTAAAGTATTTTCTTCAACTAAGAAGGCTCTTTGAGATGACATTAGACTCTACTTCTGTTGATCCGAAGTGTGACAGCTACTCGGATGAGAAATAGCTACATGTCAGAGCTGAAACATTGACTCAACTTCAGACATCCTACCATCACGGCTCTTTCTGACTGTAAACCTCCATGTCCTGCTCCTTTAGTCATCACTAAGTGTGGTCGTAAATTCTTGACTGCACCAGGCTTACCTCAATTCTCGATGTACAGTTGTTCCATCTACTCAAGCGTATGCTTTAATCTTCTCTCCTACATAAGTCTCTGTTCTGCTGTGAGCTATTTAGCTATTGCTTAAATCAAGTAGGTTGACGGGCCTAGCAATGTGGGCCTATTCTTCAAGAAATGAGACTTGGCCTAGCAAAGTGGATCTTATTTAATCTCCAAAGGCTTCAAGTGTGATAGGGTTTCACCTATATGCCACACTCGTTTTTCGGTATCGCCGCCAAGCTCTGTCTCTCTCTCTCGATCATGCAACCAACAAGACGGAGTGCTCGCCTTCAGTCCTCCGGTGACTCTCAGGGCACGCCGGTTCCCTCTACGACTCCGACAGTTCCATCGTCGGCCTGCTCTCGCAAGTACTCTCGAAAGCGAGTTCGCCGTCAGACGCGATGTACTCCGCCGGCAGAACAATCAGAACCAGAAAACTCCGCCTCTGAATCAGACGCAGAAGCCTCCGATGTCATTCCGGAGCATGTAGGAACCCAGATTCCTGCGGATCTTGGTGATGAAGACGTCTCCCTTGAACTCATTTCAAAGGAAATCCGACATGCAACGGTTCGTGCTGCGTTTCAAGCAAGGGTTGAAAAGAATCCGGAACTCCTCAAGCCCTCCAAACGACCGTATAATCGTCTCTTCTCTTCCTTTGCTGCAACTGAGCGCTATCACTCCCTGCAGCAACGAATCTTCCTTGAACAACTGAGTCTGCCTCTCAATGACAAGGATCTTGACGATGTAAAGGAGGTGGTGCTTCAATCAGGGTTGATCTACACTCTCATTGATGTCGATCCATTTCAACCTAGTCTTGTCAGAGAATTCATTGCCAATCTGGCAGATGCTGAGACACGAGACGATGGAGTGGCTGTCTACGTAAGAGGCTCTTTGGTTGAGTTCTCTCCTAGTCTAATCAATGCGATCTACTGCACTACAGGAGTTGACAAGAAACCTAGTTGGATGGATGAGAACATAGACGAAGTATGTGCTTTCCTCTCGGATGGTCGCGTCCGTCGATGGGAAGACATGAGATCTAAGTACCTCACCCTTCAGAATCAAGTACTCTACAAACTCGTGTGCACAAACTGGATCCCCACCACCAGCTACACGGCTATGAACACTGAGCGACTCCGGTTTGTCTACATGCTTCATCATCATAACCGGTTTGACTTCGGGGAGCTTGTCTACAATCAGATCATTTCTATGTCAGAGAACACCAAGACTGAGAAGACTCGTCGCATCCTGTTCCCCACCTTGATACAGCAGATCCTGCTTGCTCAACGCTCCATACCTTCTGATTCCAGTGATGAAGACCTGATTGAGTGTCCAAGAGCTGTGGTCAAAGACAAGAAGGCTGGAAAAGGAGACGGCATAGTTTCACGCACCCCCAATCTTGAGGAAGATGTCCTTCATGCTATTGCTGAACTCAAAGCCATTCACATCCGGCTCAAGAGTAAGGTGTTTCTGGAGAAGGTGCTTGGTAACACTCGTCTGTACTAACTCCTATTTGTTTTTATCTCATTGTGCCTCACTGCAGGGGGAGATTATGGAGTCATCGGGAGCACCTCAGCCTCGGAAGACCAAGAAGAAAACTAACAAATGTGTTGCTGTCTAGTAGCTTTATCCTTGTTGCTGTGTTTTCATTTGCAATTTGTGAATTTCTGAATTCCTCTATCTATCGGCTGTACTATCCTTCTTTTCCTCGTTTGAATTAAGGATATCTTTTGGTGTGTTAATTGGGATTCTCACTCTTCTAATCAGTCATCTATTAGGATTGTGTGTGTGCAAGTGCAAGCTTTGTTTCAGGTAGCAGGGAAGTCACATTGAGCTAAAAAGGGGGAGAATGTTAGCTCCAGGAATGGAGCTAAGTCCATGAGAAGCAGTGGAATGTCACGTAGCCGATTTGGTGTGTTATATACCGGAGTGATGTGTTACGCATGCGGTTTGATGTGTTATGTACCGGTTTAATTCTAGTTGGTTAAGGATGATGGTTATCAAGAGAAGCTTGGGAGATAAGCTTCACGAAGATTTGGTAACAGCAAGATCGTGACTTGCGGATAAGTCCTGGAAGATCTTCTGGAACAAGATTCGAGAGAGATGCGATTGCATCATAGGTATATAAGGTAGTGAGAGGCAGGCGGCCGTCTCACGGGTTTTAGAGTTTAGAAAGCAAGTGTCTGAGAGTGTTCAGCATTGCGCATAGGTTCATTGTGACAGGGGGAGAGTAGCTCGACCTGTCCTTGGGTAGAATAGGAATTGGTTCGTGTCAAGTCCAGTTGGACGTTGTGTAATTCGAATTAGGTAAGTCAAGTGTGATTGCCTAAGAGATTCTTAATAAAACAAGTTGTGTTTTAGAGTATTGATCGAGTTCTTTAAGATATACGTGTCCTCTTGTTTTTACAGGCGGTGGAACCTTGTCCTTCTTTGGCAGATCCTTTGAAAAGCCGATATCTCCGACGGCTTTACCGAGAGCGAGAGAGAGATCGAGAACCCAGGGAAACAAAGTCAGGGACTCAGGGCCTTTCGATTTCGATTCACAAAGATGAATTCGTCTCAGTTTGTGCGATGATTGTGAGCGAGAAGGAGAGAGAAACAGAAGAAAGAAAGGAGAAAGAGACGCGTGTCCTTAAGGACGCTTAAGAAAAGTTCTTAGTTAACATGTCTTTAGCTTTTAAGCTAATTTTGATTTAATTTTGGACCCATTATTACTAAGGACTTTGTTAAGAAGTCCCGACGCATCGGCGATGCGGTCACGAGGTTGTGGAAGGGAATTTTTTATTATTATTTTTTTTAACTTTTTCTATTTGCTTTTTGAAAAAAAGGGATCAATCGCGGGCCACCACATATCGCGGGGACCGCGCAACAGTTGATGAACCGGTTCACGTGAAAGGGGCGGGACGAGCCGAGGTCTTCGCTTTTGATTATTTTAACATTTTTTTTTCGAAAAAGGCGCGATCCCCTTTGGTGAACCTCCAATGCAGATGCTCTAAGGACTTAGTCCTTAGTGAGCTGGCATCAACGTTTTTACCGTCGACGTCGACTCGAGGATCTTCTCCTCCGCCAGAATATTCCAGATTCGTACAGAAACAATACATATAATCTCCGATGATGGAAGACGGTTCGATCCCGACTGAGAACGGCTCCGATCGAGACGGATTGGCTCTGATATTCCTCGGAACGGGATGCTCGAGCGCAGTCCCTAACACAATGTGTCTGATCCAGAATTCGGACTCCACCTGTCACGTCTGCTCTCAGTCTCTCTCGATCGAAACCCTAACTACAGGTACACACTCTCTATGCGATCTTCGTTTAGATTCGAGATTTGGATTTTTTTTTTCATTTTTTAATCATCTCATCGCCATTGTTTTAATCGGAGCTCTGATGTAGCTGATTTTTCATTGATAGCTCAGACTCTCTGATCTTTAAAATGTGTAATCACATCTAAAGGTTGTTTCAAAACAAAAAATCTTTTTTTTTTGCTAAATTATATTCTATTGAAAGCATGAGACCCAAAATGTTTACAAGCAATTGCTTAGTTGGCCAAAAGCCTTTTGAAAGAACCAATTATGAACCCCACTAAGGCCCAATTAACCCTCTAAACCGTAATCTTCCCAATTACAGGTTCAAAGCAGTGAATCAGCGTAGACATGCAGTAAGGCGGTGTGATCGATGGCACTCCGAGAATAATCAACCATCAGTTCATCCATGCCAGAAGAAGAGATGAAGCGTAGCCAGGATCCTTCAGGCGTATTGCTGCTATTTTGCGACGGATGACCCCGTCAATCTCCTTAGTCAAGGACCCTGGAAAGCGATAGGTTGATCGATGAATACGCGCATTCCGTTCAGACCAGGATTAGTATATAGTGGCCTGCCAAGCAAGAAGAAGTAGGAGGCGCCATTCTCTGGTCAAAGATCTTGATCGCAACATTTGTAGAGTGTCATCCGAGTCCGATGGTGGATTGGAGAAGGGGCTTCGCCGAGTCAGAGTACTCCAAATGTCCCATGAGTAGCAGCAAGAGAAGAACATATGGTTTCTAGATTCCTGGGCCGTGTTACACAAGATGCATGTCTGGTCCACATTCAATCCCCATGATGCCATCCTGTCCTTAGTAGGACATCTGTTTAACGCAAAGAGCCAGGTGAGGAAGCGATGCTTTGGAATCGCTGCAGAGAACCAGACCTCCTTGAACCAAGATACAGATGGTTGAGCAGTCCTGAGCAAGTCGTAAGTGCTTCTAGTAGAGTACTTGAGCGAGTTCTGACCATTTTGAATCCACTCATATTCATCTCTCGAGTTAGTGATCAGCGTTATAGTAGAGAGTGGTGTTTGGATATTGACCTGTTTCTCTGACCGTGCAGGGGGCAAGCTCCAAGTTCCAAGCTCCCACAGTTCCGCTAGTGTAGCCTTTGGTGGGATTCCGAAACGGCGAGAGCCTTCTCCTTGAAGGTAAGTTGTTATGCTCCCGAATGGGGACCAGTTAGATGACTAATAATAGCATGTTTCACCGTTCTCCACCCGTAGTTTGATCCACCCATACATTTTTTCACGGAGCAGTAGTAATTGATTAGCTAACCATGAGTGTTTCTGTTTTGTGTTGATGATCCAGAAGTTGTTGATGTCTCCATCAAGGACCTCAGCAATATACCAGGAAGCCCAAATGGAATCTTGTTTGAAGAATAGAAACCAGATGAGCTTCATGGCACAGGCCTGATTCCAAACAACCCAGTTCTTCAGTCCCAGTCCTCCTTCTCTTTTAGGAGTTGATACCTTTTCCCAAGCCACTTTCGATGCCCCACTACCATCCATTTTTCCTTTCCAGAGAAACTTAGCGCAGAGGGAGTCAATCTCCGCCAGGCACGCTTTTGGCAGGATATATGCCGAAGTCCAGAAGTTAATCATCCCCGAGATCACAGTGGAGATTAGTTGTAGCCGTCCTGCAAAAGAGAGGTAACGCACTGTCCACGACATGAATTTATCCTTTATCGCTTGTAACAGTGGAGCACGGTTGAGCAATGATAGTTTTTTGGTGCAGAGAGGCACCCCCAAGTATCTCACAGGTAGAGTTCCAGAAGAAAGGCCAGTCGCCTGGATGATTCTCTCAGTTTCGTGTGGTTTTAATCCCGCCGAGAAGAGTGATGTTTTTTGGAGACTAATGCCGAGCCCCGATCTGTTCTCAAAGTCCTGCAAGATCTCAAGAATGCAGTTAACAGATTCCAAAGAACCATCACAAAAAATTAGTAGATCATCTGCAAAGCACAAGTGGGTGAGACCAGTTTTAGCACACTTAGGATGGTATTTGAGATGACCCATTTGAGCTGCCTTGTTGAGTGAGAGAGATAGACAATTCATAGCCAACACAAACTAGTACGGGGATAGGGGATCGCCCTGGCAGAGTCCTCTTTTTCCTTTGAAGAAGCCATGGATAGAGCCGTTGAACCCGACATAGAAAGATGTAGTACAAATGCAAGCTTGAATCCAGCGAATCAAAATTTCAGGTAAGCCTAATCCACGCATACATTGCCTAATCCACGCATACATTGGAATATGAATTCCCATCTGATAGTATCGAACGCTTTGGCTATATCAACTTTGATTGTGATTCTTATAGGACCTCCTTCTCGATGATACCCTTGTACAATCTCTGATGCCAGCAGTGTGTTCTCGATGAGTAGCCGGCCCTTGACGAAGGCAGTTTGATTCGGGAGATCCACCTCGTTGAGGATGAGTTTTAGCTTCTTCACTAGGATCTTGGAGATTGCCTTGTAAGTTGTGTTGCAGCATGAGATCGGCCTATAATCTGTGATGGCAGAAGCTCCCGGCTTTTTAGGGACTAACGTCAGTATCGTTGAGTTGGCGGAGGATGGGAGAAAACCTGAAACAAAGAACCGGTTAATAGCATCAAGAGTTTCTTCTCCCACGATGGACCAAGCAGACTTATAGAAGGCCGAAGTGAACCCATCAGGTCCAGGAGATTTGTTGGGGTTCAGCTTGTGTAGAGTTGTCGTTATTTCTAGAGCAGTAGGATGGGCAGCCATGGCATCCTGTTGAGACTGAGAGCATCTGAACGGCAATAGCTGATGAAACCATAGTAGAGAAGAGGAGAGCTGTGGCAAAACCGATGGCGTAAAATGCTCATGAAGTGGTTCATAGCAATTTGGCACATCTGTTCTGGGTTAGTAATAAGGTCTCCATTTGGCAGAAGAAGCGATCGGATGGCATTGTAAAAGTATCTGGCAACTGCTACTTTCATGAAGAATAACGTGTTTTGATCACCGATCTGCAGCCAGTTAATGCGAGATTTTTGTTTGAAGAAGGCTTCTTCAATGCCTCTGAGAAAAGTCCACTTATGGTGAAGTGACCTCTCCGCCTCAAAGTTTTCTGCTGACGGGTTTTCTAGCGCCTTAACCTACAACACTTTAAGCAAATCATTAGTAACTCTCACTCTCTTTTCAATATCTGAAAATCTCTCCTTGTTTAGTGTTTTTAAAGCTCTCTTTATTTGTTTTTGTTTGAATGCTAACTCTTGGAGGTTTGAAGCTCTGCTTCCACAAAGAATCCAAGCTGTCTCAACCGAATCCAGGAAAAGAGGGTGGTTTGTGAGGAAGTTTAGGAATTTAAAGGGTCTAGTACCGGTAAAAGGAAGAGGGGTGGCTAGGTCTAGTAGGCATGGGGTATGATCAGAGAACTCAAAAGGTAAGAAGGTTGCACTGCTGTTTGGGAAACAGTCAAGCCATACTTCATTCACCAGGGCTCTATCGAGTTTTTTAGTGACAGGGGTTGACGGGCTTTTGTTTGTCCAGGTATGACTGCTTCCTTGGAACCTGAGGTCGTGCAAACCCAAGCTCAGGAAGGTATCGCTAAGCTCGATCATGTCCGAAGTAATGTGATCCACTGTAGGGGAAGAGTGCTCAGAGAAGTGCATTATTTGATTCAAATCACCACCAACAATCCAGCTCTTTGTTTCCAAAAAGTGAGTTGTCTGTACTTCTCTAAGATCCTCCCATAACGGCTTTCTTCCCTCTCTACCATTAAAGGCGTAGACAGCAGTGAAGTAGAAGTCTGAGGTTCCTGGGACTGAGACACAACAAGTGATGGACTGGGCAGATTGGTGAATAATCTGAAGAGAAGCAGGGAATTTCCACAGCAAAATAACTCTGCCATCTTGATCAGTATCATGGTTTGCAAAAAAGTTCCAGCCTTGACAAACACGCTGCAATATAGGGTTCAGGTTCGGTTCTTTAATATGGCTTTCCAAAATAGCACCAACTATAGGTTGGTTAGCTGAGAGCCACTGAGCAAAGGGTCTATGCTTGTCCGGATCATTAAATCCACGGACGTTCCAAAAAAAGGTTTTTGTAGACATGATTAAAGAAGGGGTTGAGTCTTCCCATGGGCAGTGGGAGAACTCGGAGCAGAAGAGGAGTTAGAGGATTCAAGTTCAAAAAGAAGAGGGGAAAAAGGGTTCGGGTTTGTGATCACAGAGAAGGGTTTAACAGGTGAAGAGGGATGCGAAAGGGAAGGGGCAACAGATTGGGTGAGGTGGGAAGAAGAGGGAGGGGGAAGGGTGAAAGGGTTAGGTGCAGTGGCAGCAAGGAAGGTGGGCGGTTTTTCTAGGGAGAGAGGGGAATTGGAACAACAGGGCGGCTGACAAAAGGGGCAGGCAATGCAAGAACAGCATTAAGAGAGGGGTTCAGGGCAGTATCATCCATGTCGCAGTCACTTTCAGAGGAGATAAAAGTCTCGGGAGTGTTTGAATGATCAGCAGAAGCCACTGGAGAGTCGATAGCCATTGCAGATGCGATAGCTTCAGTCGCTGCAGGAGGGTCAGGAGTAGAATTAGTTGCGACAGACTGAGCTATAGTAACTGGAACAGAGCCAGCGGTGGGTGGAGCAGAGTTTGTGGCAGTATTAGCTTCACTCTCCTGGTGGGGTTTAGTTTTGGACTTCTGCCGAACTTCTGTCCATTCTTGGGGACCTTTAGGACAAGATGTTCTGGTTGCTTGCAGGAGTAGCAAACATGCTTTGGATCCTTTTTCTGTTGTGATTTTCTGGAAGCAGGGGGAGCGGTTTTAGGCGGGAAAGGGATGAGGGGACAGTTTCTGGAAATATGACCAACCTCCTTGCAATGGGCGCATATCAGAGGTATCCAAGAGTATTCTACCGAGACTTTGACGAAAGTCCCATTCTGTCTGCCAACTTCCACAACGGTTGGTAGGGGTACTGTTGTATCCACTTCCACCTTGACATGTGCAACACTGATACTAGAAAGGTTGAGCGTCCAATCGTCTGTTTCCTTCGGCTCGCCTATTTGCCCGGCTATGTGGCTTAGCCCCTGCTTATAGATCAAGTCAAAAGGAACGTCTATCAAGTGAGCCCACAATTGAACACACTTCAGTGATGGGGTGAAGTCGTTGGCATGAGCAGCCCATTGGGAAACATGGAACATTGTAGTATCAACATACCAGAAACCTTTTTGGGTTACTTTCTGCCGGATGAACTCATTTGGAAGTCTCACCAACACTGAATTTGTAGTAGGAGACAGATGGATTTCCAAGTGTTTCCCTTTCCCCCACATGTAGTTGAAGACATTTTGAATGAGGGAGAATGCTGGAAGTCTACCAAAGAATCTGCAAACAACAAAGTCACGATGCATCTCAGCTCCTTTCTGGTAGACTTCTTCAGGAATAATCACGCGAGGGATCCCCTCAGGGGATATAGTCACCGGAGACAGCCTTTCCAGTGTTCTGTCAACAGTTTTCTTAGCTTTAGAGGCCCAATCATTTGTAACCGGAGTAGATTGGGTAAGGGTGGGGATTGGCTGAGGGTTAGGGGGAGGAGCGGGAGTGAAATGGGATGGAGGAGCAGAGGGGCGACCACCAAGTAAGCCCAGATGAGGAGCTCCAGTGGTAGCAGGTAAGGTTACTGTACACGTAGTACTGTTCCCAGATCCAGATCCAATTGGAACAGGGAAGTGTGAAGAAGAGTAGGAAGCCAGGAGAGACGCAGCAGAAGGGGGGGGAGGGGGAGGAGCGAAGCTCGGAACTGGAGCAACAGTAGGGGAGAAACGGGAGGGGAGGGGGATGACAGGAGGGGGAATAGAAGGAGAGCAGCGGCTAGAGGGGAGAGGAGGGAACGAGAGGGGATCGGGAGGGTCTGGGAGCGGAGGGGGAGGAGGGCGGCGGAGGAAGCCGGCCGGACTTGCAGGGTTCAAGGGGGATGCGAGAGCGACAGTTAACCAAGAGTTAGCCATGCGACAGTTCAAAAGTCTTACAAGCTGCATTATGTTATTATGTGTTCATTATAGCATAGACTTTCTGATATCTGCAGGTCGTATGCTTCTCAGTGTAAGATCGAACAGTCAGAGTCATTCGTCTCTGCAAAGGCAGTTTAGCCATGGGCATAAATAGCCCAAGGTTTGAGGACGCAGGATCGTTCAGTTCTCCAATGGCAAGGTGTCCAAGTCTTCTTTTCTTTGTGTTTCTACCTCTTTAGCTTACTCAGGCGGATAACTTACATCTTTGTAAGATCTATATGTTACTTACTGATATAGTAGGTTGATTTCTATTAGCTATGCAAGTGGTTCTTTGCTCTCTTTTTCAGTTGTTTTAATCATTAAGATTGATTCAGTTTTCTCCATATCATTTTGTATAAATGGGTTAATCTAACGTACATGCTTGTTGTTGACTTTATGGTGTAGTGGGAAGCACTTGCTCTGTTGCTGATAGGGAGCTGCGCTCTCTTCCTGAAGGTGCTACTATTATGGCTGTTCCAGTTACTAGTTGGCTGTGTTAAAAGGTGTGGTCATTTACTGTTTAGAACAGAACTTTGTAAGTTCGAGATACAGCGAGAACAGACGGCACAAAATAATTTCAAGAACAGTTATCTCTTTATTAAGAATCACTGAAACAATCTTTTACAAAGACTTGTCAAATCCGAATTACTCAACGCCACACACGACTTGACACGGATCAATTCTTAATCTACCCTTATGAGGAACCAACCCCTGTTGATCACCTTTACAAATTACTCACTGTCTGAAACCCCAAAGCTGCTGCTATGTTTCTGTGAGAATTACAACGTCAAAAGCTCTAACCCTAATTCTAGGAAAAAGCCACAATATATATTAAATAATATTTTTCTATTATCTAATATAATATTTCCTATATTTTAGCACCACCAAATCTTCCAATTTGTGATCTAATCACGCTCCTTTAATGCATATTTCGTCAACCAAGTATATAGAAATATTCCATATCATCACATCTTGATGTTTCCCTTTTATTCTTCGAAGCGTGTGTCACACACCATCCTGTGTGTGTAACACAAGTACACGAACCAAAACTCCACCACTGCAACAGCTTCTCAAGCTCCAAGTTCTTGAGCTTACATTCTCCCCCTTTTTCACTGAGTTTTACAACTCAAGCCTAAGAACAATATGCATCATACATACCACCAAAATACTAACTTAAACTCCCCCTGAATTAAGTATCATCTCCCCCTGCTTGAGTGAAAAAATCTTTGAACAACTTCATGATACTTGTGGTACCATCGAAAACTCTCAGTACCTTCTAGGCCATCGAACTGGTTCTTCAAACTCAGTATATTGATCACCCATTTGATTGTATGACACACTAGTATGCTCGCGTGACACACCTTTCGTAAACTTAGGATACATATTCTTCTTAGCTATCCAAACATGTCCATATCTTCTAGGTTCCACATAACAAAAGTTCATCCTCCAAGCTCGCTCAGTCTGGTTTCTCCTAGAATAACAGAAAGCAACAGTATGTCCGGTCTTACCACAAAAGAGACATCCATTCATTCGCTTAGCAACAACTTTTCTGTCTTGTATCTTTGGAACCACAGTCTTTGCTTGAGTTTCATCCTTTTGTTCAGCTGAAACAACTGGGATTGAGCGTTTTACAAACTTGATTCCTTCATTCTTGTCAACCTCTTGTGAAGTCGTCCCTTTATAACCCAAACCCCAACTGATTTTTGGAGACTGCCCAATTGACAAGATATGATCCAGACTTGGTGATCCAGTGTTCAACATTCTCACTTTCTTGTAGTTCTCAGCAAGTTGTCTTTCCAGAAGCTGACTCTTCTCAAGTTCTTGATTCAACAGTTGTTTCATCTGATGAACCTTTATTTCAGACTCTTGTTGAACTTGATTCTGCTCTGCAATAACTCTCTTAAGATACTGAAGCTCGTCTTCATTATCATCCTCTTTCACCCTACACTTTGATTCACCCTTCGCATCAGTCCGTTCCATCTCTAGGGTGTTAACTTGATCTTTTAAGACAGTTTTATCCTTGATGAGCTGTAGGTTTTCGTGACTGAGTTCTGCAAATTTACTAAAGAGAACCTTATACTCGGCTAGAAAATCTGCATCTATATCACTTTCTGTATCACTGTATGACGCATCTGAATTGGTGTGTGACACACCCGACATACGAATTTCACCTTTAGTGATGTCTTTTTCAGATCCTATAACTCCATGAAGAGACACGAAATTGAGAGCATCTTCTTTTCTCTCTGGTACTTTATCACAACAACTTCTCTTCATATTCATCTTCATCTTCTTGGCGTTCACACAATCTGATTTTATGTGCCCATAACCATTACATCCATTACACTTGATTTCTTTTCTCTTGAATGATGGACAATCTGTTTTGACATGCCCAATACCATGACAATTAAAACACACCACTGCCTGCCATTTATGTCTTTCTTCTTCTCTAGGCAGTCTGTCGCTGGACATCTTATTCAAAAGATTCATGGTTTCTTCAAGTTTCTGAATCACCAAGTGAATAGATTCTTCAAGCTTCTTAGCTCTCTGGATGTCTTCTTCAACTGTAATTCGAGAGTCTTGAGCAGGCTTTAAACACTTAGATTCCAATTCCATCTCCTCAGCCTTTAATATCCCAACTACCTCGGCGAACTTCAATTCATCAGTGTTCATCGTCAATGTTATCGCTGCTTTATGTGCTGCAAACTTAGTAGGCAAACATCGCAAAAACTTCTTCACCAATTTTGCATCTTCATATTTTTTACCTAAAACTTGTGCTTCATTGGCTATGGAGCTGAGCTTTGCACTGAAATCTCCTATCTTCTCATCATCCCTCATTCTTATGTCTTCAAACTGTGATGCAAGCAAGTCCAATCTTATCCTCCTAACATTCGCAGTACCTTCGAAAGCATTTTGTAGTATATCCCAAGCCTCCTTAGCTGATTCACATCCCTGTATAAGCTCAAATTGCTTTCCATCTACAGAACTGAAGATTGTATCCAGTGCTCTTGCATTAAACCTTGAAAGCTTTTTCTCTGTTGCTGTCCACTTTGTCTTCGGTTTGGGACTCTTCAAACCATCTTCTTGCATCACAAACGGTTCTTCCCATCCAGTTTGAACAACTGTCCAGATATCTTCATCAGCTCCACGTAAGTTTGCTCTCATTCTTACTTTCCAATACCCATAGTTCACATCATTCAGCAGCAACATATTTTGTGCCAAAATCGCCATATTCTCTTCTCAGGATCTCACCTTGGTTCGAAAAACTCTCTTTCGTTTAGGTGTCCCGCTCTGATACCAATTGTAAGTTCGAGATACAGCGAGAACAGACGGCACAAAATAATTCCAAGAACAGTTATCTCTTTATTAAGAATCACTTAAACAATCTTTTACAAAGACTTGTCAAATCCGAATTACTCAACGCCACACACGACTTGACACGGATCAATTCTTAATCTATCCTTATGAGGAACCAACCCCTGTTGATCACCTCTACAAATCACTCACTGTCTGAAACCCCAAAGCTGCTGCTATGTTTCTGTGAGAATTACAACGTCAAAAGCTCTAACCCTAATTCTAGGAAAAAGCCACAATATATATTAAATAATATTTTTCTATTATCTAATATAATATTTCCTATATTTTAGCACCACCAAATCTTCCAATTTGTGATCTAATCACGCTCCTTTAATGCATATTTCGTCAACCAAGTATATAGAAATATTTCATATCATCACATCTTGATGTTTCCTTTTTATTCTTCGAAGCGTGTGTCACACACCATCCTGTGTGTGTAACACAAGTACACAAACCAAAACTCCACCACTGCAACAGCTTCTCAAGCTCCAAATTCTTGAGCTTACAAACTTTTGGCTCGTGTTGTTGAACTTGCTCTCTTCTATGGTCTTAGTCACCTCTCTTAGCAATGTGGTTACACATCTTAGGGTTCACCGCTCATTCTCTAGGACCATAATCATTTCCTGCGTTTCCTCATCTTTTGTTTTTGTTTGTACATGTTGTGTTTTGAATGTAAAACATTAAAACATTGAAGCTGCAGTTACAACAATCACATGCTTTTTTTTTGTTTTTTACTGAAAACAGCCTTGCTGTGAAGTTCCCGTATTTGGTTCAGAAGAAACTTAAACAAGGGCAAGAAGTTAGGCGAGTAGCACAGCTGGATTGGAGAGTGATCGAGGAAGATTGTGAGAAGCCCTTTGTAGCTTCAGGCTTATCATTCACTCCACTTCCAGTAAGTTATTCGGTAGAAATAGTGAATCATGTATTCCTGCTGATCTTGTGTGGAGACTTGAATCTTTGTTCCAAGCACTAAGTATGGTAGGTGTAACACTTTTGCTTAGCGTGTGTGTGTGTGTTTGTAGAATGGTCTAAAAGGTAGCAAACTGTAGACAATTCTCAATTGCATCATCATCTATCTGAAATTTTAAATTTTTATGTTTTACAAATTTGATAATTTTTAATTTCTAAATTTTAATTCAAAAAAAAAAAATTCTAAGGATTCCTTAATGGATAACACCATTGGAACTATTCAAAAAAAAAAATATATATATATATATATATATATATATATATATATATATAATTTTCTATTCCTAAGGACTCCAACGGTAGTTAACACCATTGGAGGTGCTCTAAGACCAGATTCATGGCATAATTGTAATTTGTAAACAGATGAATCGAAATACATCTACATTATAATTAAAATTAATTATTTGTTATCAAATCACCATTTACGATTCAGGTGCATGTAAAAGTCAATTTAATTGACTAATAATGTACAGTTAAACTTGATGCCTTTGACAATTATTATTAAGCACTTTACATAACAACTAGGGGCTGGTCCGCCCTACGGACAGGTAGGTTTACATAAAATTATTTCATATAAAATATATTTTAATTTTATAATATTCTTGGAAATTATCTTTAAATTAAATATAGTAAATATTGTTTTTTCTAAGATCATATTGTAGATTTTTTAATTTTGTTTAAATATTATATTTATCTTGTTAACATTTGACCTTTATTTATATTTCTTTTGTGTTTAAATTTTTATTTGTTATAACTGTATTTTATTTTATCAACTATATTTTACGGTATTATACTATTTTATTTTCAGTATTCATTTTCGTTATAGTTTTAATAGAAATAATTCTTTTTTTACATTTGCATGAGATTATGTGTAGTATTAACATATTTTACTAAATAATTCTTGTAATAATTTTAGTTTAGTTTTAAAACAGTAATTAGGACCGAAGTTGTAACAAAAATCCACGTAACCCTAAAACACACTGGGACCAATATTTTATATAAACAAAATAGTAATATATGTTTTTCGAACTAAATATTTTAAAATGATAGATTTTCTCAGCTTAACTTGATACAAATTAACTAAACCATTCTAATATTAATTATTATGTGTTTTGGATATTTTTTTTGCTTCTAAACTAATTTGGATTGATTAAAGCATATTAAAAAAATTAAATTTTGATTTAGTTCGATCTGTATTTTGTTTGGCTGTAGAATATTAAATGTTTGGTTTTCTATTTAAATGGTTAAGCTTAGCTTACTTACAGCCTAATTATGTACACAGTTAACCATTAATATTGTATTTGATGTACGTACAATTTTTCAATATATCTGAAGGCCAAACAATTTAAAATATTTTTAATCTTGTCACCTATTATTCATAAATAAATTTAAATTATACTGAATATATTTTAATTACTTTTTATACTATGCCTAAGTGTATTACTCATGAATGAGATGAAACATAATTTTCATATATAATTGGATTTTGTTATTATTTTAAAAGTATTTAGTTAATTTCTTTTTTGATAAGATTTTGTTGTTTTTGTAGGGGTCATATTGTGAATGGATTTTTTTTTCACTCAGAAAAAGTTCAGTGTCAAATGTGCGCCCATCACAAGACATGATTCATAGATAGAATAATGGTTTCATAATGATTTAGTGCAGGCAATAGCTCTCAAAGCTTTCATCACTTTGAAAATTTACCTATGTATTTTGTTACTTGAATTCCTCAAACCATTCCTCAGTTTTATATTTAATAGGGTTCTTCCTTATTTTATAGCTTCTTTTTTTAGAGAATTTTTTATAGCTTCTGTGTAGAATGGAATTTGTATTTATATCGGACACTTCTCTAGAGCAATTAGAGTTGTTGCTCTTTTCTTTCTAATTAAATGGTTTGATACCTTATAGAAAGCTTCCATGAGGGACTGAGTAGGTGACATTTTAGTTCATTTCAGGTTCGAATAAAGAGGTTTGTGGTAAATATTTGAAGGACTCAATAACACCAAAAGAGTAAAGATCTCTCTACATAACTAAACAAATATCATCTATATATGTGAAGAGCTCATGCATATAAGGTAAAGGCCAAAAACAAACGCAAACAAAGAGACAGCAAACTTGGTTATGTTTTAATTAAACAACACGGTACGATGATGTCTAGATCACCTATTAAAAATTACACAACCTAGGAGGGCCCACGAGTTAAGATACTTGTCTTCAAAGTAGGCCTGGGCATTTTACCCGGACCCGAGGACCCGACTCGAAACCGACCTGAAAATACCCGATCCAGAACCGACCCGAAAAATTATAAGTACTCATATATGTCTTTTTATTTTGGACCCGCGGGTCTTGGATAAGACCCGGACCCGACCCGAGACCCGATCGGGTACCCGAAATACCCGAGATTTATTTTATATATTAGGTATATTTGGGTGATTGAGTATATTTTTGGTATTTCTAATCTTTTTTTAAGTTTTAGGTTCGTATTTTCGGGTATAATTTCAAATTTTGAGTGTAATTTTAGATTTTCAGAAAATATAATTTGGGTATTCAGATATTTTTTGAGTTTTCAGGTCTGATTTTAGGTAAATATTCGGGCATCTTTACGGGTTTTTGGGTACTTTTCGAGTTTTCGGGTCCAGTCTGGGTATTTCGAGTTTTTTGGGGTTTTATATACCCGAACCGATCCGGATCCGAACAATACCCGAATATTATATGTGTTTTACGGGTACTAAAATTCTAGACCCGAACCGACCCGGACCCGACAAAACCCGACCCGAACCCGACCCGAAGACCCGGATACCCAGGCCTACTTCAAAGGGAATCTGACTCGGCAGATTCATGAGAAAGGTTAGACTTAGTTGTAGCACCAGACTTAGTTGTACCCTGTAGTGAACAGTCATATCCTCTCTTGCTAACAGGCACACACCGCAAGACAAAAAACAGTTTAAGTAAGATGCTTGTGTTTACCATGTTAAACCCTCAGAAAGATGCAAACTATTATTAACTATGACAACACGTGACTATTCCAGTAAAATATCATCAAGTTTGGCGAGGATATAAAAGATAAAAACACATGATACAAAATCCCAATAACAGGATATAAACGATTGCTTAAGGGATGAAGAACTCCATAGTATCTTTTCACTCACGATTGCGTTTGCCACTTTCTCAACGTTCTCAACTTCATACGTATTTCCTTCATCACCTCCCATTCCCAGATTCACAGCAACAACCGTCTCACTTGAAGATGCGTTCGAGAGTCCACCTTCCCTTTCACTTACGGATCGTTGGCTGCTGCTAACCTAAATTGTGTCATGTATTAATTAAAATTAAGCATATAAGTTGTATTTTTAACAATGAAATAACCTCACCACCTCATGAGTACCAAAGAGGTTTCTTATGGATATAGCGTACTGTCCAAGAGCAGAAAGCATATGTCTCGTGTTTATGAGACGGAAATTTTAGCTTCCCGTCGGGTCCCAAACCAATTTTGATTCTCTGAAAATCATATGAACAAAAAATCAGAAAATAAAACCAGAGGGAACAAAATAAGAATGCAAGTGCAAAACAATGACATATATAATACTTTGATAATGTTGCTCATGTAATATGAGAAACCTGAGTTGAACCTCTTGAAAATATCATTTAAGAATTAGAATACGAACACTACCAATCATGAACTGCATTTAAATTATAATAATTCAATGATGATTCTAATTATGAACTTGGTATTTTAATTCAAGAAAGTGTATTTACATGGAAAGAAGAATACTCTGCAATAACCTGCAGCACAGCTAAAACAAACTAAGAAAAAAAAAAATTCAACATTATCAACATAAGAAAGAAAGAAAGAGAGTAGTGAAATACATGCTGCAAGCGAGAGCTGCTTCTTGGAAACAGGTAGGAAACTGTATTATCCCGATTCCAACCATTAATAGACACTACAAAGCATATTGCTGATCTGGTGCAAGCAATGAATCCGAAGCTTAGATCTAAGCGTCCAGAGGGTTTTCAAAGATAAGACCAGCCGTGAGTTTCGGAGGAACAGCACTGCACACCCATAAAAGTAGCTGCAGAAATCACCGAGTGAGTGTGTGATTGTCAGACCTTCCAAATCCATAAGAATACAATGGTTAGTAGAAATTTAGACATGAGATTATAATAAAAGAGCAAGGGAATTTGACGTTCATGTCTGCTCACTCAGTGCTACGGTTAGTTTGACGTGGAGACTGACTCACATGTTCCACGCCTCCAAAATCTCAACTTTCATAATTAGAAGAAAACATCTGTGAACCAAATATATGCATGCACACAACTAACTCACACCTAACACTCGGGCTTGATCAGTGAAAAAAAGAGTTTAAGCAAATTAAAGGTGAAACATGAAGTTCAAAAGCTAATTAACATATTCAATTAGCATAAAATTCTAACTTGAATCAGCGAAGAAGAGAGATTTTTATGCAAATAATACATGTTAATGAGTTCGCATAAACTTGCAAACTAAACCACTAATTGGTAGGAAAGCTATTACAAAATTGAAACATGACGTTCGAGCGAATATGGATTTTCCATTTACCTTATGGTTGATACGAATACCCTTCCTGCAAGAAATAAAAAACACAGCAGAATATCTATATGTAAATTATTTGAAAATCAAGGACTCGAGATGAAAATTAGAGAGCAGAGACAAAACTAACGTTTTGGCTTTTGGAGCAGAGATTTGAGACCATGGTCAAGAGAGAAGAGACACAATATCTTTGCTCGAAATAGCTAGCTATGGTGCTTTGTTTTCCGGTTTGGATCCCTGAGATCGCTTGAAGTCAAGTTTTTGTAGTGTGAATCTTAATTCTCTAGTTTAGAGTTTCTTTCACTTGCATCTGGTTTAATATAGAGAGAAGGGGAGTCTCGAAGGAAGAAATTCCTATGTCAATGGATAACGGATGAAATCAAGATAAAATACGTTGAACAACAGCGAAGATTAAGAGTTTGGAGAAAAAAAGTTTTGGTGTTTGCAGAGAAGATGAACGGAGACGACGACGAAAGTAAACAGTCAGAGAACAATAAGCCAAAGCCCCTAATCGACTTGAGAAACGCTGCGTTTAAAAACATAACCGAACTCGACAAAAAAAAAAAACCATAACCGAACATTAATTGAACGGAAATTATAATATCCTTTTTAGGTGATGACTGTTTTGTTAGATTCTAGATTTTGGTTTTTGGTTTTTAGGTTTTGGTTTTTAGATTTTGATTTTTAGTTTTTGGTTTTTGATTTTGCCGTAAATTTTAGTTTTTTGAAAAAACTTGATTGGTGGTTTAGATTTTGGTTTTTAGTTTTTGGTTTTTGTTCTTTAAAAAAAAATAAAATGAAAAATATTTTTAATAGTGAAATATTTATCACTGAAAAATAAAATAAAATAAAATTAATAAAATTAATAAAATTAATACTATTATCAAAGTATACATGAACTAATTATAAATTATTTTAAAATAATAAATTCAAATATAAAATAAAAATTATCTTGAAATCCCATAAAGATGCAGAAATTTGATCTCGAATGCCTTCTATATAATGCATATGAGTGTAAGAAAATTATTTTATTGAATTATTGTTTAATTTAACAAAACTCCAAAAAATATAGTTAAGAAAATTCTAAATACTTAGAAAAGTAGAATATTTGTGAAGTTCATGTTTACTTTGAGTGGGTGATTATAGAGTTGTAGAATAGTAGACTATTTACTAACATTAGAAATTTATTAAAAAAAAGGAAGAAAATCAATTTTTGTTTTTGTTTTGGTCGTAGGCAGAAGAAGAAACCACATGAATATGGATTTTGGTTTCTAAGAAGGAATTAGCAAGAGGAAAAAAAAAAGCAGATTCTCTAAAAAAATAGGAAATCTAATTGACCAGAATCATGATTGGCTAAAATTTGGTTTTTTGGAAAATCAGAAACTAGAAACTAGAAAGTAGTTTAGAATCTACTCCCAATCAACCTCTTAGTATTGTTTTGATGATGTCTTTTCGTTGACCATATGTCTTTTCGTTGACCATGGTTCTGATTTAAAATAGGATTCGGATTGTGTCATGCACTCGCCTATCGTAGCCGCATATTAAAATAGTAAGAAACCATTCGATTTCTCCTCGTTTGGTGCTACAATCTGACACAAAATAGTAAAATACACTCTTCCAGACAACTCTATGAACCTAGAATATGTTAAACCAAGGGCAGATCTACAGTGTTGGGTACGGGGGCACGTGCCCCCAACTACTTTATAGAATTTAGTTTTTATCTAGATGTCCGTTTATTTTCGTAGAACAATTGGTAAAGGTGAGCCCTACAGAGTTCGAAAGTAGCCTCACACGATGTAATTTCCTCCTTTTGTTGTACTTGTTTGACACGTTTGCTTGTGCTCTGTATCTTTTTTTTTGATCAAATCTTTTTGGTTATTATACTTTTTAATATTATATTTTTTTTTGATAAAGGGCATTCTATTTAAATTGCAGAAAAAGAAAACAAATTGTCACAGCCTGCCAGACAGTATATTGGACTTAGAAGCCCATATTACAAACCCAGAACATAATTGAAACCCAACTGCTAGTAAATAAGGCCTAGGAAGAGGCAGATAATCAAAGATTTGTGCAAAGGCCCAAATACAGATAATGATTTTCAATGGAACAGTCGGCGGCTTTAGGCATTCCAAGCGGAGAAAACAGAGAAGGCTAAGCGCGAAGAGGTGTGACGGATCGCCGAGATTTTGGCTCTGATGGTTGCTTCAATGGAGGATATGATCGAATCCGGAGGTCTGAAAACTTGTCGATGCAGCCTGTTGTTCCTCTCTGTCCAAATCAAGTACATAGAGCACTGCCACGATAAAGTACCGAGATACCTGATATGGCGAGGCTTGAGAGTGGATTGCATGTCTAGGAGATTTTGATCCCAAGAGGGAGATGGTGTGATTCCACAGCGTGTTGCAATCGAAGTCCAGATACGGCGGGAGTAATCGCAGGCGAAGAAAAGATGATCACGTGTCTCAGGCGCGAGATTGCAGAGGAGGCACATCGGGTCTGTCAGGACTCCCCAATTCAGAAGGCGGTCTCTTGTTGAACACCGGTTCAAAACGAACAGCCAAGTCAAGAAGCTGTGCTTCGGGATATCCTTACTCAACCATACCGTATCAGCCCAGGTAACAATTGGATTATGATGTTTCAGTGCGGCATATACTGTTCCAGTAGAGTAGGCAATATATGAGTTGTTGTTAATTACCCAATCATATTGATCTTCTTCCTGATTCAGGGTGATAGACGACATGTAGATGTGAAGGAGGACTTGCTCTTCTGATCGGTCAGCAGGTAGATTCCAAGCCCCATTGGAGTAGAGGTCTGAGATCGTAGCTGACCTGCTGATACCCAGTCTTCCATTCGAGGGGAGATGAAGGAAGTCTGCTATGTTACCATATGGAGACCAGTTATCACTCCAAAAATCGTGTAAGTCTTCCATTTCCCAGCTTTGTCACAATCCAGTTAAAAACTAGAGGTCTCAAACGGAGCAAGCGCTTGACTAACCAGGAATGGGTGTTTTTTTCTTTTAGGGTCCAGAAATTGGAGCGATTGCCATCAAGAATTTCTTCAATAAACCAAGCCACCCAGATCGATCCAGAGCTGAAGAACAATAGCCATATTAGCCTGATTGAAGTGGCTTTGTTCCAGCTGATCAGATCGTGAACTCCGAGTCCTCCCTCCTCCTTAGCGTGAGTGATCGTCTCCCATGCCACCCGTGCCGAGTGATTCCCTTCTAATGTACCTCTCCAAAGGTAAGCACCACACATTGAGTTGATGATCTTAATACATGATTTTGGGATTGTGAAAGTGTTGCACCAGAAATTTGTTATGCCCGCCAACACTGTGTTGATGAGTAATAATCTCCCTGAAAAAGAGAGAGTTTTTGATGACCAAGAGTTTAATTTTCCTTTAATGCTCGATATCAGGTTCACAGTTTGACAGTGACAATTTTCTAGTGCAGAGAGGGACGCCTAGGTATCTGATTGGGAGGCTCCCGTGAGTAAGACCCGTTTCCTCAGTGATTTCATCAATAGCCGGCTGAGATAGCCCACAGGAAAAGAAGCAGGTTTTTGATAAACTCACTCCTAGTCCTGACTTCTCTTCAAACTCCTTTAAAACCTCTAACACTCCTTTCACTGACTGCAAATCTCCATGTGTGAATATTAGCAGGTCATCGGCGAAACATAGATGAGTTAGTCTCGTGTCTGCACATTTGTGGTGGTATCCAAACTTCCCTTCAGCTGCTGCATTATCAAGAAGAAAAGAGAGGCAATTCATTGCAATTACAAACAAGTAGGGAGATAGGGGGTCTCTCTGGCGTAATCCGCGCTTGCTCTTGAAGTACCCTTGGACCGTGCCGTTGTAGCCAACCGAGAAAGAGGCTGTGCAAACGCAGACTTCCAACCATCGGATATAAAGCGCAGGTATGCCAATGCTAGTTAGACATTTGAATAAAAAGCTCCAGCTTATTGTGTCAAATGATTTTGCAATATCAACTTTTATGGCTATCCTTTTTTCTCCTCTGTTTCGATGATATCTTTGCACTAATTCTGCTGCCAATACTGTGTTTTCCACCAGGAGGCGTCCTTGGACGAATGTCGTTTGGTTTGGGAGGATCAGAGCAGGAAGTAGAGGTTTTAATCGGTGAACCAACATCTTCGAGATTGCCTTATATAAGGTGTTACATCAAGAGATGGGCCTGAAGTCCCCTATGGCTGAAGCTCCTGGTCGTTTGGGGACTAGTGTTAAGATGGTTGAGTTTGCAGCTGAAGGAAGGAAGCCTGATGAGAAGAATCCTTTGACCGCGTTCACAGTTTCAGCACCTATCAGGGTCCAGGCTGCTTTAAAAAATCCCGAGGTGAGACCATCTGGCCCTGGAGCTTTGTTGGCATTTAATTTCATGATAACTTTGGTAATTTCTTCAACTCCAGGTAGAATCACCATTGATTGGGCTTGTGCAGCTGAGCAGCGGAAGTGGATCAGTGATTGGAACCAATCCAGGGAGGAGGTTGAGATCGGTACAGTCAGAGGTGCAAGAAGAGACTGGAAGTGAGCAACAGCATGGATACCCATAGCAACCGGATCAGTGATCAGTTCTCCTGAGGGGAGAGTGAAGGACCGGATAGAATTAAATGAGGCATGGACTTGGACCAAGCGATGGAAGTAAGCTGTGTTGAAGTCCCCCTCCTTTAGCCAATTCACTCTTGATCTCTGCTTGAAGTAGGACTCCTCTGTCGTTCTGAGAAAACACCATTTGTCATATAGGTCTTTTTCTTGCTGAAATAGTTCCTCAGTAGGATTGGTTAACGCCTGGACCTGCACAGTTTGTAACAAACGGTTAGTCACTCTCACTCTTTCTTGTATATTTGAAAAATTCTCTCGATTTAGTGATTTAAGTGAGCCTTTTATTTTTTTGAGTTTGTAGCACAGAAGAGTGAGATTTGACGCAATGCCTCCGGTCTGATTCCACGCATCCTCCAGGGTTGATAGGAATTTGTGGTGTTTGGTTAGGTAGTTGTAGAATTTAAAGGGACGGGTTCCAGCTATAGGGAGGGGGATGGAGAGGTCTAGCACACAGGGGGAGTGGTCCGAAAAGTTGGGTGGGAGGAAGGTCGAGTGACTGTGAGGGAAAAGGGAGACCCAAGGGTGGTTAACAAGCAGCCTGTCCAATTTCTCAGCGATGGGAGCACTAGGGCTTTTGTTTGTCCAGGTGTGAAGAGGGCCAGAGAAACGGAGATCAAAAACTTCCAGTTGGGAGAGAGTATCACGGAATGTCGCCATAGGAGTAGTGATGCTATTTACTCTCAAGCAAGAGTGTTCAGCGGGATGGAGTATCTGGTTGAAATCACCGCCTAAGACCCAAGGATCAGACGACAGAGAGAGAGTATGGTGCATGTTGATCAGCTCCGCCCATAGATCCTGCCTCTCCTCATTAGTGTTCGCCGCGTAGACAGCTGTGAAGAAGAATCTGCTGCTATTTGGGATGTCCACTTCACAGGTCATGGACTGCCTGGTTGGTTTATGATGTTCACTTTAGCAGGTCCTTTCCAGATCAAAACAATGTGCCCATCAGCATCAGAGAGATGATTAGAGGTATAGTTCCACCCTTGACAAGTCTTTGACATTACATACTGCAGTTGGGGTTCCTTTATGTGAGTCTCTAGGAAAGCTCCAAAAATGGGTTTGTGAGACAAAAGCCACTGGCAAAAAGGGCTGTGCTTGTTCGGGTCATTTAGGCCACGAACATTCCAAAAAAATGTTTTAATACTCATAGAGAAGTGTCGGGGGAGCTCCTTCAAGAAGGAGAACACCTACACTAGGAGTAGAAAAAGCGGGTTTAAAAAGAGGGGGTTCCAAAAGCGGAGGGGAAGGATGTTTTGTGGGGTCTGAAGGCGGTCTTTTGTGGGTTCAGAAGAGAGCTTAAGTTAAGGGTTTTTTTGGGGGAGGAGATGAGAATGGCAAAAGGGTTGGAAGCAAGGATGTTTGAATGGTCAGTTGAAAGGAAAGGTCTTTTAAGAGAGGCTCGGGTTTTTGAGGGGTAGTAAGGTTTTCTGGTGGAGGTTGTGGATGGAAGGGGGGCGGTGACAGTAGAAACAGAGGAGTCTGTAATGTTCAAAGAGGTCTCTGTAATATCTTGAATAGAGACAGAGTCAGCGTCTCTTGATCCCTCGAAATGAAAAATTTGAGGAGGAGGTGCTGGAGTAGAGGCTGGGGTGGGATTTGCTGCTTCTGCTGGCATAGCATCAGATGAAGTAGGATGAGATTCTGAAGTAGAGGCTTCATTTGACACAGGTGACTCAACCACTTTTTCTTTATCCTTCTGTGCTCCTTTAGTAGGCATGTCTTCCTCTTGATTATTTTTTGGTTAGCAGGCACCCACGTTTGTGAAGTAAGAAGACAATCTTTTACAATGTGGCTAATTTGATGACAGTAAGAGCACGACGGGGGGACCCAAGGGTACTCTACTTGCACCGGAATAATCTCACCGCTTTGGCGCTTGATTTGCACTGTCTAAGGTAATTACTTAGTCAAATCAGCCTCTATCTTAACATGGGCAATATCAATACTTGTCAGATTTTTGGTATAATCATCAGTCTCTTTTGGCTCACCAACTAGGCCTGCTGCTAGGCTTAGCCCTTCCTGTGAACGAAGATCTAGTGGAACACCCTTCAGATGAGCCCAAAGTGGTATGGAGCTTAGTTCAGGAGCAGTAGGAGAATTAGTTGCTGACCAAGGTGAGACATGAAACATTGCAGTGTCAATGTACCAGAGCCTCTTTTCTATCACCTTTTTCTGATGAATTGGTTTGGGATTCTGACCAACAATGTTCTGTTTATTTTGTTGGTGTGTATCTCGAGCTTCGCTCCTTTGCCCCAGAGGAAGTTGAGAACATTTTCTATTGCTTTGTAAGAAGGCATTTTTGCGAAGAAAGAACCGACAATGTAGTCTTGAAGCATAGCAGCTCCTCGTTCAAAGACCTCATCAGGAACGGTCACTTGAGGGATTCCTGACTCAGAGTACTCGGTGGGAGCTAGTCGCTTTAGGGATTTGTCGGTTCCGACTCTTGCTTTATCTGCCCAGGAGGGGGTTTTGCTAGAGGATGGTTTGTTTGAGGTATTAGTAGAGTCTGAGGAGCTAGTATGCGGTGGTTTAGTTTGAGGTGGCGGGTTCAATTGAGGCGGAGGAGTTTGGGAGTGGTTATTTTGAGGTGGTAAAGGGTTCTCTTTTTGCAGAGTTGGGGGTATGAAGGGGGTGGAGGTGATGCAGTAGTGGGATTAAGTGAAGACAGGATTGTGGGAAGGCTAAGGTTCGATGGAGGAAAGGGTTTAAGGAAGGAGATGGGGATGGGGGAGAGGGAGCAGAGGCTCGGTTAGTGTTTAGTGGAAAAGTGTTTTTCCTAGGGAGAGGACGCAACCCTTCAAAACAGTTGTGAACAGTACCATTCGGGATTGAAGTGTAGATCTCAGATTCAGGGCAACGAATCTGCGAAGTCTGAGTCACAGGGACCTCAGTAGTAGGAAAAGCACAACCAGAGCGGCTCGGCTTAGATGCAGTCCCCTTTAGAGGAGAAATTTGCACTGGGGACCGTGCCTTCTGTGGAGTAGTAGCAGTAGCAGAGAGGGGGGGGGGGGAAATCAGCTTGGAAGGAGGGGGAGGGGTCAGGCGGGGGAGGAGGCCACCAGAGGTAGCCGGCGACGGAATCAGGACGGAGGCGCGGTTCGGGGAGAGACAGACGTTCTCCCTCTCACTCATCGTGTTTTTACTTTTTTAATGTTATACTTACGACTCTTGTTAGTATTTATTTTCTTTATTTGCATGTATATATAGATTTCAGTTTTGTTTGAACCGCATTTCATTGTTTTAATAGTAGACGTTATCAATTGTTAGTAAATGAATAATTCTAACTAATGTTTAAATAATACATTTATTTTTACTTACTATTTTAGAGTTTAGTTGTTTATAGTATGATGACCAAAAATAATTTATGTATGATAATTGACTTCTTAGTGTGTATATATATATATGTGTGTAAAGTAAACTGAAGACTAATTTTTCTATATATTTCCAGACTAATTTTAAATGTATTGTAATAAATAACTTATGAAAAGAGTAATAGTTTATCATTTAAATTTAGCTTTTTTATCATGAATTGACGAAAATAATTGCTATTACTATTTTGGAATTTTATAGTCTTTTATATTTTATTATTAAAAGTTTTTTTAACTTTTATTATAAATCATTTTTATTATATTAATTTATGATATTATTAATTATTAATTATGTGCCCCTGTCAAATATTTTTTCTGGATACGCCACTGTGCTAAACGATGACACCTAAATAAGAACTCACGCTCAGCGAGGACAATATGGTAATATTGCATATTTCCTATGACCCATCTAACTAAATATGTAAGATTCCTCCATGGTTACCTAATATATCTTCTATCCGTTACTATGCAATGCAAATACTCTTATTTAAATAGGGATGTTTCTAATTTAAGATCCATAATTTAAAATTTATTTTAAAGAAAATTAGTGCAGTATTAATGGGTCCACCATTGAAACTCAAAATCACTATCTTAAGATTCTTAACCTAACAATTTTAAAATAAGATTTGTTCTTAGGGCCTCTAATTTATACTGTTTTTTTTGTCTTCAATTTATACTGTTTCCATGAAAATTCCTCTAGTGCATAAAAGATCTGGTCTAGTGATTCCAACATAAGTAAATTAGGAAAATGAATAAATACTAAAAAGAAAAGAAAATTATTTTTCGATGGTTAACAAGAACATATATATTCTATTATAACAAAAATATTACCTATTGATAAAAGTTATGTTCAACTATGTATTTTATTTATTTAACAAAATATTTTATTAAATTAAATTAATATTAAACACAAATATCACTATAAAACACACACACATATGGTTGATAAATCTGGATATAATTCATTTATTTAAGGAATTATTTATGGAATTATTTATGGTTGATACTATATAATTCATTTATTTAAGGAATTATTTATGGGTGTTAAATCTGGATATCGGTTCGGTTTTGGTTTGATTTTTTTTTGTTTTCCGGTATTTAGATTAGTAAAATACAACTACCATTCTAAATTGATATTTACTTGGGTTGGGTTTGGTTTATATACCATTGGTTTATTTTTTTTAATACTAAAAACATACTTATATAGTTTCAGATCGATATTATATGAATTTCGAGTCATATTATCAAAGCAGCCATTTATTAAAAAAAAATTATATGTTTAAATAAAAGAACAAAAAAATGCTTCTAACATCTAATAAAATAATCAAATCTAGAACTAAATTTAAAGCTCAAAAATTTTTTTAAAAAAAACAAACACTAAAAGAAAATAGCTCTATTACAACAAAAAAATTGCAACATCCATTTTCATTAATAATTTGCTATATCTTTTGCAAAAATTTTGCAATAACGAATATTTGTTACAGTTTCATTACAAATCTCTTATCTATTATTTGAGAAGCACTAAGAGCATCAGCAACGCGGGTAGCCTAAAAAAGGATGCTTAAAAGTTCTTTTTTTTTTTCTTTGCTTTCTGTGTGATTTAAAAAAAAAAAATTAAAAAGAACCAATTGCGGGCCACCACGTGTCAGTGGGGCCCGCGAAAAACCCAAGAAAGACGCTTAATCAAGCGCTGTTTTTCTTCTTTCTTCTTCTCTCTCTTCTTCTTTTAATTAAAATATTGATAAGCCACCATTAAACCACGAGGGTTAATGGTGCTCTAATAACTACTAACGTTTATCCTATGTAGTATTCACAAAATTGTCATTTTGTTTAGGTGTCATCACAAGAGACTCTCTCACAACTTTAAATTAATTAGTCTTTATTTATTAGATTAATTACAAGATATGCCATTGGTCTTCCTAACTATATTTATACATTACACATGTTTATTTTAAGAATTTTTCGTTGATAAACCATACTTGATCAATCACGTATCGCTATTGAAATAATAGTTGACCGAATTCAAAATACATATACACCACATGGTTAAAAACAATGAAAGCTTACACAAAACTTCTGATTCACAAAAGTCTCTCGCACACCTACAAAAACAATTAAATTTATAAACTTATTCTTCACAGTGGTCATCAAATACATGATCATACATAAATTCAAGAACGTACCACTATTTATTTGGATGACCGAAATCAAAATAACCAGACACCACATGTTTAAAACAATTGAAACTTATACAAAAATTTTGAAATAAACCAATATACATGGTCTGATGTACATTGTCTGCATTCATCAGAAGAAGCTCTCTCATAACCTGCAAGAACAACTTAATTTTTAAGCGTGAACCAGGTGATACAACAACAAAAGAATCGCGACCCACTTAATGAGTTTCATGAACAAGTTATAATTAACAATCCAAATATACCCACTACCTGGAAGGATCTACAAAATCAGAAGAACATATATGACTAGTTTGCTATATTGTAGTCATATCCAATTCAAGTTAGATTTTTTTTCTCAGGTCACAATTTCCATAGTATATTTGTGAGTGTTTGTCCTGTCTGCTGTCTGAATCTGAAGCTTGGGCTTGAGTTGAAGTCCATCAGCTGAAGGATAATATGGCGAGTTATGAGTTGGGCTCGGGTTACCTGCGAAACTAAAGACAAAGAAGCCTGTTAGTGAAAACGACATAGTTTCACTAACTGAAGATATAAAATATCTTCATCATCTTCAGATCAAGTCGGAGCAATAAGGTTGTTACGGTGGCTAACAAACAGAGCAAGAGAGAATCAGGAGAGAGAGAGACTTATCTCGGTTGCGATCGTGACGGAGAAGGCGGAGAGCTGTTCGCGATCAATCCATAGGAGAATCTGATTACCTGTGGTGTATTTCAGAGGTTGTCTTTGCACTCGATACTCGGTGAGATCCGTTTACTTGTGTTGAAAGAAACCGAGTCTCTGTATTGATTATGAGCTAGTGATTGCTTGAGAGTTTTGATCTCTCCCCAGACAGTAGGCAACGAAGTCTGGGTAAACAAATCTTGTGTTGTTTGCGTCTTTCGTTTCACAAATCGAACCTGCATACAAATACGATTCAAATCGTCAACAAATCAAACAACATCGTAAAGCTATAATCAAGAGAAAAACACCAACAAGTGGTATCAGAGCACAAGGTTATTGTGCAGGAAGAGATCTCGAGTGATTGGGATCTAGGGCGCTAACGATTCTAAGGTTCTGAATATGTGGGTGGTGTACAAGCTCGGATCTTGATGGAGGCTGTTACGAAGTTTGAGATGGAGAAGTTTGACGGGAAAGGTGACTTTGGGATGTGGAAATTCAAAATGCTTATGCAGCTTGAATTACAAGGATTAGGAAAGGTTCTACAAGGTGAATCTGGTGTCAGAGCAAGATGATCCAGATCCAAAGCTAAAGGCAAAAGAAGAAGAACCAGATCCTAAAGCCAAAGAGAAAGATATTAGAGCAAGGAATCTGATATGTGCTAGCCTTACTAATATCGTATTGAGGAAAGTAATGAAGGAGCAGACAGCTGCAGGAGTCTGGAGAGCACTAGAAGCTGATTATCAGATCAAGACATTACCAAATAGAATCTATCTAAAGCAAAGCTTTGCAAGCTTCAAGATGTCTGAGCAGAATCTATTGAAGAAAATTTAGATGGATTTCTAAAGTTGGTTGACGACTTGGCAAGTTTAAATATCATGGTATCTGATGAAGATCAAGCTATACAAGTGCTATCTTGTCTACCTCCTCAATACGACTCCCTTGTACATACCTTGAAGTATGGAAATAACAAAGAGACGTTGACTCTCAAGGAGGTCACGACATCTGCTTACTCTAAGGAAGCTGAGCTAAGAGAGAAAGGACTTATTGGGAAATCAAAGTCAGGAGCTGAAGGACTTGTGGTTTCTAGTGGAAGCAACGATAAGCGTCAAGGAGGAAAACAAGGGAGAGGAAGGAGTAAGAGCAGAGATAACAGATTCAAGAAGAATTCTAGATCACAGACACCAGCAAAACCAAGAGAATGCTGGGTCTGTGGACGAGAAGGTCACTTCAAAAGGGATTGTCCTGAGAGAAAAGAAAGTAATAAGCAACAAAATGCAAATACTGCTCGAAATCAGCAACCTATGATCTTAACAGCGAGCATTCATGACACTAAAGATCAGTGGGTTCTGGATTCTGGTTGTACGTTCCATATTACACCAGATAAAGAAGCATTATTTGATTTTGAAGAATCTGAAGGGGGAAAAGTTCTCATGGAAAACAATACCTACAGTGAAGTGAAAGGAATTGGGAAGCTAAAGATCGTGAATCCAGATAATTCAGAAGTGATTCTTACTAATGTGCGCTACTTGCCAACAATGGGCAGAAATCTGATTTCGTTTGGGCAGTTAGAGAAGAGTGGTTGCACTTATGAAGGAGCTGGATTCAAAATTACATTCTCAAAAGAAGGGAAGCAAGTGATTACAGGAACTTACAAGGAGGTTTGTATTTCTTGGATGGAAGCGTGCAGAAAGGAGTAGTTGCTGTTGCTAAACCTAAAGTCGACACTACAAAGATGTGGCATTCAAGATTGGGTCACATGGGTGTTAAGTGTATGAACGAATTTGTAAACGGAGGCTATCTTGATGGAAAAAAAGTTCATACTCTTAACTTTTGTGAAGAATGTGTTCTTGGGAAAGCGCAGAAACAAAGTTTTCAGGAAGGAAAGCACAGTTCCAAGGAGATTCTAGAGTACATTCACTCAGATTTGTGGGGTTCTCCGTATGTTGAAGAAAGTCTTGCAGGATGCAAATACTTCATCACGTTCATTGATGACTACTCAAGGAAGGTTTGGATTAATTTCCTAAGGACTAAAGATGAAGCATTTCAGGCTTTCAAAGATTGGAAACAACTGGTTGAGAATCAAACAGGAAAACGAGTAAAATGTCTAAGAACTGACAATGGTTTGGAATTCTGCAACAAGGCTTTTGATGGCCTCTGCAAGAACTCTGGGATTAAACGACATACTACTTGCTCATACACTCCGCAACAAAACGGAGTAGCATAGAGGATGAATATGACGATCATGAACAAGGTTCGAAACATGTTGGCTGAGACAGGGTTCGGGAAACAGTTTTGGGCAGAAACCGCATCAACTGCAGTATACTTGATAAATCGTTCACCTACATCGGCATTGAGTTTTAAAATTCCTGAAGAATGTTTGGTCTGACAGAAAGGTAACACTTGGTCATCTACGAAGGTTCGAGTGTGAAGCCTATGTTCATGTGATTCAGGATAAGTTCAGTCCTAGAGCGGTGAAAGGTTATTTTATGGGCTATCCTGAAGGGGTTAAGGGCTACAGGGTATGGTTACCAAAAGATGCTAAGTGTACTATCAGCAGAGATGTTGTCTTTCATGAAGATAAAGTGTTTAAGGATTCTGCTGAGAAGAAGTCAAAAGAAGCTAAACAGATCAAGAAAGGAAAACGAGTTTCATTCAGATGTGATAAGACATTTGAGGATTCTACTTCAGGTGGAGTCTTAAGAGAATGAACACTCCGGCTCAGAATCAGAAAGTTCAGACAGCTCAGAGTCTGATACGGCTGAACAGGATGAAGCAGAAGAAACGCATGCTGAAACCTCTACAGAAGACTTAACTGATTATGTTTTAGCACGTGACAGAGCTAAGAGAACCATAAGGAAACCCTCAATGTATGATGAAGATGGAGATTATGTTGTAGCTTTTGCACTGTTGTGTGCTCAAGACGTGGATATTGAGGAACCTAAGACTGTAGCAGAAGCGATGAGGAGCAAATACTGGAAGTATTGGAAATTAGCTATGCAGGAAGAAATTGATTCTTTGATTAAGAACAATACATGGCTCGTAGTTGATAAACCAGGAAAGAAGAAGATTGTTGGGTGTAAGTGGATCTTTAAATACAAGCAGGGTATACCAGGAGTTGAACCACCAAGGTTCAAAGCTCGACTGGTTGCTAAGGGTTTTACTCAGATTGAGGGGATTGACTACAACGAAATCTTCTTTCCAGTGGTTAAACATGTTTCTATTCGACTTCTTCCATCAGCGGTGGTTAACTTTGACATGGAACTTGAACAGCTAGATGTGAAAACGGCTTTTCTACATGGATCTCTGAATGAAGAAATCTACATGAATCAACCTGAGGGATTTATTGGAAAAGGAGATGAATCTAAAGTGTGCCTACTTAAGAAATCATTGTATGGTTTGAAGCAGTCTGCCAGTCTCCTAGACAGTGGAATCAAAGGTTTGATGAGTTTATGAACAGCCAGGGTTTCGATCAGAGTGTTCATGATCCGTGTGTGTACTTCAAAGGGAAATCTTTAGAAGACAAGGTGTTCTTACTGCTCTACGTGGATGATATGCTGATTGCTTCTAAGGATATGAAGAGAATTCAAAGGTTAAAAGAGAGTTTAAACTCTGAATTCGAAATGAAAGATTTGGGTAAAGCTACTCGTATCCTAGGGATGGATATCATTCGTGACAGGAAGAAGGGTGTTCTAAAGCTTTCACAAGAAAAATACTTAAGACAAGTATTGAGGAATTTTAACATGGAAGGTGCAAAGCCAGTTGTTACCCCGGTCAGTTCTCAGCATAAACTGAGAAAGTTAACTGAAGCAGAGATCAAGGAAGAAGCTAACTACATGGACAAGATTCCTTATGCTAGTGCGGTGGGAAGCCTAATGTATGCTATGATTGGGTCTCGTCCTGATTTGGGATTTGCTATTTGTCTGATCAGCAGATACATGTCTCAACCACGAAGAACTCACTGGGATGCTGTCAGATGGGTGTTCAAGTATCTCACAGGAGCGTTGGATATATGTCTAACGTTTACTAAGCAGGATGAGTTTGAGATAGTTGGCTACAGTGATTCAGACTACAATTCAGATTTGGATCGGAGAAGATAAGTTTCAGCTTATATTTTTCAAGTTGGGGGAAACACTGTCAGTTGGCGAGCCACACTTCAGTCTGTAGTTGCTTTGTCAACCACAGAGGCTGAGTATATGGCTCTCACTGAAGCAGCAAAGGAGGGTAAATGGTTAATGATGATTTGCGGTTAATTGGGTTTTAAATTCAAGAGCTACAAACTGTACTGTGATGCGCAGAGTGCAATATGTCTAGCAAACAATGCAGTTCATCATGGCAGAACAAAGCATATGGATTCTAAGTACCATTTTATCAGAGACAAGGTGACCAAGGGTTCCATAAACCTAATCAAGGTGCACACTACTCTAAATGCTGCTGATTTCCTAACAAAGTGTTTACCTGGTCCTGCGTTTCAAAGAGGCCTAGAGATGGCCAAGATCCTCGCTGATAGGATGAGGTGGAGCACGAGGTCGCTTTGTCGGTTAAGTTACCTCGTAAGAAAAGAAGGAACAGGGGTTAGTAAAAGAAAAGGAACCGACTTTTGAATGTATGGTCAAATATAATTCCAGGAAAAGAAGGAAGGTTGTGGATCAAAGAATAGATCCACACTTACCGAATCTCAATGGTGGAATTGAGGTTTCTCGACTGGTACAAGTTGAGGGAGAAGGATTGAATGAAGAAGAGGAGTTGGATCATCGGAGAGTCGTCAGAAATCTGATTGGTTCAGGTGGAGCTTACGGCGGAGATGATTCGAAAGAGGGCTAGGGTTTCGTATCGTAAAAGGGGGATTTTGACTTTCAGACAGAAGAAATGACAAAGGTGGAGTTTGGAGTGTTTGTCCTGTCTGCTGTCTGAATCTGAAGCTTGGACTTGAGTTGAAGCCCATCAGCTGAAGGATAATATGGCGAGTCTGGAGTTGGGCTCGGGTTACCTGCGAAATTAAAGACAAAGAAGCCTGTTAGTGAAAACGACATAGTTTCACTAACTGAAGATATAAAATATCTTCATCACCTTCAGATCAAGTCGGAGCAATAAGGTTGTTACGGTGGCTAACAAACAGAGCAAGAGAGAATCAGGAGAGAGAGAGACTTATCTCGGTTGCGATCGTGACGGAGAAGGCGGAGAGCTGTTCGCGATCAATCCATAGGAGAATCTGATTACCTGTAGTGTATTTCAGAGGTTGTCTTTGCACTCGATACTCGGTGAGATCCGTTTACTTGTGTTGAAAGAAACCGAGTCTCTGTATTGATTCTGAGCTAGTGATTGCTTGAGAGTTTTGATCTCTCCCCAGACAGTAGGCAACGAAGTCTGGGTAAACAAATCTTGTGTTGTTTGCGTCTTTCGTTTCACAAATCGAACCTGCATACAAATACGATTCAAATCGTCAACAAATCAAACAACATCGTAAAGCTATAATCAAGAGAAAAACACCAACAATATTGATTCGTGTTTTATCTACACCTATGTTTTTTTTTTGAGAAACTATCATCACATATGTTGCATAATACATGAGCAAGGATATGTTTCATGAATTTTATGTTTCATGTAATCTTTTGATTAATCTTTTTTACAAATTCAAAACAGTTGTCTTTTTTTTTACTTAACCAAAATAAATCATTGTGTTTTTTTTGTGATTATTTTAACAACCAATGATTTGAATTTTTTACTTTGAGTAGTGTCCAAGTATAAAATAACTTCGCATTATTTGCTGCCAAATATTCGTTGTATATTTTTAACTGAAATTTAGATGTGTATTAGTTGCAGTGAAATAGGGAATAAACTATGTGTTTTGCCCGCATATGCGGACATAAATTTCTTATAAATACTTATTAGTTTATGTCTTATTAATCTAAAACCAACATAATAAATTATTATTTATGTTTTTAAATAGTTAAATCAAACATGAAATATTTATATATGTCAAATACTTTTTATCAAAATATATACTTATTATTGTGTTAAGTTTTTTTAAAACACTCATATCTTAGAGATAGTTTAGAAAATATATTTATATTTTTTGGTTGACTAATATTTAATAATAAATTGTTTTGTATCTTGATTTTTTTTAAATTTTATAATAAAATATTGTTTTCAGAAAGACATAAAAAGAATATATATAGAAGAATTATCTTTTTTGATAATTCTAAAATATTATTTTGTAATCAATTATTTAATATAGCATATAACATATAAACTTTATATCATTAAAATAAATTATTGAATAGTTAGAAACTAATAATAAATTAATAACCTATCTAAAAGTCTAAAACCTAATAAAAATATGACAAATAAGAAAAATTAATATAACATATAAATTTAATATTAATAAAATAAAATTCGTTTTTATTTATATAGAATATTCATCAAGGCTATTATTTTAAATTAATGATTTATTGACTCAGCTCAAAATAAATAATACATCAATGATAATTTAGTTTAAACTTAATAAAAATATGACAAATAAGCAAAATTAGCTAAAATCATGGAGAACATGACAAGTAAGTAAAATTACTTCATAAATAATAGTATAGATAGATATTTTACAGTTCAAATATTTTTTCATAACTTACATTGAATCTAAATCTACGCGTAAACTAATTGATAAGAATAATATGTGTAGCATTAATTAGTATTTTTATAAATGGAAACATAAACAGCAATCACGTAAATATCATATGAACAAGTTATATACAGTACTCTATTGTCATGGATATTACGAAGTACAATTACAAGGGGCTGTCTACATTGAGAAACATATTAACACAACATTGTACCACTCGCTTTTATTTATTTCACATTAAAATGTCTTTTGCTTATGAATTTATACTACATACTAAATAAATTTTATCATTGATGGTATAACTAAGCCACAACCTTAATAAAACACATAAGTAATATTACAATACATAATATTAGTAATTTAGTATAGTAAATTTACCCTGCACAAGGCTCATGTCATTACCTAGTCTTTATATATAAAGAAGAAACTACATCTCTCCTTAGACCGTGGGTCCATGATAACATGAAAATTCGAGGCATGATCTTGCAACACGTGTCCTTCTAATTGATTTGCAGCGTTTCGTTTTTGATTTGTGTTTTCCTGTACTGGGCTTTTGATTCTGGCAACGCAATTAAGCCCAAACCAGCCTGACGACACAAAGCCTCGCTGATATCAATCCATTGCGTTTCGTTCTTTAGGGTTAGGCTGTCTCCATCTGTGTGGACTCTTAGAGGATCAAATGCTTGGACCACATGGGTTCAAAAAAATCTCAAATAGACCCATGTTTTATTTATTTATTTTACATTTTAATTTAAATAGAAAATTTGATAGAATAACCAAAAAACCTAGAAACTTAAACATACTAGGGGCTCAGCCCCGCGCAAGCGTAGAGTCATTGATGTTGTTTAATCTCAATCTCTATAATGTACACTTGTTTCTTAAGATCTCAATGGAACTTTATCTTGTTATACACATATAATTGAGAATTCATTCAAGTAGAGTAAATCCAAAACTATAAGTAAATTTGAAGTTATAAAATTCTTTCTCTCTATTTGTATTTTACTTAGTGCACTAATATAATTATACCATTTTGGTAATGAAAAATCACAGAAAACCAATTTTTTTTCAATAAAATGAACACAAAGACCAAATTGAATTCTCAGAAATATACAAACCCTAAGAAACTTTTTTAGTTTTTTCCTTACAAATGAAAACATTTACAAAGCACTGGAGATATATACTATCTTATAGCAAAAAAATTGGTAAATAAAATAGAGAATAACGTTTGAGAATATACAAACTTAGTTTAGAGAACTGAAAGAGTCTTAGAGAAGTAGACACCCAAACTATTATATCACGCAACACTTACTTGAGAGCAGCTCGGTGTTGAAACCTATTATAGAAGACATCAAGATCACCAAACATTACATTTGGTACCTTAAATCAGAATGTTCTCAAATATTGGCTAATACCCAGGGCCATGCCTTCCATAAGGCTGATGAAGCAAGAGCTTCAGGCCACAAAAAAAATTAAAACTCTCGAGGCCATATTTTCAAAGTATTAATATCATTGAGTGGCTAGATGAAATAGTTTTTGATTTCTTAGTTAAATGATTTTCTTTCATGTATTGTGATTTTTCTTAGACTTTTGTACGTTTCTTTTCTTTCACTTTGACATTGTATTTATCTTTTGTTTTTGGACAATTTCTTTTGTTTCTATTTCTGTTATTTAATGTTTCAAGTAACACTAAAATGTGATCTTTTATTTGTTAAAAACACTAAATATTATAGAGAAAAAATCAATTACTAGTAACATTCACTTAAAATTTTGACACAGAACTAAACAAAAACACTAGTATGTATGCCTTAAAAATATTAGATATAAAATATATGTTGATAAATAACATAGGCCACCATTTATAAATAAGCTTTAGGCCACTAAATATTCCGGGACGGCACTGCTAATACCCAACCCTAAAAACGTAAAGAGCCCGCTTCTTCTTCTTCTTATTCAAAAAATAAAAGCAGATGTTTGATTGGTGAGATTCAGACAGCAAGTGTCTTCTCTTGTCTAACTCATACACTCTAGCAGCTTCTCTCTATCCACCTTCACACTCTGCTCTCTCCAGTACCTCTTCTTTGAGTTTCCTCTCTACCTCAATAGCTCCCTCACAAAACGCTCCTCCTCTTCCTGCCTATGGTCTGTGAAAGCTTAGTTGTCAAACAAAGGAAGCAAGAATTGAATGGAATATTTTACTGGAAAATTACCCGTGAAAAGACGAACATGACAAAAATCAACATGAAAATTTTGCATCCAAAGTGGAGTTGTCCCCCGAATCTCATTTTTACTTTCTGAGCACCAACATATAGCTTCCAATAAGAAAACATCTATTCATTCTTAATCAACCTAAATCTCTCTTCCGGGTCCGAACCACACCGACCACAACCGAGCACAACACTTGGGATTCTCAGAGCTGTGGAGAGTTTCCTGAAGAAAAGAACAGTGAGGTAACTGAACTCCATGTACACCAGCTGCAGTGTAGCATTCTTACTTACCTCCCACTTTTTTTTTCACGGACTCTATGGCTGTGTTTGATATCTCCTCACTCAGAGCTTGGTATGGGCTCAATCCCTACACATGTTCAAGCCATCTATAACACTGAGCCAAAATAAATAAGTCTTATATAGTACAAATAGAAGAAGAAAATGTACCACCGTCTCATTGACAGACTGGTGACAGATCCATCAAGGTCGCATGAACCTGGTAGTAACAGAAACACACAAAGAAAGATAGAAGAGACGGTTATTGCATGTTTTGTTTGGTTGCTAATTCACTTTGGTTAAGAGTTATAGGAACTCAATTACTATAACAACTCATGGTTTGAATTTATAAATATTGACAGCAAAAGTGGTGAAAACATACATACACTCCATGGACATGCTTCTTTGAAATATTTGATCGAAAAGCCATAATTTCCCCTGTACCATAACAGTAATCAAATCACTTTTGACAGTAATTAAATCTTGATATCTAAGAATAGAAATTATAGATAAAAGAATACAAAATCTTACCTCAGTTTCAGAGGCTTTCGAAGACGACTAAGTTTATATTCCAGCTCTAATATTTTTTTTTGTTAATAATCATATGGACGATTGGAAAGATTGACTTGATCACATGTTCTAGATACTGTTCAAACAACAAAAGATAATTTACAAACCACAAAGAAGGGAACAAAAATATGAACCAATACCTTTTCCTCAATGAGTATTAAGGTAGAGTCTGATAACCAACCGGCTTTCAAGTTGTGGTATTGACGCAGTAGATTTCGAGTTGTGTGTCGCCATTGCTGCGTTGGAAATTTTTTTTAGTGCCAAGAATTTTACAGAGATTGAGTTGAATCATGGAAGAAGAAGTTAAAAAGATATGATGCATGTTCGTCCAGTAAGGAGAAGCTCAAAGCTTAGTTCTGAGTCGGCTGGACCGAGGAGATGTCAGTTTGAATGAAGGTGTAAAGAGCAGAATCAACGATTCTGAGTAACGGAGATTTAGAGAAGGTGGAAACGGCGATGTGGAAGAACAATAACAATGAAGCCCTAATGACTCAACCACAAAACACAGAGTTTAACGGTAATGTTAATTATTGAACCAAAAGTCGAGAACCAAATCAGATCAAACGTCAACATTATCGACCAAACCAAATGGAGATGACCATGGGGCCCACAATCATTTAAAAATCGCTGATGTGATGTGGATACATTGAGAAGAGAGGAAACTGTGGCATTATATATACTAGGGGTTAACCCGGACTACGCCCGGGACAATTTTGATTTTTCAAATATTTTGTATATAATTATTTCGTTGGAAGTTATATTCTGAACTATATATTTTGTGAATTTATGAATATTTTATATTTATAGTATGCATAATAAATAATTTGAATATTTTTTGAGTTTGAAATTATTTTATTTTATATTATGTAAACATTTTTGTGATAGTTGAATTTTTTATGTTTTTATTTTTTTGTGATAGTTTAACCTTTGAAAGTTGTATATATTTGAACTTTTATTTCTAATTTTTATGGGATTTAATAAATATTTTCAAACGGAAATTTATATTATATAATCAGAACATTTGATATTATATATGTTTTGACTAAAAATATTTTTTTTCTATCATTTTGTTTTTGTTTTTGAAAATTGGCTTTCAAATTAACCAAATCAAATGTCAATTAAAAACCAAAAACATAAACCGGATCTCAATCTCATATCCACATTAACCTAACCAAATCAAGTGTCAATAACCAAAAACATAAACCAGATCCTAATCTCACCTTCACGTTGATGGAAACGAATCGTGCCCCTAAATTAATTTTATATTTTTATCACGTCAAATTTGTCTATTATTTTACAAATCAAATTACAAATCAAAAATAGAATCATGTTTTTAAAGTTTGTTCTAATTTAGTTTCTAACATTATGTCACTTCGATTATTTTTAACTAAGAAACATATAACTAATAGTTGTATCCTGTCGACAAAAAAAACTAATAATTGTATCCTTGATATAAATCTAATTTACTTTTCCGAATTTGTTTTTCACTTTTATACACGATCACATGAAAAAAGTAAAATAATAATCTAATTTGTGATGGTTTAACCTTTGTTTTTAATATAAATCTAATTTAGTTTATCCTAATTTGTGATAGTTTATCCTAATTTGTGATATTGTGATAGTTTATCCTAATTTGTGATATTGTGATAATTTAGTCTATCTAATTTGTGATATTTGTGATAGTTTATCTTTAATATAAATCTAATTTAGTTTTCCGAATTTGTTTTTCACTTTCACTTTTATACACAATCTAATTTAGTTTACTCTTATGTGTTTGCTTCTTGAATTTTTCCGCGAAAAAATCACCAATTTCATACAATCAAATTTTGAATTGGGAGATGTGTCAAAAAGGATATTTCTGATTGAATTAGAGACTTAAGGGTAAGGAAATATTGGTGTAGAGAATCGGTTTCATCGCATAGTTTGCTCTTCTCTTTCACTCTTCTTCTCACTCTCAAGGTTGTTCATGTACTTTTTCAGTCATGGTGATCAGTTTCTTTCTTTCTTTTTCGTAATTGCTGCATTGACTTCTTTTTTGTATAGCTAAAGATAGGATAATTATATGAATCAGTTGATGTACAACTATAAAAATTTGATCCTTGTGTGTTTAGCGATGTCTAAAGTAGAAGTTTTCATCATCATTTGGCTTTGTTTTTTGCATTTTGATATTTATACCCTTGTAGTAGTTTAGTGCCGTGATTTTTCGTGGTAGATTTCACTGTGTGCTCCATCTATGAAATCTTTTGTGATTATCACCTTTGTTCTTTGTTAGCATCATGTTATTTTGTAACTTTTAAAGTTTTGGTTTGTGGCAGTGGTGTCCTTTTCATTATGTTTGGCAACACCACTATTTGTTGCTTTCAAGATCTTGCTCTATGTACATCTTAAAGATCAATACGGTATACTTTTTAACTTGTAATATTAATTGCGGCTGTGTTTATGGATGGTGTGTTTGTTTATGATAGATGGTTGTGTCCCTCACTCCTTGTGTTGCAATTGTTTATGATGAAATATTTGGTTTTGTCTTACCATTTATTGTGTGTGTTTATGGCTGGTGTGTTTTGCTTATGATATATCTGGACTTGGTTTCTTAGTAATTGTTCAATAATACTTACCATCATTCCAGAAAGTTGTAACTCGTTATGTTTTTTTTTCTTTTTGTTCTTAGGAAAAAATGCTTCTTGCTCATTTGTGCGATGAGCTAAAAGGAGAAGATTGAAAACAGTCATGTGCATGGTAAAAAATTCATAATTTGCACTCGCCATTCTCTCCATCTTACTGGTTTGGAAACAATATATTTTTATTTTGAAAATGCAGTTTCTACTCTATATTTCCTTTGCAAACGCTATAACTGCAAAATTAAATGATGAGTATTTTTTTTTTGCATATTTACATTTTTCTGGAGAATGTGCAAGAAACTTATGCCTAGAGATGAAGAAACTATGAGTGATGAAGTCATATGAAAAATATTTCATGTAAGTTGATTCTTCACTATTTGCGTGTGAACTTATCCTTTTTTTTGTAACTCTTTTTTTTGTAACACAAATGTGAACTTATCCAAACATTTTTTTTGTATAGAAAAGGCTTTTACTATATTTTATGTAATATTTCTATTTCTCATATAGATAGAAGTTTAATGTAAATTTATTATTTTGTATATTTACTTATTATTTATTTTTTCCTTATATTGTATATTTACTTATTCTAATTTCTTGCTTTTATATCAAATAATAAATTATGATATATGTTTAATGTAGTATTTATATTTCTTATATAGTATGCTTGTTTTTCTTATAATGTTTATTTACTTATAAAAGTATTTGGAAATAATAAAAGTGTACAACTATACATTTTCAGATAGATGTTAATGTAGTTTTTCCATTTCTTATATTTTTTATTTAATTATTATTTATTTTTCTTATATTGTGTATTTACTTATTCTAATTGTTTGGCATTTTAACCTCTCTCCCGTGGGGAGTCTGTTCTGAGCTGCAACCCAAGCCATAAATGAATAACAAGGAGTGCTGTAGGGGAACCAGATTCCTTTATGCCAGTCGACCTTTGCTTGCTCAACACGGAGAAGCTTCCATGTTGCTTTGGAACTAAACTCTGCTCTGTAGTTACTCTCCCCTGCTTTCCACAATCTGACATCCTCTGTTTGACTCACTCCTCGCTGAAGCAGAGTAGTGATTTCTCTTTCAATGGAATTGAAGATTTCTTGTCGATGTCTTCGAATGCGGTGTGTTTCAGAACCTTCTCCACTGTGTCGTTAAGCTTGATGCCCATATTTATCGTTCCTCTCCCACCAGTTGCGTCAATCAGTCTACCAAGAGGAGACCATTGATCAAACCAGAAATAAGTCGCTGATCCATTGTTAACTTCCACCTTCATGAACCGCATCGCCATAGCTCTATATTTCAGTATTTTCTTCCACATCCATGAACCCAAAGATTAAGTAAACCATATTATCTAAATAAAGGACTTTAATTTTTTTAATAAGTTCTATAGATTAATTTGTAGTATAAGATTTTTATTATTTATTTCTCTATATATAGTTAATTTCTTATATATTTAGAAAATTGAAAATAATTTGTTATTATTAAATATAAAATTGTATTTTCTTAAAGTGAAAATATATATATATATATATATATATATATTTAAAATTTATTTTTTTGGTTTAATTGATTTACAATCATTTGGATAAAAATAAACCAATTAAAATTATTGGTCTATGGGTAATTAAGTTTCAAACTATCAATTTGAGGAGAAATATATCTACAATTTGATGGGGTTCTGATGTTATATGATAGTTATCGTGGAAAGATAGATCGTCGACCCAATTATACATGAACATACTAGAATAGCTCATAAATTTTTGCAATTACTAGACTAAATCATAAGACTAATGAAAGTACAAAAAATCGACCATTCCCTTTCATATTCACAAGTGTGCCAGTTATTTGGATTCTCTTCACTTGCCTCCTGGGCGACTTCTCCTCCGTTACAGCCTCCTTCTGTTTCGTCATCTCCACCCTAACTTGCCGTTTTCTCTGTCATACAAGAAGAACCCTAAATATAATTTAACTTTATCAAATCCTCCTTTCAGTCGAAGAAAACCGAACATGTAAGTCCTAAAAAGATGGCTTATATCCGTACTGAGCTTAAACGTGAACGTAAAAAGCAAACAAAAATAGCCATTTCCACTTTATGATGTGGTTTATGGAAAGCTTTGCGTAAATATTTTTCTTGTGCATTTATTTTTTTCAGAAAAATTCCATGAGATATACAACTTTGCTTTTGGGTGGGCGAAAGAATAGGTAAACTATATTCACATGGAGATCGTTCATGACCTTTGCCTAAGCTTGAAGATACAATAGACATGTTTGAGAGAAACGAAAGTCTGTCATGGAATTTTGATGTAAATTCAATGTTAGCATTCTCAGAATGTGATGAGATATCAAATTATTTTGGACAGGACTTGGGTTCATCCCTACGGTGAACCTTTAAATTCACCACTTGATTTATAACCAATCAAACTGACATGTGGATAATTAAATAAAAAATATTAAATATATTGAAAAATAGTTAAAAAAAGAATAATGTCAATTCTAAATCTGAAATCTTAATTTCTAAACCCTAAACATTAATTTCTAAATCAAAATCCTATACCCTAAACCCAAATCCTAAACCCTAAACCCAAATCCTAGACCCTAAACCCAAATCCTATATCCAAATGCTAGATCCTAACCCCAAACCGTATACTTTAAACTCAAATTCTAAACCCTAAACCCAAACCGTGAACCCTAAATCTAAACTCTATACCCTAGACCCAAATCATTCCCTAAATCCAAACCGTATACTCTAAACCCAAATCTTAATCCATAAACCCAAACCATACCTACTTCGGGGTGCTATCACTAAACTAGACAAAATTACGTAGTAATTTTTCGGGGTTTACGGTTTGGGTTTAGGGTTTAGAATTTGGTTTTAGGGTATACGGTTTGGATTTAGGGTCTAGCATTTGGATCTAGGGTTTAGATTTAAGGTTTACGGTTTGGCTTTAAAATCTAAGATTTGGGTTTAGGGTTTAGGATTTGAGTTTAGGGTTTAGGATTTGAGTTATATAGGGTTTGGATTTAGCAATTAATGTTTAGGGTTTAGAAGTTAAGATTTACGATTTAGAATTGACATTATTCATTTTAGCTATTTTTAAATATATTTAATATTTTTTATTTAATTATCTACATGTCACTTTGATTGGTCATAAATCAAGTGGTGAATTTAAAGGTTTACCACATGGGGTGAACCCAAGTCCTTTCCAATTATTTTTACCTTATTTGTATCTCTTCCATGTACTTGAGGATACACTTACTTGTAATCTAATCCATCACCACTCGCACTTAGCCTCAATAGTTTCTTATATGCATCTCTATATAGATGTTTACATAAAGTCTCGCCACATATTTGTAAATATATGAGGGACCCTCATAACCCAGGTTCAACCCTCGAAAATGTTAATTTTGAATTTATTTTTAATAAGTGACAAATAGTAAACCTCCCACATTGGATAATGTCAACATTTCACAACAGATTCAACTAGTATAAATATGATATGTTAATACCTTCAGCTGAAATTATAATGGCTACGATATTGTCAAGGCCCATCTAATTATATGGGCCTAAAACAATTAAGTTTGTGTTATAAATAGGTGATTAATCTTTTCTATTAATTCTGCAACATGACCAATTGATGCAAAGTTATGTCCAATTATTTAGAATCCTTAATTTAAAATGATTAACTGACCGTATATATCTAGAACGAGAGTTAATATTTTGTAACCTCCACTCTCCTTTACTTCCTACAATTTCGGGATGCAATACTTTTGAATATAAACAAATCACTTTACATTAACTATATATATATAAGGAAAGAAAGAATATTCAACTAAAGTCATTAACGGTAAGCAGTTCATCTATTAGATGTTTTGGTTTTCCCATACCAAATACCATTCTGTATATATATATTATCAATAACAATTAATAGCGTTAATATTAGTAGTATCAATAATTATGTTTATAAATAAAGAAATAGTAGAATAATTTATTGTTGTCAAAAAAATAAAATAAAGAAATAGTTATACCAACTTTGAATAACTATTTTTAAAATTTATGGATATAAATATTCGGGTCATTTGGTTAATAGATAGTATTTTTAGTATATTTAGTAATTTGGAAATTAAACTTAATTTTTATCAGTGAAAAACACTTTAAAATCATTCGAGTATATAAACCATGTCTAATAGAATATGAGTAATGTTTTTAAACCTGATCCAGATAATGAACCAGATGATTTTTTTGGATCACTGAATCATTGGATCGATCGCAGGTGAACCACATAATAATAAATAGACTAATTTATTATATAAAATATATTAGCTATGAAAACAAATATATAGAAACTAGAATTAAGTATTTCTATTTTTTATAAAACATAAATAATAGTTTGGATATATATATATATATTTATTTAATGTTTTAAAAACTATTTAGAAAATACTTAACTTTAGTTTCTATATTTTTATTTTTATTTGACGACAAAAATCAAAAATAGAGTAGATTATTAAAAATTATTTTGTAGTAAGTTAAGATTTATGACATCTAACAAATAATATCAAGAATTAAAAATTCATAAATATTTATATGTGTAATGTGAATGAAAAGTTAAAATTCAAATCCAAAGTAAAACATTATTAATAAATTATCGATAAAAAACTGAAAAATCTAACTTCTTTATTAAAAATTATACAAAACATATTTTAAAAACAAAATTAAAATCTAAAAAGAAAAGTAAAAGTTATCAATTGGTTTAACATGTGGTTCAACCTGTAGCCAAGTTTTAGTGATTTTTTGGCGGGTTCCATTGGGTTTTTAAATATATTTTTTTTACTAAACCTAAACCATATTTATCTTTGTTCATCGGGTTTATCGCTTCAACCGCGGGTTTGGGTTGTGTTTCAGAACACCGAGTATGAGACTTTGATATTTGGGTAAATTCCTAATCTGATTTTTTGGGTATGAATATATTCTTGACTAATTATGTTAGTTGGCTACTAAACAAATATAATATGTTGTAAATTTTAGGAATAGAGTTTAAAAATAGTTTCTAAAATGCATATGCCAAAAATGTATAAATATATTAATTTATTATATAAAATATATTAGCTATGAAAACAAATATATAGAAACTAGAGTTAAGTATTTTCTATTTTTTATAAAACATAAAATAATAGTTTGGATATATATTTATTTTATGTTTAAAAACATTTAGAAAACACTTAACTATAGTTCCTATATTTTTCTAACAAATAATATCAAAACTTAAAAATTCATAAATATGTATATGTGTAGTGTGAATGATAAAATTAAACTTCAAATCAAAAGTAAAACATTATTAATAAATTGTCGATAAAAAACTGAAAATCTAACTTTTTTGATAAAAATTATACAAAACAGATTTTAAAAACAAAATTAAAACCTAAAAAGAAAAGTAAAAGTTATCAATTGGTTTAACCAGTGTTTTAACCCGTAACCAAGTTTTAGTCATTTTTTGGCGGTTCTATTGGATTTTTAAATATATTTTTTACCAAACCCAAACCATATTCATTTTGGTTCATCGGCTTATTGCTTCAACCGCGGATTTGGATTGTGTTTCAAAACACTGAATATAAGACTTTGATATTTGGGTCAATTCCTAATCAGATTTTTTTTGGGTACGAATATATTCTTGACTAATTATGTTAGTTGACTACCAAAAAATATAATATGTTGTAAACTTTAAGAATATAGTTTAAAATAGTTTCTAAAATGCATATTGCATAAGTATATAGTTATGCAATTTGATAAATTTAATATAGTTACCAAAAATTATATTAAATTAAATAATATTAATTACAAAAATAATTATAGAAAAATTTAAATATAAAATTAAATTTCTTTAAAAAATTGAAACAAAAATATACCCGCCCTTTGTAGGGCGGGTCAGAATCTAGTCCTGTATTAAAAGGTCAATTAGTGGTCGACCTTTATTTGTTGCGTGTTGGGTAAAATCGCAACGCTTGGTCTCCGATCAGCGTTTCAACGGCTGCAAATGCTGCAAACCGGTTGAGAAAATTGGAATTTTGGGTTTAGTACATGGTTTTTCAATTTGTAGTACCATTTAATTAGTACACCAATACCTTGTTAAGAAGCTCTGCAACATAAGCTAAAATCATTAGCATCGGCTAGTCATGAAATCTTGTAACTCAGTTTGAGTACTGACTCCTACCTTACTCAAGCTCAACATTGTTTCTTTGATGGGATCATGTTGGGGAAATAAAGCACACGGCGCAGCGGAACTTAACGATCGTGTTTCTCCTGACCTTGTGTGAATATGTATGGTCACCCATGACCCTTAACGATCGCGTTTCTCCTGTTTCAATAGGGTCACCCATGACCCTTTAATACAGTTATTTGCACTAATATTTTTCTTTATATCATTTGCAATGATATTTACAATGACAACGTTGAATCGTTATTCCTGTCGTATACCTAAATTTGGAGATCTGTTCCGTACAATTGCACTGAAAAGGTTTTACTCCAAACCTATTTTTCTTCGGCATTGATACGTTTGACAATTGAATGCATTTATTAGGAGTGCTGCAAGTTCCTCTGTGAAACTCGTTGCCCAAGCACACTCGTTTGGGCTTAGCTTCCACATCTAAAAATTGATAACATCCGTAAAAACGGCATTTTAGATAAACAATTAGTAGCACAAAAAAGTGTCTCATGATAAACTGTTGAAAAAACCATGCACAATACAACACCTCATAATTAAATATAAATTGTAGAAGTTTTCACTTGGAGAAAGTTAGATAATGGGCATTCGGTTCGTCAATTCTATTATGTTCGGTTCGTTTTTCCAGTTTTCAAGAATTGGAACCATTTGTTTTTAAAATGTTTCAGTTTGATTTGGGTTTCGTTCTGGTCGAATTAGGTAACCATTTGGGTATTTGTTTTTGGATGCTTTTGGGTATTAACGGTTATTTCGGATGTATTCGAATATTTTTGTGTATATTTTTGGATAGTTTTGTATTTTTGGTGTTTTCAGTTATACGAGATATTGCTCTTTTTGGTTCGCTTTCAGTTTCTTTGGTTCGTAAAAGATGAAACCATTAAGATATTCTTAATTTCATTTCAGTTAGAAGAAACTTAATGTTTGCTTAGTTTTTGTAAGGGCTGTGTTTTTTTCCTATCATCTCCTATGTAGTAAATCTTTGTTATACAATCTGAATATAAGGGATTCAATAAAACCAAAAAAGATATCGGTAACCAAGTAAAAAATCATACGGTCTGAATATATGCGATTTCAGTTTGTGTCAAAATATGTTGATTAATTATGGAGATTCCATATTCCTATAGTTGACCAAGTCAAAATAAATACGAACAACCACTTGGTAGCAGAAAAATATGTTATTCAACTACACTTTTAAAATATACACAGAAATTTTTGCTTGAATATAAAATATGGAACGAAATTGAATATCAAATGAAAAAGAATAAAAAAAAGAAATAGAATATTAAAAAAGAGTTAAAGAAAATAACTTCTAGGTAGAATTATTAATTATATTTATTCAAAACTACTGTTATCGTAATTACATAAGTCGTAATTCCATATGCCGTAGTAAGATTAAAATATAAACTAGAGTCTGAGTCTGTGTTGGTATTGGTTCTTATATATTTATACATTGATATTTGTTTTTTCATGATTAGTGTTATATATTTTAAATGTGTCATTATATAATGAAATGTATTTAAAAGATCTAAATTGAACTGGATAATATAGTTATTTCGGTTCAAATATCCAAATTTGTTTCAGATATATTCATTATTTTAATATTTTTAGGTGTCCATATATCAGAACTGAACTCATTCAGACTTGTAGGACTCAACTTGAAACATAAACCTAATTTATAATATCTAATCGGTGTCTAATTTTCAAAAAACTTGCACCTAAATAAATACCCGAAATCTATGTCTAACTGATTCTATAAACAAATAAAAAAACTCTTTTTATGTATTTAACATGAAATAATTAAGTAATATTCTATTACTAAAAATGCCTGCGAGATTCTAGCTACTACCTCTGTAAATTATTTATATACATATTAGTAATTTTATTGTTTTCATATCTGTTATTAAGATATTTTCACTGTATTTTAGTTATTTTGAGTTGAACCATTTGGTTTAGGAGATAAACGGCCAAGATAACCAGGATTATATATCCAACTAATTCTGATTTTTAAAGCCTTATGTTAATGAAATTACTAAAAAATATTATATACTATATATGTATCCAAACAACATTTTAATCTTGTTTATACTCATATTTATATTTCCAAACAATTTTCATTTGTAGCTTTCGATTTAAATCAGTGTAATAAAAAATTCAATAAATTCAAAGAGCCAAGATTGAATATAAACCACGTTTATTTTTTTCAACCACGAAACAACTTTCTTGGTTAAAGTAATAATCAATATCTTATGTTATAAAAATGGTATATTACCTTGAACATGATTCAAAACAAGTGATATGCATATACAGGAAACCGTGAACAAAGTACCAGACCTCATAATTCACTGTAGATTCTAGAAACTTTGTAGTTTTGTTTACCTTTTTTTTTGTAATAGATGTTTTTTGTTTTTTTTTTCTTTCTATCAGACCCTTTATATATGCAATATACTCTAAATATAGGCAGTTCAAAAACCAACAACGAGATTGGCCATTCATTTTTATAGAAATTTTATTTTTAGAAAATAAATATTATGAATTCATATAGTTGAGCAAGTCAAAAAAATCACAAGAACCTCCTCGTGCCCGTGCCCATTTCAGGCCGGAGAAAAAACACTAAAAATACAAAATAAATTAACCCATAAATTTCCAAACAAAAAAATAACCCATAAATTAATAACAATTTTTTGTTGTCAACATAATATTATATTAAAGGCCATGGGCCAAATATTACAAATGATAATCAAACTAAAGACCATTACAAATCAACCAAATTAAGCCCAATATTAATGATACGGATGAACAAATGCTAAACACATGTCCTTCCCACGTGTTGCACATAGGGAAAGAGTTGTGTCTTCACCGGAGAACTACTGTCCAACCACTGACGATGTAGGAATTAATCTGTTCCAGTGTTTCTACTAGCAACAAAACCCAACCCGCAGTCTGATTCCATGTGTGTGCTTCACTTCCTGATGGCGTTGTCACCAAGAGACCTTCTACCTTCCTCATACGCTCCAGAAGCTTGAACAATTCAGACCAGTCTTTGTCAGAACACCTGCAGCTAAAACCAGCTTTGACTTTTCTGAAAGTGTAAAGATGAAAACGCAAAGCTCGAAAATCCATCTTTTTAAGAATACTTTGCCTAATGATAAAAGCAAAGATTAAAATCCTCCAAGAATGAAGTTTATGTATAACCATCAGATAAAAAGAAGACTTAAAGCGTCTCCATGTCCACTTCAGTTTTCACTTTTTGCTTTATTTTGAAGTAAGATTTGCTCCAACCCCTTTAAAATGAAGCAATAACAGTATTATTTCAAATTTGAAGATCTACTGCTTATGTCTTCATTTTTTAAGATGAACTTTACAAATTATAATCTAGTCCTAAATTTTTACTTATTATTATCTTTTACAAAAATAAATTATATAAATTAATATTATCCAATAAAATTTAAAATTTTGTCTATTATTTTATTATCTAATCAGATATTTATATCGAAGAGCATATGAATATTTGTTTTTAAGAAATCTTTAACTTTATTTAAATGAATGAAAAATAAATAAACTCATTTCTTATTTCTAAACACTATTGTTAATCATTGTAGAAAAATGTATATATATGGTGTTTTCTTACAAATTATGATTTTTGTAGCTGTTTATTCTGTTATGTAATAAATTTATTATATGAAATAATAATAGTGTTGGATTATTGTTAAAATAAAATAGTTAGGTAAAATAAGTAAATATGAGAAAGTATAACGTTTTTATTAGTAATTAATGATAAAGTGGAAATGAAATATATTTGGAATATTTTTTTACAAGAAAGAAATGAAGCAAACTATTGGAGTGAATGTTACTTCATATTTTTCTTCATTTTGAAGAAAGTGAACTTTTAAAGTATCACAAAGTATTTTATTTACACACCAAGTCTCTGGCCGCCTGTTAAGTTTTATATATTAGGGTTTTGTATCATTTTAGAGGCAGACTTGCCTAGAGACCTAGTGGAGAAGAGAAGCAATTTGGCTACCTTAGAAGAGGAGTTAGAGTTGGAGAGATAGATCTGAGACTACAAAATAGAGAAGATCTTGAACTCCCTTTTTATATCTACTCATACTCTTTGTGTTCCACATTTCATATTAAGATTTATTCAAACCATCAGGATTTTGTCTCTCATGAATATGTCTGAGTAAACCTAATTATTAGATTTAGGTTTCTCAAAAGGATGAGTCATGTGATGAGTTTGTGATAACTGTTAGGGTGATAAAAATTAGTTCTTTCATTCTAGTTGCCCTTAACACTACATTTAGGATTGATCACCCTTAAATCTAGATCTTAGGATTGATGAGATAACCTACTGTATACTCTCAATACCCTGAAATAAACTAGAGTGATCTAACTGACTAGACACATGCGAAAGGTGGTCTAGATCATTAGAGAACAATATCAAACCAATCCGATAAAGCTTGCTAGAATTACCGACGATCGATACAACCATTGTTGTAGCGATCGATTGTTTGAAAGGTGTATCGATCGATTAGACGAAAGTCATATCGATCGACTCTTTCCCGTGATCAATAGACGACAGTTGAGATCCGGGATCTAGTCAAAGGAAACCCTACTGGTTGTACCCGTTGTTTGAGTTCAAAGAACTAAAACCCTTAAGTCACATTCAATTTGCATAATTTCATACCTGAGAACTTACCTGAATCTAGCTATTTTCCTCACCAAGAAACAACCTTCACTTCAGTTACTGAACAACCACCTTGTTCACCATATTATTTACTGCTTTAAAACAAATAAACCTTTAAGTCTATCTTCATTTTTAATACATTAAGTCTTTTAAGTAATCATAGAGTCCTTGTGGATTTGATCCCTAAGTACTACATCTGAACCTCTTATTTGAGAGAGTAATTCACTTTTTAGGGTAATTTGAGTGATATCAAGGACAAAGAAAGAAACTGAAAGACGCTTGAAGCTATCAAAGTCTGAAACTGAAGAAGACAGCAATAGAAAAGGATACTCGAGGAATGACAGTTGTCTTAGATTTTTGCTTTATACGACCAGACCAAATCTGTATTTCTATGTAAAGGTGATAAGTAGAGATATGCAAAGATACATAGAGTCTTGTGAAGCTACAATGAAGATCTGTGCAATTTCTACGATACCAATTGTTGGAGATAGTCGATATCATTGTGAGTGAGAAAGTCGACATAAGAGAATGTGTTGAAGATAGATTGAGTGAAGTCGAGCATGAAGAAACGAGGGAGCTTATTGGAGTTCAAGATATGAGTGAAGATGAGTTCAAGCTTAGGGGGAGGGGAATGTTGGATTAAGCTTGAGATAGCTTGAAGAGTACAATGGTGAGTTTGCTACGTGTTCTTCATTTTGCTGTCTATGGAATTGCTCCCTCACGTCATATTCCGTTGGAGTGTGCAAAGAGAGTCCTTGAGTATGAAGCTTTCCAGAGATACAAGTGAGGTAGGTAGCATGTCAGAGTTTGATGTACTCTGTTAAGTATTCCGATTACAGCACGAAATAATTTTATACAATGGAAGGGTTCATTTTCGTCTTACAGATTTGGGCATATGAGTTATTTATGGGTTACGTGATGAAACTATTCATGACATTCGACAGAAGTTAGCTGCTGAGATTTACGATGCTGTTGGACAACCTCAAATCATTGATTTCCTTTCTTAGTGAAACTTGTAATCTTATTGTGTAAATTTCCATATTTAATCTTTGTAGTTTAATTACCTGCACTTATTTTCTGAGTGAACTTGTAGTCTTATTGTGTAAATTGGCCACATTTATCCTTAGTAGTTTAATTCCCAGCGCTTATTTTCTTAGTGAACTTGTATTCTTATTGTGTAGTCACATGCATGTAATTAGATGTAGAAGAAAGTAACAAGAAATCAGTAAAAAAAAAACGTAACTAATATAAGCTGAGTAAAAAGTATTAAATCTATCACGTGCATTTGATCCTTATTAAGAAAACATCTAAACTCAAACAGGTTGAAGCTTTGATTACTTCTTTGGATCAATCGTTGTTGTCCTCTTGTCTACTAATGAAGAACGGTAAAACAACACATCACCTAGATCAATCGTTGTTGTTATCTATGTTTGGTTTAAAATAATTTGGTTTGGTTTAATTAAATAAATTTGGTTTATATGCTTTTTTGATTCAAATTATGATTGGTTTTGAAACGTTTTGGTTTAGATCAAGTTAAATTACTGGTATATAGAATAATTTCAGAATTAAATGGTTTAGTCTGGTTTGCAAAAATAAAATAAAAAATGTAGCCAAATCATAAATAAAGTTGTGGCTTAAGTTTAAACAAATATGTCAAATTGTAACAAATCTGTGGTCAAATAATAAATAAATCTATCAAATTCTAATCAAATTTGTGAAATTCTAATAAATCTGTACTCAAAGAATAAATAAATCTATCAAATCTCAACTAAGTCTGTTAAAATTAAGTAAATTTGTGGTTAAAGAATAATAAAATAATCAAATCAAAATTAAATCTATCAAAAACAAGCAAATCTGTGGCTAAAGAAAAATAAATCTATCAAATTCTACACAAATCTGTTCAAATTAAGTAAATATGTGGCCAAATAAATTAAATCTGTCAATATTTAATAAATTTGTTGTCAAACGTGACAGATTTGTTGTAAAAAGTCTGCAGAAATTTTATTAAGTCTATAGAATTTTTAATAAATCTATAGCTAAAGAAAAATATATTTAAGTCTATGGCTATACAAAACGTAGACAAACTAAATTTGTGGATGGCAAAATTATAAATATTCCAAAAATTCAGTATTGGCATTTTAGTAATTATTCTTTTGTTAACAAAGGAAATAAGAGTAAAATATATGAAAAACAAACTAGAAATTAGAGTTAAACTAGTATTAATGGATAAATAAAGGTTAAACTAGTTTTTCTCTAATTAATAATGTTATTTGCACTAATTTTTTCTTTATATCATTTGCAATGATATTTACAATGACAACGTTGAATCGTTATTCCTGTCGTACCCCTATGTCTGGAGATCTGTTCCGTACAATTGCATTGAAAAGGTTTTACTCCAAACCTATTTTTCTTCGGCATTGATACGTTTGACAATTGAATGCATTTATTAGGAGTGCTGCAAGTTCCTCTGTGAAACTCGTTGCCCAAGCACACTCGTTTGGGCTTAGCTTCCACATCTAAAAATTGATAACATCCGTAAAAACGGCATTTTAGATAAACAATTAGTAGCACAAAAAAAAGTGTCTCATGATAAACTGTTGTAGAAACCATGAGCACAATGGTGTTCAAAAAAAAAAAACCATGAGCACAATACAACACCTCATAATTAAATATAAATTGTAGAAGTTTTTACTTGGAGAAAGTTAGATAATGGGCATTCGGTTTGTCAATTATATTATGTTCGGTTCGTTTTTCCAGTTTTCAAGAATTGGAACCATTTGTTTTTAAAATGTTTCAGTTTGATTTGGGTTTCGTTCTGGTCGAATTAGGTAACCATTTGGGTATTTGTTTTTGGATGCTTTTGGGTATTAATGGTTATTTTCGGATGTATTCGAATATTTTTGTGTATATTTTTGGATAGTTTTGTATTTTTGGTGTTTTCGGTTATACGAGATATTGCTCTTTTTGGTTCGCTTTCAGTTTCTTTGGTTCGTAAAAGATGAAACCATTAAGATATTCTTAATTCCATTTCAGTTAGAAGAAACTTAATGTTTGCTTAGTTTTTGTAAGGGATGTGTTTTTTTTCCTATCATCTCCTATGTAGTAAATCTTTGTTATACAATCTGAATATAAGGGATTCAATAAAACCAAAAAAGAAATCGGTAACCAAGTAAAAAATCATATGGTCTGAATATATGCGATTTCAGTTTGTGTCAAAATATGTTGATTAATTATGGAGATTCCATATTCATATAGTTGACCAAGTCAAAATAAATACGAACAACCACTTGGTAGCAGAAAAATATGTTATTCAACTACACTTTTAAAATATACACAGAAAATTATTTGCTTGAATATAAAATATGGAACGAAACTGAATATCAAATGAAAAAGAATAAAAAAAAAGAAATCTATCTTATTAAAACAGAAGTACCCAATAAAAAATAACCCTTTGTTTTCACTTTTATTTACACTCCATGCCACTGAGAATTAACTAAGCTTCCTATTTATATGTTTGTCTTTTCAGTTTATTTAATATGTCTTTTCCTACTTCATTTAAACTCTCGCCTAAATTAAAACTCGCTTATCCATTTTTCGTAATCAATGTTTAATAGATTCATTGAACATACCCATTGAAAGCTTTCATTAAAAAATAACCCAAATGGTTCCGTATGGATCTTGCATTACAAAACAATATTTTAGCCATCTAGGCGAACCACAATAATAACATAGATGTAATAGTAAGCATATAAATAACTGTGTTACAGAACTTTTTGTGTTACAGAACCACACACGAACAATTATGTACCTGTGTAAAAAAAAGAAATAATTAAATCAATGTAAAAATGTCTAACACCTATTGAACATAAAAAATATACCCTATATCTATTGAGTTATTGACCTTGTGAAACTAACCAATCCAATCCTTACAAAATCGAAACATAATATATTTTCTTAACCAAATCAGAAAGCTTTCAATGGCGTATATTCAATGTATCTATTAAACATAAAAACGGTTGCGTAAAATATTAACAAACCAATCATCTACTCTTATCAATTTTCTAATATTTATAAACAACCTAAATCAATTAATACAAAATCTTAACAATATCTCTTCTTAGAGTTTTTGTTATCGATTTCCTAATATTTCTAAACAACCTAAATCATTAAATACAAAATCAACAGAATATTCCTCTTAATCATTTTTGTATTTGATTTACTTGCTGAAGAGGAAAAGATAATTACGAAATTTATACTTTAATTTAATGTGACTCCAACAATTACCTATATTTGCGTATATTTATTGATTACCGGAAAGGATTTAGATTGTTCTATTAACTCACAAGATATTATCTTGTGCAATACTCCAAAAAAATATTCCTATCATTAGGGTTTTACGATTACAGTATATATATTTAACCTTGCATACCTTTTCAATATCACCTCAAACGTTCCAAGCTAATTTTTTTCATCGCACCCAATTTAATTATGTCTTCAAACCAGAGTTTGGTTTTGATCAACGGCTTGAAACCTCGGTCCAAAAAATGGCGTACGCAAGTGAAAGTGATTCACTCGTGGAGACAAACCCCTCCATATGCTGATGAAACACTGGAACTGGTGTTAGCTGATCAGACTGTAAGTTCTGCTGAGACTGTTTTAGATGCTCTATATTTAACTTTGCATACCTTCTTCCTTAGATCCATTATATAATCTGCTCTATATGCTTTAAGTTCTAATAATTTTAAATTGTTTACAGGGTGTTAAGATCCATGCATCATGTCCCAGAGCACTCATGTTTCGTACCCAACGTAACCTTCCGTTGGGGGAGTGGCGTGTAATTGAAAACTTTAAGGTATCTGCAGTGGGTAAAGGGAAATTCCGACCAACGAACCATCAGTATAAAATTACTATCACCAATGAAACTGTTTTTGGCAACTCCGACCACAAAGATGATAGCCCTTTCTTGAGTTTAGCCAATTATGAAAGGATTTCAAACGGGAGTGAAGATCCTAACATTCTCATTGGTATATTTATTTTTTCTGTTTTTATATCATATTTATTTGTATATAACAACTCTAATATTAAACTCTTTTATTTCTAAAATATAGACATTCTTGGTCATCCATATGACATTTCTGATGTCCAAATTGTTCGAGTGCAAGATGAGGACCGAAAGAGAATTCAGTTTCGTATGAGGGACATCAGGTATTATGTTTTGATTTATGATAAAACTTTGTGTTGTTATTTGGTCGGACGTTTCGTTCAATGTACTTTTTTTATTCCGTAGCGGTAAGAATTTAGCCTGTTGTCTTTGGGGATCCTATGCTGAGAAAATCGAAAATCTTGCCCGTGATTCACTTGAAGAAACAACTGTTTGGTTGTTAAGGTTTGCCAAAATTGGCGAGTTTCGAGGTAATTGTTTTCTTAACATAATTTTTTTTAATTACTAAGAATGACCCACAATGTTTTTTTATTAGGTGAAATTCAAATTACAAATGCATTTGATGCATCAGTGTTGGATCTGAACCCAACAGTGACTGAGGCAGTCGATTTCAGAATGAGGTAAAATATTTTTATTACTATTTTGTGAACAATTTTGGTTTGATACTCTTTAAAATTCTTATAACTACTTATATGATATCCAGGTTAGAAGATGATCCTCTCCCTCTTGCTCTCACGGACAAGAAGCATGGGAAAAGAGAAATCATTAATGTTGCTGACGATTGGAATGATGTTGGTATTTCAATGATTTCAGAAATCATTGAAATGTCTGAGGTTAGTATACGCAAATCATTACTGTCTCCATTCTATTAAAATTTAATACATATCATTTTTAATTTGTACATTTTATTAACATTAGTTATTTTACAAATATTGTAGCTGGACCAGACCAAAATCGTGTGTTCAGTTAAGGCGATTGATACAGATTGGAATTGGTTCTATTTTGGATGTAACAGATGCAAGCATAGTGTTGAAATGATCATTAAGAATGGTAATCAAAGTGACAAACCCTTATTCCGTTGCAAACATTGTCGTGCCAATGTTTCTAACGTTGAACCGAAGTAAGTATTTTGTCTTAAATTTGTCATTCTTTCAACATAGTTCTCGCCATTATATGGTTTAACTGTTTTTTTTTTTGTATATTTCAGATTCAAACTTCATTTGATTGTTGAGGACGACAGTGGAACATGTAAGGTTATGTTACTTAATTCTGTTGCTCTATCAATTGTTGGTGTCCCAGCTACTGATCTATGGGATGGTTCATATGAGGAGGCAAGTTTATTAATATCTATTATTTGATTTCAAATCTTATAACACCTTTTACTATATTTACGTTTTATATTAAACTTATCAGTGTTTTTTTTACAGACTGAAGATCCTGAGATTTTACCTAAACCTATTCTTGATTTAGTGGGAAAATCTTATTGTTTTGGAATAAGTACTTCCTCAGATGGATCAGCTATCTTCAAGGTTTCAGAGGTTTGGTCAGGTGATATCATTCAGAAAATCGAATCTGAGTCTGAACCGCTAACTCAGACTGAAGGTGGTTCCTCCAGTTTATCATCCGGAGGGGTAATTAAAATTCATAACGAATTATGTATTTTCTGAATATAAACTTCTATCTACCGTAAGTTTAACTCTTTTTCCATTAATTTTAATAGGTGTTACTGATCAAGGAAAACACTCAAACATCAGAAGATTGTTCAACCCCTCTCTCTAAAAGAAAAGAGATTGATGGAGAGATAGCAGACCTGACTTCTGCCTCAAAGAAGATTTGCCCACTCTCAATCAAGTTGGAGAAGACTAAGACTGATTAAAGAGAATGTTTTCGCATTGCTTCATCGTTTTCTTGCATGGTTTTTTTTATTTGAATTTTCTTTCATTGAGAGTTTCATGTCTTTTGGTTTTAAACTATATCAGTTCTTTTTTCTTTTGTTTTTTTAATTTAACTATTTTCCTTTAGTTTATCGCTTTGTTTCATTTATCAATAAATTATTTTTCTCATATACAGAAAGATTACTGCTTTATCTTTCTAACCAAACAACCTAGCATATGTTGGGAAGTACTGTGTACCTGAAATATTAATTTGAGTCGACGTCGGACCTTCTTATATGCTCCCTTTACCCTGCGTACCAAAATACCCTGCGTATCAAACTATTGGGACAAGCCGTTAGGATCATATATATGAGAAATATGTATATTGAACATTAACATATAATACATAAAAAATCAAATGAAGTTTGAATCTGAAATATACAAAAAAATAGTTAAACCATATACTGGTGAGACCTAAGTTAAACGATCACCTTGCACTCAAGTATTTTCTCAATTTCTAAGAAATGTAAATATCTAAACAGCTTTTATTTACAACCAATTTCAATAACCAATATACAGATCGTAACAGCTTAAACAAAATATACCAATATTCATTTACCATATCAATATATTCTTTTGATATCGAGTCATTAATATAATATATTTTAAAAAAGACAAATGGAGAAAGTGAAAGCAGTGTATCATAATTAAAACAAACACTTTCACCCCCTTTGCCAAATCGAAAGACTCAAATCACCATGAAAAGAAAACGAGGGGATGGAAACGAAAAGGAGAACGTTCCTCCTAATGCACACAAAAATAAAACGCCTCAGCGGATTTCTCTTAGCAGGAATGATAATCTCAGTCCTAACTCTTCAACTGGTTCTATTCCTGTGAGATCGATTTTTAAGAGGGTTATGCATGAAATTGGTTCCTCACCATCTTCAATAACATCTTCGTCATTCAGTCCGAAACATCAACAGAGCACCAACTCAAATCAAACATCAAACCCTAAACCAGTTCGCCTATTTGGTAAGATAGATGTTTTCTAAACTAATATATTCTCTATACTACATTATTTTACTAAATAGTGCTATGTATATTTCCATGAAAGGTGTTGATTTGATGTCCAATAAAATCTCAAACACACCAATCAGCAGGAGTTGTCTGACATCTTTACATTGTAAGTTAAAAACATTCTCGGATGTAAAAAACAAAACAAATTTATTGAAGGTGACTAATAAGAGGTTTTAATGTTTTATGTAGCATCGGTTTTGCCAGACTCGAGACTTACTTCAGCTCAGACCATTAATTCAAAGAGACAAAGGGACACGCCACTTTCAGTTTTGAATGACATTTCAAATATAAGAAATTCTCTAGCTAATACAGAATTCGGATCGTCATTAGGAAGGTCTCATAATCAAACTGAACATGAGGCAACTGATGAAGATGATTTTGATGAAGGTAATTGGAAACTATGTTCTAACCAAGGCTAATTTTTTTCGTTTTAATTAAATTCCACACAGTTACTTATTATTCATATGAACTTGATTCAAATATGATGTAGGTGTCTGTGGTGGAGAAGATGAACTGGATTTTGACTGTAGTTCTCAAGAAAGTACAGACTCGGAAAATGATGGTCGTGATACTGATGGATTCGATTTTATTGCTCATGCGACACCAGCAACAGATCCTTACCGACCAGAACCGTTTTGTATGTCAAAAATCATCGAACGATCTCAAAAATCGAAAAGAAGTTCAGTTTATAAGAAGGAAGAAGGTACTCTATAAGATATTTATAACAAGCTAAATTTTAAGTAATGTTCTTTGCACGATTATAAGATATTTATAACTTACTTTTTAATGAATATGTTTACAACATGCAGGATATATTGATGAAGGTGATCCTAAACACAAATGCTCTCACTGTGGTGCTATTATGTGGTATGGTGAACGCCTAAACAAGCGCAAGAACTCTACGAATCCGACATTTGCACTATGTTGCTTGCAAGGTCAAGTGAAACTACCATTATTAAAGGAACCACCAATTGTTCTCAAGAGGCTGATGGAAGGAGATGATAAATTGAGTAAGCATTTCCAGAACAATATGAGACCTTACAACATGGTGTTCTCCTTCACTTCACTTGGAGGGAAAGTAAACAGATCAGTCCAAAATGGTTTAGGACCTTCTATGTTTCAACTGCAAGGGGAAAATTATCACCTTATGGGAAGCTTACAACCTAACGAGGGAAAAGATGCCAAGTTCGGCCAACTTTATATAGTGGACACTGAAAATGAGGTTAATAATAGAGCAAACTGCTTGAGGTAAGTTCGTTGTTTGTTCTTCTGATTTGACTAAGTTTGTATTTTTTTCTTTTGTCTAAATTATTATTTATAAATGACAGCTTAGGAAAAGGGAAATTCAAAACTCAGAAGAAAGACAAGCTCAAACCAGAAATTATTGACCTTCTGATCAAGATGTTAGATGAGGTCAATCCTTATGTAAAGCAGTTCAGATCAGCTAAAGATCGTTTCAAGACTGATCCAGAGGACGCATTTCATATGAGGATTGTTAGCAATCGTGAAAAAGATGGAAGGACATATAATACCCCTTCTGCGTCGGAGGTTGCTGCTCTGATTCCTGGAGATTTTAATCTTGATATGGAAAACAGAGATATTGTCCTTGAGCAAAAAACTGGAAAGCTAAAGAGGATAAGCGAAATTCATGCTTCCTATCTTGCACTTCAGTATCCTCTATTGTTTACCTATGGAGAAGATGGATTCAGGTTGGGTATAACGAAAGGTGTTACAGCAGCATCGAAAAAGCTTAAGAAGCCTAATATCAGCATGAGACAATTCTTTGCTTTCCGACTGCATGAACGTGATAATGAATCACACAGTCTTTTGCATTCTAGGAGACTTTTTCAGCAATTCCTGGTCGATGCATACACTACTATCGAGTCTAACCGTCTACGCTATCTTAAGTTCAATCAGTCTACTTTGAGATCAGATAGTTATGATTCAATAAAAGAATCAGAGAATGCTGGAAAGAACGACTTGCATGACCAAGGACAGGAATTCACCTTGCCAGCATCTTTCACCGGGAGTCCTAGATATATGAAAAATAATTACTTGGATGCTATGACCATATGCAAGCATTTTGGATTTCCAGATCTCTTCATCACTTTTACTTGCAATCCTAAATGGCCAGAAATCACAAGGTATGTTAAGCGAAGAAACCTAAAGGTTGAGGACAGGCCGGACATTGTTTGTAGGATCTTCAAACTTAAACTTGATTCATTAATGGAAGATCTAACAAAAAAAAACCTTCTTGGCAAGACAGTGGCATGTAAGTTTCTTTATGACTCCTGATTGTTTTGTACATGTACCCTGTTCTTAACTAATCTTTTATTTTGTTATGTATTTTTCAGCTATGTATACTATTGAGTTCCAGAAACGTGGCCTACCACATGCCCATATCCTCCTCTTTTTGCATCCAACAAGCAAGCTTCCCACCACAGATGATATAGACAAGATGATATCTGCAGAAATTCCTAACAAGGAGGAAGAACCAGAACTCTACGAGGTGATTAAAGATACAATGATTCATGGACCATGTGGAGCTGCTAATATGAATTCCCCATGCATGGAAAATGGAGTGTGCTCAAAGTTATACCCTAAATCATTTTCCGATCAGACAACCATTAATGAAGAAGGTTTTCCGATTTATAGGAGAAGGGAGCAGTCTGATTGTTTTGTCGAGAAGAATGGGGTCAAATGTGATAATCGATTTGTCATTCCTTACAACAAGAGACTGTCTCTTCGTTATCGAGGTCACATTAATGTGGAATGGTGCAACCAAGCTGGTTCTATTAAGTACTTATTTAAGTACATCAACAAAGGGCAAGATCGTGTTACAGTAGCTGTTGAGCCTCCTGCTCATATTGTTGAAAGTATGTTAGCAAATGATGAGCCTCCTGCTCCTATTGTTCAACCAGACGTGGAAGGAAATGCTGTGGAAGGGAATGTGAAAGATGGAAAAGTCGAGAAGAAGAAAAATGAAATAAAAGATTTTTTCGACTGCAGGTACATCATTATGATTTCTTTCTTTTTAAATATTTATTATGATTCATTGCTTAGTAAAATTAAATATTGTTTTTCTTCTAGATATGTATCTGCATGTGAAGGTGCTTGGAGAATCTTTAAATTTCCTATTCACTACCGGTCTGTCTCAGTTGAGAAGCTTAGTTTCCATCTTCCCGGAAAACAGAAAATTATCTTCAAGGGAAAAGATAAAATGAAAGTTGTTGTCAGTCGCAAGCTCATTGAGAATACTATGTTCTTAGCATGGTTTGAGCTTAATAAAGTTGATGAACTTGCTAGAACTCTTACATATGCCCAGATACCAAACTTCTTTACCTATGACAAGAAGAAGAAGAAGTGGAACAGGAGAAAAAGAGGTTTCAGTATAGGAAGGATTAACTATGCTCCGCGGATCCAGGAAGATGCTTATTTTTTGCGTATGTTGCTTAACATTGTTAAAGGTCCTACAAGTTATGATGACTTGAAAACTTATGAAGGAGTTCTTTATCCTGGATACAAGGAAGCATGTTCTGCTCGAGGGTTATTGGACGATGATAAGGAGTACATTGAAGATATTTTAAGCAGAAGTCAGTATTGCTCAGGAAGTGAACTGCGACAGATATTTGTAATTATGCTGATAAATAACAGTTTATCCAGTCCAGAAGTTGTGTGGGAGAAAACATGGGAGCATCTTTCAGAAGATATAGAGTATAACAGAAGGAAATATTTCAATCGACCAGGTTAGCATGTATTTAATTGAATTCGTTTTTAATATATATATCTACCTTTTGATATCTGGTTTAACCTCATTTTTCTCATTTAGGACTATTGTTAACTGATGAGGACAAAAAGAAATTTGCTCTCCAAGAGATTGACAGTCTTTTGAGGCGTTGTGGGACTACTCTAGCCAGATTTACTTCTATGCCGAAGCTGCAAAAGACGAGTCGACATGATTCAAATGTGTTGATACTAGATGAGCGCAACTATTCACGTGAAGAATTATCTCAGACTCTTGAAAGAGACATTCAGAAGATGACTGCTGAGCAAAAAAAAATATATGATGAGATCCTGACTGCTGTGAATGAAGAGAAAGGTGGAATGTTTTTTGTTTATGGATTTGGTGGAACTGGAAAAACATTTCTATGGAAATTACTTTCTGCAGCTGTTAGAAGTCGAGGAGATATAGTTTTGAACGTTGCATCAAGTGGAATTGCGTCATTGTTGCTGCAAGGAGGTAGGACTGCCCATTCAAGATTTGGAATTCCACTAAATCCTGATGAGTTTTCGTCATGTACAATGTCTCATGGAACGGACCAGGCAAATTTAGTTAAAGAGTCTTCACTCATCATATGGGATGAAGCACCAATGATGAGCAAGTATTGTTTTGAAGCTTTGGATCGGAGTTTGTCTGATATTATTGGAAAGGACAGGAATAATCCATTTGGTGGGAAGGTCGTGGTATTTGGAGGTGATTTTAGGCAGGTTCTCCCTGTGATAAATGGAGCTGGTAGAGCTGAAATTGTATTGGCAGCACTGAATTCATCATACCTTTGGGAACACTGCAGAGTTTTACAATTAACAAAGAACATGCGATTGTTATCGGATTCTTTAGTACCAGAGGAGGCAGCAGATCTTAAAGATTTTTCAGAATGGATATTGAATATTGGCGATGGGAAGATTAATGAACCAAACGATGGGGAAGCAGAGATTGAAATTCCTTCTGAATTCTTAATTCTAGACTCGGCTGAACCTATTGAAGCAATCAGCAAAGCTGTCTATGGTGATATTCAGTCATTACAGATGAATAAAGATCCCAAGTTTTTTCAACAAAGAGCAATCTTGTGCCCAACAAACGAAGATGTCAATATGATAAATGAGTATATGTTGGATCAGCTTGAAGGTGAATTATATTCGTTACTCTTAAGAATTTCTGTATTTGGAAGTGTTATTAAATAAACTAACCGTTGGATTTGAATATTGCAGGTGAAGAAAAAATTTATCTAAGTGCAGACAGTATTGATCCTTCCGATAAAAGCTCGGTCAATAACGAAGCCTTGGGGGCTGATTTTCTTAATACTATTAAGGTTTCTGGTTTGCCAAACCATAGTCTGCGACTCAAGATCGGTTGTCCTATTATGGTTTTACGAAACATTCAACCTACTGCAGGGTTAATGAATGGAACTAGACTTCAGGTTACCGAACTTATGGATTTCATGATTGGCGCTAGAATAATAACTGGAGAAAAGGTTGGGGAAATTGTTTACATTCCGAGGTTGTTGATTCAACCATCAGATACCAGGTTACCTTTTAAGATGCGCAGAAGACAATTGCCTTTGGCTGTGGCCTTTGCAATGACAATAAATAAAAGTCAAGGGCAATCACTCTCTGAAGTTGGTCTGTTTCTACCAAGACCTGTGTTTTCACATGGACAGCTATATGTGGCAATTTCCAGGGTCACATCAAAGAAAGGATTGAAAATTTTGATAGTAGACAAAGAAGGTAAGCCTCAGCGGAAGACAATGAATGTTGTCTTCAAAGAAGTTTTCAACAATCTATAATTCAGGGGACCGTGACCAGGTTAATAATTTTGCTTTTATCCACTAAATTTTTTATATTTTTGGAAATTACATTTTCTAATATTTTGTAGGTATTCAAGCTATTTTGCTGGCTAGCGTGACATCTGAAGGCAATATTTACATCAAACTTTGAACGTGGATTTGAATTTCATATTCTCGAATCTATCTGTTTACTTTCCTTTCAGTTGTTTTGAAACTATGTTTTGCTTCTTATATACTATTGGAAGATATTTACTTTGATGCTAAGAGTTTGTGGCATAGTTTTTCTAAGGAAACACACTCAATCAAGAATGACATCGTAAAAGACCACATTTCAATCAACATTCATCAAATAAACTCATGTTGTTCTCCTAACTACCAGATTCAGTTCCAAGCCTAATTAGTATCTACCTTATTCAAGCATCAGTAAAAATGCACTTACTTGCTTACGAGAAGCATAACGTTATGTCTCTCTCCAATGTCTTTCATTTGTAATAAGCTCAATTCCATTAGTTTTGAGCTTCAAATTGTATAGACCCTGTCAAATAAAAATTTGTAACAGATTTTAACAAAATATCCATGATATATTAAAACTGAACATAACTTATTAACCTAGAAGAAGACACATTTGTTTTAAATAACTTATCTTCTATATAGTAGACCTTGCCCTGTTGCTCTTTAGAACACTGCAGATAATGTATTTATTGCTTTAGATCTTCTTTGTATACATCCAAACCATTCAACTCTAACTTGAAACAATAATAAATGTTGAAAAATACGAAAAAAAAACAACATATTAGATTTACATTACTGTTGTTTAATAAACTTCTTATGAATTTGTCTAAGTTAACCGAACAATCAAGATAACATTGTCTTATATATATTTTTTTCCAGAATCATGTTAAGAAAATAACAGAGTTTGAACCCTGTTCACTAATTTTCCATTTGAAACAACATAGTATATATATTAAAAGAACATAATAATATACAAACCTTAGCATCCACGAGGAAAAGCGGACCTTCTCTATTGCGTGCTCTGATTAACAACGATTACTTATGTTCCTGTTCTTAACTCGGAGAGGTAACAAGTCTTTCCTCTTGGAACAGCAACATCAGTATGAACTGGCCCCTGTAATAGCATATTCAAGACTTATTAAATATATGAGACAAAAAAATTACAGCGTTGACTCTAAATTAACATGTCTAAAAGCTACCTTCCTCAAGTTATAGTTTTGATTCAGAAGGATTACTTGAAACAGCAAACATCGTCTTCTCACTTCGTTGGAGAACCGCCAGTAGACCTTCAATCTGCTCATCTTCAATTTTAAGCTTCTGTAGGTCCTCAGGTACACAAACCTCAAAAACTGCAGCCACAGATAGTGTAGATCTGCGAAATAGAAGTTGATCTGCAATTATAGTATATAAATATATTTTAAAAACTCGGTTAACAATAAAACTTGAAAACAGAAAATAGATCAATCGAAATCCTTAAAACAGAGTTAGGGTTACATATACATACCTTGCGCAACCTCTTTTTTGATCCCTAACATCATGATTTGTAAGAACTGATGAGATTTTATTGAACGGATTTCAATGATTTTCCTTCTCTAAGATTCCTCAAGAACATCGAAGAAGAGAGAGAAAGACTCTTCGCTTTCACCGACAGAAAAATATAAGTTTGTGAGATATTTTATTTGTTAACACTTGGCGAAGTTTTTTTTTTCTGTTATGCTTCCCGGAAAAAATACTAATACACCTTGGGCTTTTAATTTATGGACCTTTCAACATATTTTTCTTCTTCACTATTATTACTTATGTATATACAAAACCAAGCCCATACATTATTTTTGTTTACGTTATTTATATTCATATTTAGATGTTTAAATTAAAATTAATATCCTTTTTGCAGCTTTACATCTTTGTTAAACCATTAAAAGGCTGTGTCTTTTCTACATAAATATATAATTCATTAGTTCCTCATATTTAAAATACAATAACGTTAATAATATATATATATATATTACAAATCTCTAAAAGAAAAAAAAATTTCAAATAGAATACATTATATACATTATTGTTCGTATAATATTATGTTTAACAAATAAAAGTGAAAAAAACTATTTTCAGATCCCTAAACTTTTTAATCAAATCGTTTAGTACTAATTAAAAAACTTGAAACACAAAAACATCAAACACACATAATTAACTCCCGTACTAACGCTCGAGTTTCATTTGTTGTTATGATATCCAATATTTTTCGTATACAGTAGATGGTTAAATACGCAACCAAAACATTATATAGTAAATATAATATGATTATATATAACATATTCATCATTTAGTAAAAAATAAATCGAAAATTCATACCCGCGCTGGCGCGCGGGTCAAGGTCTAGTAGAATATTAAAGAAAGAGTTAAAGAAAATAACTTCTAGGTAGAATTATTAATTATATTTATTCAAAACTACTGTTATCGTAATTACATATGTCGTAATTACATATGCCGTAGTAAGATTAAAATATAAACTAGAGTCTGAGTTTGTGTTGGTATTGGTTCTTATATATTTATACATTGATATTTGTTTTTTCATGATTAGTGTTATATATTTTAAATGTGTCATTATATAACGAAATGTATTTAAAAGATCTAAATTGAACAGGATAATATAGTTATTTCGGTTCAAATATCCAAATTTGTTTCAGATATATTCATTATTTTAATATTTTTAGGTTTCCATATATCAGAACCAAACTCATTCAGACTTGTAGGACTCAACTTGAAACATAAACATAATTTATAGTATCTAATCGGTGTCTAATTTTCAAAAAACTTGCACCTAAATAAATACCCGAAAATCTATGTCTAACTGATTCTATAAACAAATAAAAAAACTCTTTTTATGTATTTAACATGAAATAATTAAGTAATATTCTATTACTAAAATTGCCTGCGAGATTCTAGCTACTACCTCTGTAAATTATTTATATACATATTAGTAATTTTATTGTTTTCATATCTGTTATTAGGATATTTTCACTGTATTTTAGTTATTTTGAGTTGAACCATTTGGTTTAGGAGATAAACGGCCAAGATAACCAGGATTATATATCCAACTAATTCTGATTTTTAAAGCCTTATGTTAATGAAATTGCTAAAAAATATTATATACTATTTATGTATCCAAACAACATTTTAATCTTGTTTATACTCATATTTATATTTCCAAACAATTTTCATTTGTAGCTTTTGATTTAAATCAGTGTAATAAAAAAATCATTAAATTCAAAGAGCCAAGATTGAATATAAACCACGTTTATTTTTTTTCAACCACGAAACAACTTTCTTGGTTAAAGTAATAATCAATATCTTATGTTATAAAAATGGTATATTACCTTGAACATGATTCAAAACAAGTGATATGCATATACAGGAAACCGTGAACAAAGTACCAGACCTCATAATTCACTGTAGATTCTAGAAACTTTGTAGTTTTGTTTACCTTTTTTTGTAATAGATGTTTTTTATTTTATTTTTCTTTCTATCAGGCCCTTTATATATGCAATACACTCTAAATATAGGCAGTTCAAAAACCAACAACGAGATTGGCCATTCATTTTTATAGAAATTTTATTTTTAGAAAATAAATATTATGAATTCATATAGTTGAGCAAGTCAAAAAAATCACAAGAACCTCCTCCTGCCCGTGCCCATTTCAGGCCGGAGAAAAAACACTAAAAATACAAAATAAATTAACCCATAAATTTCCACACAAAAAAATAACGGATAAATTAATAACAATTTTTTGTTATCAACATCATATTATATTAAAGGCCATGGGCCAAATATTACAAATGATAATCAAACTAAAGACCATTACAAATCACCCAAATTAAGCCCAATATTAATGATACTGATGAACAAATGCTAAACACATGTCCTTCCACGTGTTGCACATAGGGAAAGAGTTGTGTCTTCACTGGAGAACTACTGTCCAACCACTGACGATGTAGGAATTAATCTGTTCCAGTGTTTCTACTAGCAACAAAACCCAACCCGCAGTCTGATTCCATGTATGTGCTTCACTTCCTGATGGCGTCTGTCACCAAGAGACCTTCTACCTTCCTCATACGCTCCAGAAGCTTGAACAATTCAGACCATTCTTTGTCAGAACACCTGCAGCTAAAACCAGCTTTGACTTTTCTGAAAGTGTAAAGATGAAAACGTAAAGCTCGAAAATCCATCTTTGTAAGAATACTTTGCCTAATGATAAAAGCAAAAATTAAAATCCTCCAAGAATGAAGTTTGAGTATAACCATCAGATAAAAAGAAGACTTAAAGCGTCTCCAAGTCCACTTCATTTTTCACTTTTTGCTTCATTTTGAAGTAAGATTTGCTCCAACCCCTTTAAAATGAAGCAATAACTGTATTATTTCAAATTTGAAGATCTACTGCTTATGTCTTCATTTTTTAAGATGAACTTTTCAAATTATAATCTGGTCCTAAATTTTTACTTATTATTATCTTTTACAAAAATAAATTATATAAATTAATTTGCCAAAAAAATAAATTATACAAATTAATAATATCCAATTACATTCAAAATTTTGTCTATTATTTTATTATCTAATCAGATATTTATATCGAAGAGCATATGAATATTTGTTTTTAAGAAATCTTTAACTCGATTTAAATGAATCAAAAATAAATAAACTCATTTCTTATTTCTAAACACTATTGTTAATCATTGTAGAAAAATGTATATATATGGTGTTTTTTTACAAATTATGATTTTTGTAGCTGTTTATTCTGTTATGTAATAAATTTATTATATGAAATAATAATAGTGTTGGATTATTGTTAAAATAAAATAGTTAGGTAAAATAAGTAAATATGAGAAAGTATAATGTTTTTATTAGTAATTAATGATAAAGTGGAAATGAAATATATTTGGAATATTTTTTTACAAGAAAGAAATGAAGCAAACTATTGGAGTGAATGTTACTTCATATTTCTCTTCATTTTGAAGAAAGTGAACTTTTAAAGTATCACAAAGTATATTATTTATACACCAAGTCCCTGGCCGCCTGTTAAGTTTTATATATTAGGGTTTTGTATCATTTTAGAGGCAGACTTGCCTAGAGACCTAGTGGAGAAGAGAAGCAATTTGGCTACCTTAGAAGAGGAGTTAGAGTTGGAGAGATAGATCTGAGACTACAAAATAGAGAAAATCTTGAACTCCCTTTTTATATCTACTCATACTCTTTGTGTTCCACATTTCATATTAAGATTTATTCAAACAATCATGATTTTGTCTCTCATGAATATGTCTGAGTAAACCTAATTATTAGATTTAGGTTTCTCAAAAAGAGGAATCATGTGATGAGTTTGTGATAACTGTTAGGGTGATAAAAATTAGTTCTTTCATTCTAGTTGCCCTTAGCACTACATTTAGGATTGATCACCCTTAAATCTAGATCTTAGGATTGATGAGATAACCTACTGTATACTCTCAATACCCTGAAATAAACTAGAGTGATCTAACTGACTAGACACATGCGAAAGGTGGTCTAGATCCATAGAGAACAATATCAAACCAATCCGATAAAGCTTGCTAGAATTACCGTCGATCGATACAACCATTGTTGTAGCGATCGATTGTTTGAAAGGTGTATCGATCGATTAGACGAAAGTCATATCGATCGACTCTTTCCCGTGATCAATAGACGACAGTTGAGATCCGGGATCTAGTCAAAGGAAACCCTACTGGTTGTACCCGTTGTTTGAGTTCAAAGAACTAAAACCCTTAAGTCACATTCAATTTGCATAATTTCATACCTGAATCTAGCTATTTTCCTCACCAAGAAACAACCTTCACTTCAGTTACTGAACAACCACCTTGTTCACCATATTATTTACTGCTTTAAAACAAATAAACCTTTAAGTCTATCTTCATTTTTAATACATTAAGTCTTTTAATTAATCCTAGAGTCCTTTTGGATTCGGCATTGATACGTTTGACAATTGAATGCATTTATTAGGAGTGCTGCAAGTTCCTCTGTGAAACTCGTTGCCCAAACACACTCGTTTGGGCTTAGCTTCCACATCTAAAAATTGATAACATCCGTAAAACGGCATTTTAGATAAACAATTAGTAGCACAAAAGAAAGTGTCTCATGATAAACTGTTGTAGAAACCATGAGCACAATTGTGTTCCAAAAAAAAAAAAAACCATGAGCACAATACAACACCTCATAATTAAATATAAATTGTAGAAGTTTTTACTTGGAGAAAGTTAGATAATGGGCATTCGGTTCGTCAATTCTATTATGTTCGGTTCGTTTTTCCAGTTTTCAAGAATTGGAACCATTTGTTTTTAAAATGTTTCAGTTTGATTTGGGTTTCGTTCTGGTCGAATTAGGTAACCATTTAGGTATTTGTTTTTGGATGCTTTTGGGTATTAATGGTTATTTTCGGATGTATTCGAATATTTTTGTGTATATTTTTGGATAGTTTTGTATTTTTGGTGTTTTCGGTTATACGAGATATTGCTCTTTTTGGTTCGCTTTCAGTTTCTTTGGTTTGTAAAAGATGAAACCATTAAGATTGTAACGACCCGGTTTTCTTAACCGGTTGGTTTGATCTTCTTTTTAATTAATTTGGTCTCAACCAAACCATTTGTTTAAAAAGAAACCAAGCCATCGATTTTCCTTTTAACCCTAACCGTGTGTATATGTGTATACATATATAATTGTTTCCTCAAAGCTCAGCCTCCATTAGCTTTTAGATCGTGGAAGAGAATAAGCTTCACCACCATCTTCATCTTCTCTACTTCTTCATGATCAATCCCCATCTCTTCGTCTTTCTTGTATCCGTGTGTTGACGACGGAGGAAAACGAGACGCACCGTTCACCACAATCACCACCTCCACTTTGTCATCTTATTGCTACACCTCTGCTTTATTCTCCAAGCTAGCGCCTCATCTCACCATAAGCCACTGTGATGTAGCGGAAGCTTCTAGGGATAGAACTAGATCCGTTTATTCCAAGAATACACGAATCTAGGGTTTGTGAATACTCTTCACAGTGCTTAATAAAAGCTCTTAGGGGTTGTGAATACTCTTCACAGTGGTTTATAAAAACCTTTTTAGGATTTGAGAATACTCTTCTCAGTGGTTTATCGAAACCTCTTCTGGAAAACTCCTTTTATTAAATCATCATAAGCTCAATACAAGAATTTTATCAGTAATATATATATATATATATATGAAATCATCATGTGGTTTATTTTATTGTTAATGACAATATCTATATAAGATGATAGTGTTAATTACAATTTCAAAATTTAATGAGTAAATAGATTTGTTAATTTCTTTTGATTGAAACAAATAAGTTTAAAATTCTTAAATAATATTTTTCTACCATATGTGTTTCACACAAGTGAATTATTCATACATGTGGTTCTTTGAAAATAAATGTTTTATAAGTCAAATAATAAATTGGCTCCATAGAAAGAAATATAAAAAATTGAAACCAGCCATTGTTTTAAAATTGTTTAAAAACCATGTAAAACCTATTATAAATTTAGATAATTATTTATATTCTATACAACTACTTAAAAATCTATATTAAATTTCATGTTAAATTTCTTCTATTTTTATTATGCTTGAAATTTTTATATTAATTATATTATTATATTATTATATTATATACAATAATTTATGCTTTAACATACTTAGAACACAATGTTTTATTAATTTCTTTGACGTTCTTTACCAATAATTAGCATGTATGTTATGTTAATTTTTAAATTAACTCCCCTATATTTGTTTATATTATTTGATATCGATTTGCTCTATATTTTTAAAATAAATATGTTATTCTGAAAATCTTGACTTTTTTAAATTCTCTGTGTAAATTTTTAATATTATGTAGTATCAACTTTTAAAATAAGTGTGTTTTAAATTCTTATAATTTAAATTTTTGAAGTTTATATTTTTAAAGATATTTTAGTTAGTTTTATATTAAGTTTCCAAAAAGTGTTATATATGAAAAGTTAATTCTTTGTAATGAGTTTAAAAGTTTATATTAATGTATATGAAAATTTATTTTATTTTAAACAATTGGTTTTTGAAAAATTTTGACATTTTTTTTATCTCATTTCATAAAAGATTCTATCAAACCCATTGTGGTCATCATCCTTCGAGAAAACTATTATTGAAATCAAAGTCAATCGTCTTCCTAACCTCACAGCCGGTGCAACATGGGTAGACCTAGGCAAGTCCTAGGTGGAGCAAGTGCCATAAAAGTTTTTTTTTGCCATTAATTGCATTGAAAATCAAGGATCTTAAATGGTTTATAATCTTCAATGCCTCCATACACCTTTGATTATATTTTGTTATTTTATCAAGTCTACCCATATTGTGAAATTTGCTAAATCCATCCCTTGGTGCAATGGATCCAGTCCAAGATCAACCGATCTTATAACTTCTCAAGAAGCGTCAAGACAACTTTCATGGGCACACTGAGTCGAGGTTTAACTACTTATAGGCTTCTCCCGACAACTTTCTATTCAGCTCTTCGACTTGTTTGTTGTTAAGCTCAAATATAGCAATCAATATTGTGATTTATTATATTTTCTCTGTGTAACAAAGCCATTATGTTTCACTTGTATTTGATGTTTCTTTTATCAAAATAGGAGCAAATATCTTAACCTCTTCAATTTTTAATCTAGACACATATTATTTCGTTGTTTCGTTTCTCTCTTGCTTGAATTATGATAAGAGCAAAATATTCAAAATATATGTATATATATAAAGAGAAATTGCCAAAAATACCATTTTTATAGTACAACTTTTCATGTTTACACTAACCACTTTTACCACTACTTTTAATGAAGGGTTTAGATTTGAAAGTTTAGGATTTAGGGTTTAGATTTGATGTTTTAGAGTTTAAGGTATATAGTTTAGGGTTTAGGGTTTAGAGTTGAGGATTTAGGGTTTAGAGTTGAGGATTTAGGGTTTATAGTTTAGACTTTAGGGTTTAGGGTTTAGGATATTGAATTCAGGGTATATAGTTTAGGGTTTAGGGTTTAGAGTTGAAGATTTTGGGTTTAGGGTTTAGAATTAGAGGTTTAGGATTTAGAATTTGGGATTAGAATTTTGAAACGCATATAAAAACAAAGATATAAGAGTTTTTACCATTTCAATAAATAATGTATTTTTGAAAATGTGTATTTAGTGGTGGTAAAGATGAATAATGGTACCTTGAAAGTGGTATTTAAAGTGATATTTTAAATATGAGAAATTACCAAAAATACCATTTTCATAGTACCACTTTTCATGTTTACACTAACCACTTTTACCACCACTTTCAATGAAGGATTTAGATTTGAAGGTTTAAGATTTACGGTTTAGATTTGATGTTTTAGGGTTTAGGGTATATAGTTTAGGGTTTAGAGTTGAAGATTTAAGGTTTATAATTGATGATTTAAGGTTTATAATTGAGGTTTTACGGTTTAAGGTTTAGAGTATTGAATTTAGGGTATATAGTTTAGGGTTTAGGGTTTATTGTTGAAGATTTAGGGTTTAGGGTTTAGAGTTGGAGGTTTAGGATTTAGAGTTTATAATTAGAATTTTGAAAAGTATATAAAAACAAAGATATAAGAACCTTTAACCTTTTAATAAATAAGGTATTTTTGAAAATGTGTATTTAGTGGTGGTAAAGATGAATAGTGATACTTTAAAAGTGGTATTTTTGAAAATTGCCCTTCTTTGTAATATACGTAATTTCAGTTTTTACAAATAGGATACAATGGTTTATATAAAGTTATAACTATATTATGAAATTATTAATAATTTTTTAAAGTAAAAAGTGAATATTGAGTTCTTTCAGATATAAAACAAAATTATATGAAATTATAGTAAAATAAGTATAATGCAATTGTACAAGTCAAAATATAAGTTCAATTCAGTCGATCTATATACCGAAATTCTGAACCAAATAATTATTTGAACCGGTTCAGTTTTCGGTCCAGTTTTGTGTTTATAATTTTATTGCGAAATAGAGCGCCGGCTACAAGAACTCATCATCGGTTTGGCGATGTTGTCGGCTGTTATGAAGCCCTTACTCTCTCCGTCACCGTCGCTGTTTCGCCTTCCTCCCCTTTCTTCATTTTCCTCTTCTCTCTCACTCTTCTTTCCCTTTCACTCTCCTCACCCCTTTACGCCTCTCCGTTCCTCCCGCCGCAACTACACTCGCCGCCACGCGTCTCTCTCCGACCACCACCTCTCATGTTCCGTTCCCGAGAAGCCTCTTCGTGTCGCCGTCCTCCTCAGCGGCGGCGTCGATAGCAGCGTCGCCCTCCGCCTCCTCCACGCCGCCGGACACTCCTGTACCGCTTTCTACCTCAAAATCTGGTTCCAGGTTCGCGTCTGTGATTCTCAGTCTCATGTCTCTCTGTCTAGAACATGGAGTTTGTGATGTGTTTCTAATGTTCTGTAGGAAGGCTTTGACAATTTCTGGAACCAGTGCCCCTGGGAAGACGATTTGAAATACGCAAAGCATGTCTGTGAGCAGGTAGTGCTCCTGATCAAACCTTTAAACCCTGAGACTATGTTCTTGTTTTTTTAGATTCTTTCTTGTTGGAAAAGGTTCATACTTTATATACTTCACTTGGAACATATGTTTACTGCTTATTCGGAAAGGTTCATACTTTGTAAACTTAGAGCAATGAAAGGTTCATAAAGGTTCATATTTATATGCTTCACTGGAAGATATGTTTACTGCTTATTCGAAAAGGTTCATACTTTATATACACAAGAGCAATGAAAGGAGGATGTTTACTGCTTCTTGTGGTGTTAAATTTTACAGGTTGATGTACCTTTAGAGGTTGTGCATTTAACTGATGAATACTGGGAAAGAGTTGTAAGTTCTTTTTTTTTTTTTGAATGCTTCTTTTTACATTAGTTGTCTAATGGGTTAGGGTTTCTGATTGGATTTTCGATGATAAGTTAGGTTTCTTACATTATTGAGGAGTACCGTTGTGGGCGTACTCCTAATCCGGATGTTCTATGCAATACTAGAATCAAGTTTGGTAAGCTCATGAAAAAGACTTGTGCTTTAAGTGGAAGTGTATGTGCTACTTTTGTCTAATCTCAGCTAGAGATTGTATCTTATGTTTTTAGGGGCATTCATGGATGCTATTAGTGATATGGAGTATGATTACATAGCCTCAGGTCATTATGCTAAAGTTGTCCATCCTCCTGCTGGTCCATCTGTTTTGGAGCTCTCACAAGACATGGTACTTCTATGAACACTCATTACTTAATCTAGCTTCTTTTTTTCGCTCACTTGCTAGGTGTAAATTTTGCATTATTGTTATAGGGTAACAATGCTTCTTCAGTACATTGCTTCTTCAGTACATTGCTTTGGCGTTTAGCATCTCTACCACAAAATCTCGTTATTGTTCTATTTTTATTCTCCAGGTGAAGGATCAGACCTACTTCCTCTCACATCTCTCTCAAACCCAGCTTAAGCGACTCCTGTTCCCACTTGGTTGCGTAAAGAAGGTATTTGAGGAGGATGTTATATCTTTCCAAAAACAATTTTGATTTGTTGGTGGTGATTGTCATGCTTTGTTATCTGATTGATGTACAGGAAGAAGTTCGCAAACTAGCCACAGAATTTGATTTGCCAAATAAAGACAGAAAAGATTCACAAGGAATATGTTTCCTTGGGAAGGTATATTGTTCTTCTAGTTTACAACAGCTTAACCTAGTGCAAAGCCTGAAACATGTGTTCTGTAATAGATAAAGTTCAGCGACTTTGTCGGAAGACACATAGGAGAGAAGGAAGGGATTATATTGGAAGCTGAAACTGGAGACTTTCTTGGTAACCATAGAGGATTTTGGTTTTACACTATTGGACAGCGTCAAGGCTTGCGTTTACCCGGTGGACCCTGGTATGTTAAGCTTAACTTGTCATCCCAATGCTGAGTCTATGAGATCATGCTTCTCTACCTCTGTGCAGGTATGTTGTTGAAAAGGACACCAAGAACAATGTCGTGTTTGTCTCGAGAGATTACTACTCAATCGACAAGAGAAGGCGGGTTTTCCGTGTTGGCTCCTTGAGATGGCTTAGTGGGAAACCTTTAGACAATGTTAGGCAGCTTCGTTGCAAGGTAAAAACGAATATAATTGGTTACTTTTTCTAACACACGATGGCTACTGATAAGTTGAGTTTTATAGGTAAGGCATGGGCCTGGCTTTTACAGCTGCAGCTTTGAAATGGAAGGAGATGTTGCGGTTGTACATCTAGAGGAAGACGACCAAGGTCTAGCTGCTGGACAGTTTGCAGCTTTCTATGAAGGAACCATTTGCATTGGTTCTGGCGTTATCCTGGAATCATGGGACGATCAGTGTTTCCCTGTCTGTGAAAAAGCTCTTCAACTAGCAGCTGTGGAAGACAAAACCAAACTTGGGAAACCTGTCAAAATCATGACCATGCCAGTTACCACATCTGTTGAGGCTGTGCCAGGAGAAGAAAAGCTTGTAACAAAGGAAATGGTGTAGTAGTCTGAAGAAGCTACTTGAAGAGCTGAAAAAATTGAGAAGCAGATGTTGCTAGAGGATAAGATTACTAATATTGTTTAGGAAAAAGACTTGTAAGTTGTGACATTTGATAGTTTGGTTATGTCTTTTTATGTATGGTATGGCTTCAAGCTACTTCAATGGCTCTCAGTGGTGGCCTCATGGGAGATCATCTTGTAAGTTGTGACATTTGATAGTTTGGTTATGTTTTTTTATGTATGGTATGGCTTCAAGCTACTTCACTCTTTTGGGTTTCTTTTCTATTGGGTCATCCACCATTCCAGATTAAGCTACGGGTTGGAGAGCTTTGGGAGTTGCTGGGCTAAAAGGCGGTGTTGGGCTGCATCTTCTTTGTAACACTGCAACAGAAGCCGAAGCCGTTAGATTTCGTTACAACAAACGAAACAGAGTAACAAAAGCTGAGAGACTTTGATCTATAGCTTTCTTGTATTTCACTTTGCCTATCTTTTTTTGTAATCCTGTAACACAAGAGAGGTAGTGAGATTCATGAAGTGTACTCACACCAGAGGTTGATTGGGCAAACAAAGTGTTCATTGTCTTTCTAGCTTAGAGAACATTCAAACACTCAACAAGATACAAAGATCAATCGCAACAAGTGGCATTAGAGCGCTGGTATCAAGACAATCATCTCAAGTTCTCATTCGGAGTCAGCACAAGAAGCAAGTTCGATTCTCTACATTCAAAGCAAGCAAGAAGATCGATCAGGTCAAGGTTCGAAACTTATCTGGTTTATCTGTGTGTGTTGCTTGTTTTGAAGATTCCGCAAGATCGTTCATACTTCTTGATCAGCTGGTTATTGGTTATGGATCTGCTATGGGTTCTTTCAACTGCATCCTGAAAAATTGAAGATTAAGATACATAAGGTCAGTGATGGAGCCAACACAAGGGAGATTTGAAGTTGTAAAGTTTGATGAACAAAGAGACTTCGATATTTGGATTATGCGTCTTGGAGATTCTCGGATCGGACTCAGTACTAGAGGAAGAAGTGATCAAGACCGACGATCCAAGCAAGGAGGAAGATGCTACGAAGTCTAATGTTGATCTTAAGAGAGCTGCCAAAGATAAGCGTGTTAGGAGTCTTATCAAGATGAGCTTGCGTGGTCAAAATTATAAGAAAGACTTTTGGTATTTGGAAGGCTTTGGAGAAGGATTATCATACCAAATCGCTCTTAAACGGGATTTACCTCAAGCAAAGGTTTGCAAGTTACAAAATGGATGAGCATAAGATAATAAAGCAGAATCTAAATGCATTTCTAAAACTGGTGACTTGGAGAGTCTCGATATCAACATTTCAGATGAAGATCAAGCTATAAAGATTCTCACAGGTTTACCACCTAAATACGAGCCACTGGTTCATACTTTAAAGTATTGAAGTGGAAAGATACGCTGCTCAATGTTAATGAGGTGATAACCTCAGCTCATGCCAAGAAAACGGAGCTAAGAGAAAAGGTTTGCTGCACAAACAGAAAGGTGAAGCAGAGGGCCTATACATCTGCAACAAGGGAAGGTCAGACAAGAAAGATAGTCGTTTCACGAGGAATATATCAAAGAGTAGAGACAAAAGATTTCAGAATTCAAGCAGAAACAATAAGAATGATAAAGGCAGCTTTATATGTGAAAAGGAGGGTCACTGAAAGAGGGAGTGTCCCGACAAAGGAAAGAATAGGAATGCTGATTCAGCAAACATCGCTTCAGTTAAGAAAGAGCCGTTGATCTTAACTGCGAGTATTCAGGACACTAGAGGCGAATGGACTATGGATTCAGGAGAAAGTTTCCACATCACACATAACAAAGAAGCCCTATTTGATCTACATGAAGGTGAAGGTGGTAAGGTGTTAATGGAAAATGATACATATAGAGAGACCAAAGAAGCCGGGAAAATCAGGATAAAGAAACCTTATGGTTCTAATGTCATACTTACTACAGTAGAAGGAATTTGATATCTTATGGCTGTCTAGAGAAAGCTGAATGTAACTACATTGGTGACAAGTTAAAAGTAAGGTTCTACAAGGATGGAAACAAAGTCATATCAGGAAACTACACTGATGGGTTAATATACTATCTTTATGGTAAAGTACTGGAAGGAGAAGTTAATACATCAGCATCTAGAGTTGATCCTACGAGGAAGTGGCATTCTAGATTAGGTCATCTAAGCTTGAAGAACATGTAAGCACTAGAGAAGCAGGGTTACTTGGAAAGCAAGGATGTTAACTCACTCAAGTTTTGCGAGGAATGTGTGTTAGGAAAGGCACACAAGCAGAGATTCAAAAAGGGAAAACATACATCTAAGGAGGTTTTAGAGTATATTCATTTTGATCTACGGGGAGCACTATCATCTAAAGAGACGTATTGGACTGACCGGCATGAGCAGAGTGAGTATCACTACGTGTGCATACACATAATTGCTCTGGCAGAGGTTAGAAAAACTGTGAAGTTGTAAATATTTCCTTAATGAAAGTTCTATGAGCACAAAGGAAATTATGGTCATAGTGTGTTCTACTATGCAAATAGTGATTTTTTTTTTCAGATGGACCCATCTACTAGAACAAAGATTCTGCAAGTTGTAATCAGAAATAATTTGATAATTGTGGTATTCTCTGTTATACATTTTTCGATGGCCCCATCCATAATGCTGAATCATAGTGCACTCACACAAACCCTATCTTATCTTCTCCTCTCCTAATAATTATTACTCATTTGCTTAACAGCTTTACAATTTTCTCTGTTTACTCACTCTCTTTCCTTTTCTGTCTCTGCAACGATGGGTAGTTGCTTCTCTGTATCACTGCCATGTGATCAAGTTGTGAATCAAGTCACTTCATTTTTATGTGTCAAAATGAGTTTCGTTCATAACCTCAAGGAGAATCTTGCTGCTTTGGAGACGACTATGGAAGTGCTGAAGGCAAAGCGAGATGATTTGTCAAGAAGGGTGGAGAATCAGGAGAATAAAGGTGGACAAAGGCTTGCGGAAGTCCAGGTATGGCTTACTAGAGTTGAGACCATTGAAATCCAAGTCAGTGATCTATTAAATGTTAGAACAACTGAACTTCAAAGGTTATGCATGCCTTTGTGGGTTTTGCACGAAAAGTTTAAAATTGAGTCTTCGTTATGGGAAAAGGGTTTTCATGATGTTGAAGGAAGTTGAGAATCTACAAGCTAATGGGTTTTTGGACGTGGTTGTTGACAAAGCTCAAGCGTCTGAAGTGGTAGAGAGGCCTGTTCAACCGGCATTCGGTGGTCGGGGAAAAAGGCTTGAAATTGTATGGAACTGTCTCATGGAAGATGGAGTGAGTATAATGGGTCTGTTTGGCATGGGTGGAGTTGGGAAAACAACACTACTCACACATATCAACAATGAGTTTCTCAAGACAAAGGATGCTTTTAACATTGTGATGCAGCGCAAGCTACGATAACACAATGAATCCTATTTAGTCTGAGAATACCTAGGATCAAAGTCTTCTTGATTCGTTGAGAACTCTCGAGTTCTAGCCGTAACAAGGAAATAAAAGGATTTCAAACATCTCTTTATAAAATATCAATATCAATAATCCTCAATACAAGTCTAAGCATAAAACACCTATTTATATGAAAACTAAATAACCTAAAAACTATTAAAATCCTTAAGATAATTATAACTAATTAAGATAAATATCAAAACAAATAATAAACTAGATAATTAAGATATTTGGAATATATCCAAATATCTCTCTGCACCATTCTTTCCGGGTTGGAGAAGATTCGTCCTCGAATCTTAACCGTGGTCTTCGATTAATTTTCCTCTTTTATACCATATGTAAAATTCTTCAAGCCATCGAATATATTGATCCTTTGTATAAAATCTTTTTGTTTGCCAAAAACCAATTACGCCACATGGCATAATCAATTGCCTCCTTGCCCTCTTGAACTTCACAGCAAATTTAGATAAAGAATCCAATACGTCTTCAACACCGTGCGGTGGAGAAAGTGTAGACCAATTACCTTCTTTAGACCTTGATATTTGACTTTTGACAGCACCAAAAAAGTCTCTCACGTGCTTGTTTGTTGACTTGAACACATCCTTGTATAATATCAAATCGACCGGTTTGATAATAATCACGTCTTCACCGTATTGATCATATATTGCAGGACCAATAATCTCTTTGTACTCTCCATACAAATCTGTTGTCGAATTAAATGGATATTCATCCGTTTGATAAAAACACCCAAACGACATGGTATTGAACGAAGCAGAATCGACTTTGATTTAGAAAACCAAAGTGTTGGCTCTGATACCAAACTGATGCAGCGCAAGCTACGATAACACAATGAATCATATTTAGTCTAAGAATACCTAGGATCAAAGTCTTCTTGATTCGTTGAGAACTCTCGAGTTCTAGCCGTAACAAGGAAATAAAAGGATTTCAAACATCTTTTTATAAAATATCAATATCAATAATCCTCAATACAAGTCTAAGCATAAAACACCTATTTATATGAAAACTAAATAACCTAAAAACTATTAAAATCCTTAAGATAATTATAACTAATTAAGATAAATATCAAAACAAATAATAAACTAGATAATTAAGATATTTGGAATATATCCAAATATCTCTCTGCACCAGAGCACGCCATTGATGTTTTGTCTACGTATGCTGCTGAGTTTTCTGGCATGGAAAATGAGATTCTTACAATTCTCAAGTTTAGTTACGAGAATCTAAAGGATGAACATGTCAAATCATGTTTCCTATATTGCGCCTTATTTCCAGAAAATTATAGAGTTTATAAACTTTATTTGATAGAATACTGGATATGTGAAGGGTTCATAGATGAAAGTATAGGTATGGTAAGGGCTGTGAAGAAGGGTTATGAAATAATCGGTAGCCTTATTCGTTCATCTTTGTTGATGGAGTATGGGCCACATCACGTGTACATGCATGATGTGGTTCGTGAGATGGCCCTGTGGATCGCATCTGACTTTAGAAAGAAAAAAGATTATTTCATCGTGCAATCAGGCATTGGGTTAAACAAAATACCGAAGGTTCAGAACTGGAACATTGTGAGGAGAATGTCATTGATGTCTAATAAGTTTGATCGTATATCTGGCAGCCTGGATTGTCTTGAACTCAAAACTTTGTTCTTGCATCAAAACCAGACATTGGCAAGTATCTCTGGCTCATTCTTCATGAACATGCCAAGACTAGTTGTTTTGAATCTATCGGGTAATAGAAATCTCTATGAACTGCCAGACGAAATATCACAGTTGGTTTCATTGAAATACCTCGACATGTCGAACTCAGGTCTACAATGTCTGCCTGTTGGTTTCCTAAAGCTGAAAGTTCTAACTCACTTGAATTTGGACGCCACGGAGAACCTTTCAAGTATTGTGGGGATATCAGCACTGCTGAATCTGAAAGTAGTGAAATTATGGAAATCTAAAGTTTCATACGATCTCAACACAGTGAAAGAGTTACTTGGCTTGGAACATTTAGAAGCTCTAACCCTAAGTATCAGTTATGATTCAGGCCTGGATCAACTTTTATGCTCTCACAACCTGATCCGTTGTACAAAAGTTCTGCAGATAAACTGTTTGGAATTGGATTCATTGGAGGTGTCGCTCTTAGCAAGTATGGAGACACTTTCTCTAGTCACCCTCAATGAATGCACCTTTTATGAGAAAAAGATGGATAGTGCAATAAGCAAGATGGTGCCTCCTCTGCACAATCCGATACGTGCATGCTTCTTGACCCTCTCTAATATTTATATATTGCGTAGCAAAGGCCTTAAAGATTTGACGTGGCTGATGTTCGCTCCAAATCTCAGAGTGCTTTATGTTGAAGGTGGAGATGAACTAGAAGACTTGATACAGGAGGAGAAAACTATCGCATGTGAAGGATCAGGGTTTGTTCCTTTCCGAAGACTAGAGTCTCTACAGTTGATTAATTTACGGGAGCTGAAGAACATCTACTGGAGACCTCTGCGCTTTCCCTTTCTTAGGGAAATCTGCATAGAAGAATGCCCAAAACTAAGAAAGCTTCCACTTAATTCTGAAAGCTGTCCAAGTGGTGAAAAGGGAATGGCCATAAAATACAAAGGAAGAGAATGGTTAGAAGGTATTGAATGGGAGGATGAAGCCACCAAAGCCCGGTTCCTACCTTCATGCATTGAGGTCTGAGTTTCTCCCTCACTTCTTAGGTTGTTGTCATTGTGTCATTTGTTCATAGTTTGTTTTTTCTTTTAGAATCTTATTGGTTTGAAACTTGATATTGTTCCTTACGATTACAAAAACAATGAAACATATGGGTTATGTATATAATATGTAATATATGTTTGGCTTTGGTTGGCTTCACAAGATCTGAAGTCGTGTTTGCTGGTATGCAAAGTTGTCTAATCTCCCAATATCACCATTGTTTGGTATCTCTCTAAACGGTCTTTTATTATTAGGGAAATTGGACTGTATAACAAGAAAAAAAATCATAATTAGAGAAGTAATCAAATGTCCTGTTATAAAATCCATTGTGTGGATGGACCATAACCAAGTACTTAACCAAGTACTATACAAGTCCAACATATACAAGAGGAAGTGCAAGGAGGTTTACATCCGGTCTACATCGATTCATCTACAAACCGGACCGAGATCAGAAGACTCAGTCAACCTTGGAGATATCACCATGACCAAGTCTTCTCTATGACATCAATGTAGTCAATGTAATCAATGTGTAGATTTTATTCCTTGTAAAGCATTTGTAAACCCTTGTATCAAACCACTATATATTGTGGTGTTGGCTAATGAGAAATACACACAACTTTCTCACAAATCACTCTCCACATTCTCTTTAGTTTATAACACGTTATCAGCACGATAGTGCTCTCCACCTGAGAAGTCTCTCTCCACCTGAGCTCTCTTTTTCGGCCATCTTTTCCGGCCAGAAAATCTTAAATTCAGGCGTAACTTTAAACCGCCGTATCTCTCAAACCATGTGGAACCAGACGACGATCCACCTATCAAACTGAAGCCCAAGACGAGAGGAATCCGTTACCGAAGACGGCTTGTCGATCCGATCTCTGACGCGTCGTGAATAGCATATACAATCCGCGCCGCCGACTCATGGTTTTCCGGCCAGCTCCTCCACCTCTCTCTCAACCAGCTCATCTGTGGATCAACTCTCTCTCATGGTGGTCCATTCAGATTCTTGTGGTGTAAAATGGTAAACTAATCTATCCATAAAATCTAAGAACACCATTATATTTGAAAAGAAATCTAAGGATCTATATGAATCCATAATATTAAACTTGTTTCTATGATCCATTGATCCATAAGAAACTTGATTCTGAATTATTTTGAATCCATAAAAGTTGTAATTCTCTAAAGGTTCTAAATATCTCAAATCAGATTAAAATATTTAAAAATCTATATGAATATTGATTATAAAATTCTTATAAAATAAAATGTTAAATCCTAAATCCCCTTCTTGGTTTGTAAGCCATAAATCGGCTCTACATTTCTCCTATATGATCCGGCCTTAAATCCAGATTTGTCTAAGGATTGAAACCAATAATCAAACCTTTGTTCATTCGCATCACCAGCTGTTCCAGCAGGTTGTATAAGTCGTTTATCAATACCATCAAAACCCTTAAACCTCTTGCTTGGTTTTTCAACCAGCAAAATCGAAAATCCAAAGATCAAAACCATGAATCCAGTCAACCAAAAATAAAATCGAAATTAAATCCCATCATTGCATATCTTTGAATATTGATGTTTGCTTTGTAACTGTTAAAAGTTTTATGATTTTTATAAATGCAAAATCGGATTTTATAAATGCATATTTGATTTTATTAAATGCATATCTTTGACTGAAAATGTTTATAAAATTTTTATAACATATAGTCTTGATTTTAATAAGATAGAATAAATATGCATGAAATCATTTGATCATATAGGTTGATAGCTAAATAATTGAACCAACCTTGAATAGATTTCATATCATATTGAATATTGATCACATAAGTTGATAGTTAATCTTGATCTTTTACCATGCTTGAAACTGATGATTGAATTGTATATTGATCATGTTGCATAAGCATATATCAGTTTAGTAAAAATTTGAATCATCTTGAACCAACTTTGAATGCAATTGTCATATTGTTTAAAATCTGACCATGCATAATTGTCATATTGCTAAGACTGATTTTATGTTTGCATATCATTGACAATCCTGATAATTGTTCATATAAATTAAATTGGTTCATATTGCTTGCATCTAAATGATTCACACTGCTTGCATATAATTAGACCAAATCGGTTTTCATTTAAACTTAGCATGTTTGCTTTGATTGAAATCATAAACATGTTCAAACCGATCAAACATGGATAAGTAAATTGTTAGATCATTCACATATCATGAACTGATCATTTCCATGCATCTTCTTGTCATATAGTTTATTAAGAATTAAGCATCCTTGCTTTTATTAAAATATAAACCTTCCTTGAAACCAATTGATTTAAAAATCTGATTGAATTTGGTTTAGACATTTCCTGAAAATTATAAATTTTCTTGTCTTGGTTTACCCGGTAAAGGGGGGAAGGAATCAGTTATTATTTTATGATCTTTGAAAACCAAATATCCTCATGCATTAAGAATCACATTTATATTATTTTGGTCCAATGCTTAGGACAGAACATCCGATTAGTTCTTGAGCCATGCATTTATCATTCGACCATTGTGATTGATTTTCATCCATATTGCTTGATCTCATTTAAAATTATGATTGATCCTTATTCAAAATTCTAAAGGGCTTGGAAACCCTATATGAAATTATATACATATATATATAATCAATCCAAATATGAATTATAATTAAAAGGATCACTAGATGCAGTGATCAATTGATCATTGTCATACTAGAAATGCTTAAAGCAAATATATTATATGATTTGGGGGAAGCCTTATTAAATCATTATTAAATCATATAAATTAAATCATATAAATTAAGGCTTTTATTGCTTGCATAAATTCTTGATGCTTGAAAGCAATGTTAATTCAGATGTTGAAAATCATCTTGAAATCTAAATCTTGGTGACTATATCTAAATTTCTCACTTTTGAGATAGATACAAGGCGATTTTCTTAATCATAAGCCATCACCTTACTGAAAGTCTCAATGATCAATATCTCACTATTGAGAATCCTCTCGACCTTTGGATAAAACTTAAATCCAGAAATGATCACCATAATACGGTGCTATTACCAAAGGTCCTATATGATTTGAGGGACCTAAAGACCCAAGACTATAAGTCTGTGGATGAGTATAACTCGGCTCTATTCATGATAGTCTCATAGTTGAAACTGTGTGGAGAGACTATCACATATGCTGACATGTTAGAGAAGAAATTCTCTACATTCCACAAGCAATGTTTTGCTTCATCAATAATACCGAGAAAAGGGTTCCTCCACATATGCAAATTTAATCTCTTGTTTGTTGCTTGCTAAGCAAAACAATGAGTTACTCATGAGGAATAGTGAGATGAGGCCTCCTGGATTTTAAGGCATTGCCTAAGGCATATACGGCCACAGAGCCATATGAAAGAGTCAAACCATAGCCATGTGAAAGGCCATGGAAGATGGCAAGAGTGTGCGTGGATATCACCCACAGTCACTCCATAGTCGAGGCCGAGGCCAAGGTTATCAACCTAGCCGTGGGTATAAGTCCGATTTTAATACCCATGCCACGACAAAATTTGCTTGCCATCGGTGTGGGATGAATAATCATTGGGGCAACCGATGTAGAACTCCCAAACACCTTATTGAACTCTACCAGGAGATCATAAAGGGATAGAACCCTATGGCCCATTGGGTCCATCTAGATGGTGCGAATAATTTCGACCATAAGAATGATGATCATCTTAAATACGAGACTTCATATTGCCTTAAAGAGGCCAATTAGATTTTGACATCATTTTACTTTGTCTTTGTTCTCTATTGTGGACCAAGCCACATTACATTATGAGACAAAATATATTTTATTCAAGGTCATGGCTAGTCCAACCTCATGATGCCTAAAGGCACGCATCTAAAAATCTCAGATGCATTACATTCCACATAAATCAAAGTAAAATTTATCAAAGTTTCAAAGACATTCATATGAATGGTCTACATATTGAAACTATGGGCAAAGGAAAGAAAGGATTCCTTATGATTTATGAAAATGCCCAAGGCCAAAGGAAAGTCCTAGAGACTATACCTAGTATATCTATAGGCCTTCATTAAGCCAAGATAAATATGATTGTGGGTTAATACCCCAAATCACTTTCCAAAGAGTTCAGAGAAGCCTTTAACATATGGCACGACATGCTCGGCCATCCAGGCTCTATTATGATGCATAAAATACTCTTGAACTCATTTGGACATTCCTTGAAAGAAAGGAAAAGAAGTCCGACCAAGGCTTTGCCTAAAAGGCATTATATTCACCCTGTAAGACCCATTGAATTAAGAAGAAAATATGGTTTCCAAGAATGGGCAAAAAAGGAATAAAAGTACCTAATTTAAAATAGCCTAAGTGGTCGAGACTACATTCTCTATTGATCTAGAGATCAATATGATATTAGGCAAATAGCCAGGGCAATCATAATCATGTTTGATTGACCCACGAAAATTATCACTTAGATGGCATTACCATACTTAGCCATCTGAATTATGATGCAAAGATTTAAAAAAAAAGGCACAAAAGCTATCCCATAAGATCTCACGTTTGTGCAATTTATATCTATGCACAAGGGAATTTATTGTCCCAAGCACCACGAATTAGAGTATGTTCATGAGGGGGAGTGAGGACAAATCCCATGATACATGACCATACTAAAATCCGTGAAACATGGTCCACAACCATATTACATATTGGTTGAATTTATGATATTATGACCATTACCTATAAGGTTCAAAATCTAAAAGTCCATATGCTTGGGGACATCATGAGTTATAAAAGATTAACTTGCATCAGGCCATAGATATTATATCAGGCCATATAAGTGATAATAAATATTCCCACCTCAGACTAATACGGGTCATGAGTCCAGACATATATCATATTAAGATATTATGAATTAAGATATTATGAATGAATCCACCACAAATATATGTGCCATCTAAAGATCATATGATCTTAGAATCTCATAAGGAGGATTGGGAATATATGTTGGATATATATTATGAATATACTTTCTCCATAAGTTTAAAAGAAACCTTGAGCCAAAATGGGTGATTTAATCATAGGCCAAGGAACAAGGATTACATAGGGTTTATGAATCCCAATATCCAACATTTGAAAGGAGAAGTAGTAAGCTGGTAAAGAATGGTATCAACCATCATTGTCTTGGCAAAGATCCTCGGACTAGAAAAGATTTATAGACGTCCATATGCTACAATGATAGCAAAATAAAATGCCAGACACATTGACCCGAGAAAGAATGACTATGTCATCCCAGCTTAGCGCCACACGGTTTTGATGTCTTAAAGACACAACCAAGTTGCTACAGAGTCTAATATAAGACCAAATATATGTTCCAAAAGGAACCTCGGAAATTAAAGAAAGGTGCAAAAAGAAACCGAGGTCATAGACTTTCCAGACAAGGCCGAAATGGCTATGCCGTCAGTATCAACACTTGGGGTTCGGGACGCCGGGCCTCATGGTACTGAAGGCATTGATAATGATGAGATCTCAATGAATTATTTGATGTCTGGAAGGAAACCATACATATATAAATGTGTCGACACAATACATTCATAAGAAAAAGCGCGAATATGTAGCACATGAATAATGAATCGAGGATCATGAACCCACGCAAGAGTACTCATAATAATGAATAAAGAAAGAAACGTGGGGTTTCTAAAGTGACAAATTAAAGGCGTATTGAATTGGCCATGAATATGTAAACGCCATATGATGCCCAGTGAATAGATAAATCCTGAAAGAAGGATAAAATCGTGAGACAGACCAAGGGAGGTCTATATAATCCAAAGTGGTGGATAATACTACATATGTCACTACATATAATGTCTGGAAGAAATTCAAAAGATGTAGTATGTTATATATGACTCACTGGATGATGATAATATTATTGGTACCTAAAAGGTTTACCAAAATATACTGAGCTCAGAATCATAAGATGAGAAAAGAAGTTCTCATGAACAGCATTTTCCTAAAGTTGTCCATGGACTGAATTAAATTGCTACATGTAAGCAAATGAAAAGGTTCTATAAGAACAATTCAAATCAGTCCATAGAGGAATTTTTAAATTTCTTGTGATATACTAACCAGCCTAAGATAGGTTAAATGGTTATTCATCAAACCTTAGAAAGGTTATAGACCATCACCACAAATTAGCCAAATTTTGGTAATACTTATGGTTGGTCAAAATTCTCAGCATGAACCAACCAAGCTGTGGTATGAATGAATAAGCTATCATAAAGATAAGCTATAAGATCAAAGTTCATCTTTGAACAAAAGGTGTAGGACCGCATTATGCGTCCATATGCGACCCAACGGGTCCGACCATATTATAAGATTTGGTCCATGATAAAGCTGTAGATCATGGATGTCATTAGACATAAATTTGAGGATCAATTAGATCAATTCTATGTCATGACCGTGTCCGGCCTAGATCAGTCCAATCGTCCATATATATATATGTGTACGAATTGCCGGCACACTAAGATTGACAATGTCTCAGATCAATCATAGATCATCTATGGACATATGTAAATAAGGATCATGATCTAACCGACATGACCTATGTTTAAAGTTGTTTATGGCAAATAATATTATACTCATAAAGCTAAGGCATATCCATAACTCCTAGAGAGCTAAGTAGCTCATACTTGATATAATGATGATCCATATTATACAAAGGATCTAAAGTACTAGCCAGCCAATATTATGGAAAGGCATATAAGAGTGATTTGGTCAAGGACCATAATCAAAACGACCAGAGTATAAATAGTACATTTTATCTAAAGTACTAAAGTGGTCGATATCAAAGTGGTACATTTTCTAAAGTACCATCAGGATTCTAAGAGACATGATATGTCCGAACAATACAAGATTGTTCAAGTAAAGAATCCATGAACATCTATTCAGCAAGTGATGTTCAAATCAGGGGGAGTAGTATGTGTTGTACTCTTTTTCCTTAACTATGGTTTTATCCCAATGAGTTTTCCTAGTAAGGTTTTAATGAGGCAACATTAAGCATATTATGAACTCATATGGTTATGGCATCCAAGGGGGAGTGTTATAAAATCCATTGTGTGGATGGACCATAACCAAGTACTTAACCAAGTACTATACAAGTCCAACATATACAAGAGGAAGTGCAAGGAGGTTTACATCCGGTCTACATCGGTTCATCTACAAACCGGACCGAGATCAGAAGACTCAGTCAACCTTGGAGATATCACCATGACCAAGTCTTCTCTATGACATCAATGTAGTCAATGTAATCAATGTGTAGATTTTATTCCTTGTAAAGCATTTGTAAACCCTTGTATCAAACCACTATATATTGTGGTGTTGGCTAATGAGAAATACACACAACTTTCTCACAAATCACTCTCCACATTCTCTTTAGTTTATAACATGTCCTACATTTTTTATACATACATTCTATTTTATGTAATATTACCATTTTGTCCTCAAGAACAACCGGTTGTACCTGCTAGAGAAAAAATAAAAAATATAATTATTAATTGTGTGAAGTAATTCTCATGGCTTTACAGACTTCATCCATCTTCTCTTTTTATTTCTTTGGTAACTTCATAGCAGTTGAATTTTCTATGGCACCGCTTTGAATCTTAATGTGTTGACTTCTTCTTCTTCATTCTTTGCAAGTGTATTTCTTCTTCTCTCCTGAAATCACAGGTCACACGACGGCGTTAAATTTGCAACGGCATATAGTATCAAACCGTTCTTGTTCCACCTCAAACCGTCAATTGTTGTCAGATCTCTGGAACTACGGTAAATTCTCGGGTGTTTACCTTCGAATCTCTTCATATGTTGTTATTTTCTTTTCTATTTGGGCGAATTTGATCATTTGATTTAGGATTTAGGTTTCCCCGATTGTTTTTATTATTTGTTACATTGAATTGTGAATTTTAGTGGAGACACATAGTAAATAGTATATTGATATAGTTTTTTGTATGGAATAGCATATGCAATAGAACTTGTTTGCGTGGGATCTTTTATGAATATTCTATTTGAAATAGAATAGAAAAAACTATATGCGCAAACTATTCTATTTGAGATGGAAATGATTGACAAGCTATTCTATTTGAGATGGAATTTCATGATTTGTAACGAATGCGCTATCGTTCTTTATCATTGTAATATTTGAAATATAAAAAGTTCATGTTTATATAAAATACAACGGATTACTCTGTTATAACCATGATTCCCTCGTACTTTGTTCTTCAAGTTTGGCATGGACTAAATTGTGGTGAAATAGTTGATTTTCACCAACATGAAAAGACAAAAGGTCTTGCGCGAGGGAACCGGAAGAGGGTTCAATCTTATTCGTTTTTATTTCATGTTCTATTGATATGAGTTTTGTATCAGTATACATATATGTTTTACATTAGTGTGTATATGATTTTGTAAAGAGAAATACTATATTGGGCGTAAATGGAATAGCATTGATTATGACATCAAATAAAACATAATACAATGTGATGTTGAATGGAATGATATTTATATAATGTTGTCTCTTCCACCTCTTTTTTGTAATGCCGTCAATCTGAATTTGGTGTAAGCATTGTCTCCTTCTCTACAGTCATAGACACTTCAAAATTTGAAAAATATGTATTGTGGTGTTTCGTTTGTCACATTTTTTATTATATATGCTCAGGTAGAATGAAAATGCATCTTATTGGTATTTCGAAATTTAGGTTTAGTTTATGGAAGATTATGGTTAATTGATATTGGATTAGGGTTTATTTTTTCATGTAGGGTTTAGTGATTAGTGGCTAGGGTTTAGTTTATGGAAGATTAGGGTTGACATTGGGTTATGGTTTATACTTTCGTGTAGGATTTAGTGTTTAATTGATATGTTTATATTATGTACAATTGTAGTTGACATTAGGTTTAGTGATTAATTGATACGTTATTTTAGATTTCAACCATATTTCCACATTTTCTATTCTATATGCCTCTTGTAGAATAGTAATGTATCTTCCTGGTATTTCAAAATTAAGATTTAGTTTATGGAAGATTTGGATTGGCATTAGATTAGGGTACACTAAAATAATGATTAGTTGATAGAATTTGGTTTATTATATAGTTTGTGTTGGGTTTAATGATTAGAGCTTATGATAGTGTTTAGTATTTAGAAATTATGAATGAATTTATAATTATATACTATTTCGGTCAGGTGGAATAGAACATTTAATTTATATGTGGTCAATAAAGTGTGACGTGGATAGCTCATTCTTCTTTTCTGTAAAATAGTTTAAGACATACTTGACCATATATTACATGAGTTACGTGGACACATAAAGCACATCTTTACCGGTTAATGGCAAAGAAGAAGGGCATTACCGGATAAATTAAGGTACAAATGCTAGTTTCTTTATTATGTCAAAATCATAGTTGTTCACTTAATTTTTCTTCAAAATATGGCTAGTACACAAATAAACCCTTATTATTAAGCCTTCTTGGATGCAACTAGCCTGTGATTTTTTTTTCCTTTTTTTAAACTAGCCTATGATTCACGCTTAGAGTTGATAAACATATAGTATACAGTTAATAAATTGGAACATTATATACAAAAAAATATAAATGAATTAAAACATTTTAAAAAATATTTAACATGAGAGCCATTTAAAAAGGAAATTTACTAGAATAACTCAAATTAGTGTAGAAATTACTAGAATAACTTTTAAAAGTTTAAAATTACGAACAATATTTTATGGTCGAAAATACACTTAACTATAGTTATATTAAAAAGTAATATTACAAAAGTGCCATTTAAAATTATTAAAAAAAAATCGACGACAGATTTATATAACAAAAAAACAAATCAATCAAAATATTAATCTGTTAAATTAAACTGTTGTAAAATTTATATATGCCATGTATTTGATGACAGACTTTTCAGTTACCGACAGATTTTTTAAACTGGCAGATTTGAATGGTCGATTTAAGATGCCGAGAGATTTATCTATTTTAGTCTGTCATATGTAATAACCGATTTGTTGAAGTCATCAGTTTTTTGGTTTTTTGTTTGAAGTAGTCAAAGTACTAGGTACATATTGGGTACGTCTGAGAAATTCTTTCATAGCGGCCACAACAATGTTGGTCATCAGCGACTTATCCATGTCTGAGATAACCAAGTTTGTTGAGATGGTAAACTCGAGGCAGCCATTGAAGAACAATTTCTTGGAAGAAGATCAAAATCAAGCGAAGGACAACTGTGGAGTAACTCAAATGGAGAAATGTGCATCTGGTTTATTTGTGGTGGGAAATGAGAAAGTGGCCTCCCCATGAATTTAGCTGCAATGATTGAAAACTTCTCTAGCTGACAAAATAAAATGTTAGTGAAAGTTTAATCTTTTAGATCAATCACAATGCACGAAACAGGTTTCATAAAGAAAAAAGCTAGAACCTCTTCTCTAAGCATTTTAGATTCAAAGCTTCTGTTAATCAAACTAAGAGTCTTCATGAACATGAGAATCACCACAGTTGTGGCAAATGGTGTGTGTGAGCCAATGTTTTCGCAGTGAATCCTATCATGCTCTTCTTTGAGTGCACAATTATCAGCCCTTTCGTGTTCTGCCTGCAAGAAGAAACGATGGATCAGCAAAACTAAGGACTTCTCTTTCTTTTTTATTGGAGAAGAGACAAAGCGAGGAAGAGAATAAGTAAAAAGTTGAAAACCTTCTTCTGTATTTTTCGGTTCTGAAACTAAACTTGATCTGTTTTGGAGCTAAACCCAGTTCTCCGCTGAGTTGCATCCTCTGTTTCTCAACTAGATATTGACACTCATCGAAAGAACTGCAAACAAAAGCATAAGAGAACATAAAGAATGAGTTGGAGAAAACAATTGAGTAGAGAAAAAGAGAGAATACGATTGAAGCCGTTGGATCAAGTGTGGTGTGTGGCGGTCGAAACGCTTCTAGATAAAAAAATCTCAGAGAGAAGAGCACCCACCATACCACACAGTAAATCCATCCTTCTCTTCCACATACTTTTATGATTTATTAAAATAATTTTATGCGTTTAAAATTAGTTTAGGCCGACAAACTACAATTCTTGGTAAGCCCGGTAAAAATATCCGGATACAAAGAACTGACCTGAAACCGACCTGAAAATCAGAATACCAAATCCATTGGACCCGTGTAAATATCCAAATAGGTCCTGAACTATTATACCTGAAGAACCGGTCCAGAACCTGACTCAAACTGAGAACCAAATGAATATCCGAATACGTCAGAAATGTAAATATATATTTAAAATTATTTGTTATATTTATCCTTATAATTATTTTAATACTTTGATTAAAATTATAACTTAACTACTGTAGTTATTTTCGGTACTTGAGTATTTTGGATAAAATATGATGGTTTGGATAAAATATACCTAAAACAGTGTCTAATGGATATTTTAGAGTAATTTGGATACAAAAATTTGAACCGAAGTGGATATTTTGGTTAATTTGGGTACAAATATTCGAATCCGTTTAGATATTTTGGTTGTTTGGTTGTTTTTCAAGTTCCTATGAATTAGAACTAACTCACCCAGATTTGGAAAGACCTAGCTCGAATCCGATCTAAAAATTTATATATATCCGAATGGGATCTAATTTCAATAACCAAAAGATCCAATACTCGAAAAAACTGACCGTACCCAAACGGGTACCCGAATGCTCAAACCTAATTCTTGGTCAAAATATGTAAAAAATGGTATTTTGTATCATTTTCTTTATGACCGATCATATATAACATTAAACAATAAATTTGAACTGCGTAAAACTTTTGGGACAAAGCCCACCATAATAACAAATTTGTTGTTCATATATTAAGAATATTTTTTTGATAAAGAATATATTAATATTCTAAAGCGTAAATATATTTAAAGATCTTTTTGTTAAATAAGTTTACACCTTCTCTTAAACACGATATAATATACTATCGGCAGAAAGTATTTTCAAAAAATTAATATATTTCGAGCTCTTTTCCTAATTTTTTCAATAGTTTGCAAATCATTATTGTTGAATAAGTTTAAATCTTTTGAGATAGAAACATTTGATCCAATATCTATTATTCTGGGATTTATTTCCTTTTTAATTTGAAAATAATAAATATATTATTTGGTGTATATCTTTTTGACGATAATAATAAATATTTAAGTAATAATTATAATATCATATCTTTTAAAGCTTGAGATTTTATTAAACCCAATTATAAAATAGTGGTGATATTTTTTTTTTATTTGTTTCAAAGTTTTGTAAATTAGTTAGATGAATTTTTTTGATAATTATATTGTGTTTAATATAAGGATGGGTTTCGTAATATTTCAAAATAACAAAACAAACACTATTATTGTATTTGAATTACTTCTCCAAAATATTTTCAGAAAAAAACAAGACTATATTTTAATTTTAGCTAGAATTTTATACATTAACAATATATATGTGATGTCTAATATTCCACAAGTAGATGTTAAATATCATTACAGATTATAGGTAAAATAATAGAAAATGACATCGTATACCTACATTATCGTTACATGCAGGGGCGGATTTAGAGACGAATATTATGGGGTGCATTATCGAAATTGTTTAAGGAACCGACCAGGACACAAAAAACACTATCAAAATTATACATAGAATTTTTTAAAATCATCTGCCCCACCCTTTGACCATGCGGCTCCGCCACTAGTTACATGCTAATCTATATTCACTTAAGGAAAACAATATAAATACTTAGGTAGTTATAAATAGTTTCCATAAGTTTTAATTAAATTTAAATACAATGGCATATGGATGTAATTTTTGTGGAAAACTCAGTGTTAATTACAAAATGTACTAATGTTTTAATAGATCAGATTCACCCAAAAGATTATGAAAGTTTGCCATCTCCTTCTTGTTTGTTTTATGTCTCTTCTCTTTCTCATTCATGGGGATCTTTGCGGTTTTTGTCATTGTCCCTTTTTGTTTGCTCTTCTTTGTGTCAGGTCTCATCATCAACCTCGTTCAGGTCCATTCACTACTTACATAAAAAAACCTTTGTTTTTAAGTTAATTGTCTTCTCAAAATTGGAAGAGACTGGTTGATACATTTGTTTCCTTTCCGAACACAGCTTGTGTTATTCATCTTTGTTCGTCCTGTCTCAAGAAGTTTGCATAGAAGAATCAACACAAGTGTTGCGGAGTTACTTTGGTTGCAGCTCATATGGCTCGTTGATTGGTGGGCTTGCATCAAGGTTTGGTGGTTCGTTTCAGTTTCTTTTTCTGTTCTTTAGTGATAATGTAGTGATTGTGATGTTTTGATACTGCAGATCAATTTGTATGCTGATGCAGAGACTCTTGAACTAATTGGTAGGATGATTATGTGATTCGGCTTCTTATAAGTCTCATGGAGTAGTAGGATATTATGTTAAATTTTCATGATTATTACAACATGTTCAGGTAAAGAACATGCACTTGTCTTATGCAATCACCGAAGTGACATCGACTGGCTCATCGGATGGGTCATAGCTCAGGTCTTGAAATAAAACTTCATGACATTTCTTTATTCTTTTTAACTCTTGCGCAAATTACTCTTCTGTCTCTGAGTATTGTATATTATTACGATGACAGCGTTCAGGTTGTCTTGGAAGCGCTCTAGCCATCATGAGCATAGACAATAAGTATCTTCCAGTGAGTTTGTTTCTCAATAATTTTTTAAAGCCAACGCAAAACCAGGGGTGGCATAATACTCGAACCCAAACTAAAAATTTATATCTGTATACGAATTATAAAACATATCCCAATGGATTATGTAGAGTAGTATAAAATATATCCAATTGCAAAGTATTATTAACCAAACCTACGAACCTAAAAGTCTGCAAAAAAAACATAAAATTCGAATTAGTATACTTAATCTAATTTTATTATGGTATGATATCTAAGAATATCTGAACCTGAACTAAACGAATCCAAAATGAGTTTGGTTCCAAACACTACAAGAAAACATTGGCATAATATTGAGTCGTAAAATTACCAGAAGTTAACTTTGTTTTTATGTCGAAATAAAATTCGTAGTAAAATCGACCTAAACTTACAAGTAAATCATTTCGTCCTAAAATCGACTTGAAGTTACGTTCACATAGGGACGAAAACGAGTAATGAATTAACTTCGACAACTGTAGTTGTAATGCATATGTTTTTGGGTAGTGAAAATGTGTTCTTAGATAAAGTTATAAAATGTACCCGAACTCAAAAGTATTATGAACCGAAACTTACTTGAACATATATAAAACTCGAATGGAACTTAGGAGGCTAAACCCAAAAACCCAAACCCGCTCAAAACCTCTCAGTTTATCTTTGGTTTGAGCTTGTTCCGTTTAGGTTACTGTCTATCTTAATTCATATTTTACTATTTAGTTACTGAAACACTGCAACTCTATCACACAGATCATAGGTTGGTCAATGTGGTTTTCAGAATACATCTTCGTGGAAAAGAATTGGGCCAAGGATGAGAATAACCTCAAGGTTGAAGATTATTCTCTTGAGCTTAAACTGTTTTGTGATTTCTGAAACTGAATCTAACATCAAATTTTTTGCAGACAGGTTTTAATCAACTGAAGGACTTTCCTACAGCGTTCTGGATGGCGCTTTTTGTGGAAGGAACTCGATTCACTCAAGAAAATCTTGAAGCTGCCAAGGATTATGCATCTCTAAAAGGCTTACCATCCCCTCGCAATGTTATGATTCCTCGTACAAAGGTGACTTTTACTTTCTTTCAGGTAATTTTATGAGATTTTGCTTCACTTACAAAGGTTTGCAACATCAGGGATTCGTTTCAGCGGTAGCTAACATGCGCTCCTTCGTTCCAGCGATTTATGACTGCACATATACAGTTCATAAGAGACAGTCTATACCAACACTGCTTAGGATGTTCTGTGGCCAATCATCTGAGGTTACAAGGACTTCATCAATGTGTTAGTTATATAGCTCTTTAGATTGATATACTCTCACTTATCAGAAGAAAGCTCTCTGTTTCTTCTTTTTCTTTTTAAAGGTGAATTTGCAGATGAGACGTTATCAAATGAGCCAACTGCCAGAAACTGCAGATGGCATTGCGCAGTGGTGCCAAGATTTGTTTGTCGCCAAGGTTTAACAAATCAAAACAAGTCCTCATTATCAAACTTTTATTTTCATTTGGTCTCTCATCTCTTTAATTTATAAAAGCAGGATGTTCAACTTGAAAACTACTTCAAAAATGATGTGTTCAGCGACTTAGACTTTCACCAAATTGGCCGGCCAATCAAACCATTGATCGTAAGACACATAAAAACACTATCAGGTTATATGAAACTGTTGCTAGAACTAAACTATCACTCTGTCTCTCTTTGTGTAAATAGGTGTTGTTAACTTGGTTCTGTCTCCTCATATACGGCAGCTTCAAGCTACTTCAGTGGTTCTCCATGGCGAATATCATCTGTTTCTTTGTCTTTTTCTTGATGGTTGCAGTTTTAACAGTGCGACTTTTGATCCAATCCACCCAATCAAGAGGCACAGTGCCTAACAACCTCTACTAGAACTCTCCCCTCCAGACAGAGACTTTGATTATTTTTCTAATGAACAACCCACATGTGTGTTACGTATTTAATGTCACATAAGAAGACATCCTTATGTAAACTTTAGCAGTTTCAGTCAACAAGCTTTTGGGTGTTTCATTTAATGCAATGTCATGTCAGGAACTGGTGTGGCTCGAAAGTACACTCTACGAGCTCCCTCCCCATATGTCTTCCAAGACAATGCAAGCAATCATAGATCTTCTCATATCTAGTTCTCGATTTATCCCTAACGATGAACTCAAATGAACTCCAGTACCTGTTGGAGAGTACCTTCTGTTGGAGATAAGATCAATCAAATATTACAAAGTCCTGGTATCTATTACCAGTCAGAATTGGATCATAAGGGGACTTCGATCTATACCGGCACCATAATATCGGATTGGGGAAATAAGATCCATATTGGAAATATGTAAGGGACTTCAGTAATATAAAAGAGATTTAGGTCATTCTACTTACCACCAATCTATCTTATTAAAACAGAAACATTATAACTTTTTCTAGGTGGATTTTTAAAGATGGACCTCAACTATTATAATCAACCTATTATATCAACCTATTATTAAGCGTCCGTTTTGTAACGCAAGGGTTATTAAATCATTAAATCATCATTTAAAGATCCACCTTATAACAACTACCTTCATTGTCGTTTATTGTTTCCTTATATTGCTTATTTGTTATTCTTATATTAACCACACCACATCCACTAACATATTACAGTACATCTATCTTATTAAAATAGAAACATTCTGTTGGACCTAACATTTATTTTGTAAGTTTTTAAATTAAATACACTTTTATACTTTATAGTTAAACATACATTAAGTCACTAATGTTTCTTTCTTTATACTACTATCCATGTTTCCAAACAATATACTTATTTCTTTATACTACTATCAATGTTTCCAAACAATATATTTTTTATACTACTATCAATGTTTCCAAATAATACAATAATTAATCTTAGTTATTTTATATCTATCATTTTCTCTTTAAAATTTTGTAGAAACATCATAATTTCATAAATTGCAAAATAGTGAACTTTAAAATTTCGATTATAAGATTACAAATTATGAAACTATTACAATTTAAATCCAATTAGATTACATATCGGTCATCCATCAGTTCAATCGGTTAGTCTCGGGTTTTAGTGATTTTTAATATGAATATTTTAAAAACATAAATTGAATTGTCAGATCTCCGGATTAACCGGTATAATCACAATCGGATTGAATTTAAAAATACTGATTTAAATGCAAAAATATTTTAAATACACACTCTTTAAAAATAACCAAAATATTTGTTAAATTATTAGTGAAATTTTTCATTGATTTTAAGCGGGAAACACATCTAAATTATTATGGTATCATAACGGGTTCACACCCTGACTTATTAACCCTGTCTAAAAAGTGGTCTGATCATCTCATTAGTTGATGGCCCATAGAAAATTCAGTATACGCATCTTTATCTCGAGGGAAGGTGCTACCCAGAGTCTTCTATGCGGCTCTCTCATTCATCATCCTCCATGCTCCCTTTGCATCATCCCACATATTAGTCTCTCCATACATTTTATTCAACATCACATAGATCCCCCTATTACTGGGATCAAGTTCTAGCCACTATTATAGAAACTCGGTTTGCTAAGAACATAATTAAAGAACGACTTTTCTTTATTCATTTAGAAATTAACTCAAAACTAAAGTTCTATTAACAATATGTAAAACTTATAAGTTATACTAGATTTTAACCCGCGTTTTTAAAGCACGGGTATATTTTTATTTTAATAAAATTTAACTGAATTTGTAATTTTGATTAGAGAAAAAATAATTTAAAAGTTTTTTATTTGTATTTCAAAAATATTATTCTATTATAATAATTAATTTTTAAGCGGTGTTTCATACCTAACCCAGACCTATGATTGAACTGATAAATTTAGTGATATGTATATAATTCAGTTCAATATAACAAAAAGAATTGTAATTATAATCTTAGAAAACTTGGTAAAAATCTAAAAATCCGCTATTAACCTAAGATCTGATATGAGATGACCCGCTAAAAACAAAAAAAAATAATATTTTTGAAATGTTTACTAAATAATTCATACTTCTTAATATTATATAAAATTGAAAAGTAATTATTTAGACTTTAATGAGATTTGTATTATGTCATTTGAAGAAAATGAAATAATGGTAATAAGAAACTTTATTATTGATATGAAAATATTATTTTCTTTTTTTGGTTACTATGATAAGTTTGTATTTTTATTTATGTTTAGATCTAAAACTTAATTTTAAGATAAGTTTAAAAAAATTGAAAACTCAAAATTGGCATATCATTATTATGTAAAAATGACATAATAATATTTTTTTAATTTGCATGTATATATTCATATCCGATTTTTAAATAATATTATAGATGAAAAATTCATTTCAAATTAAATGGAAAGTATAATCTGTATAAAAATTAAAATTATTATCATTCACAAAATATGGAAAGTATTAATTACCATAGTTATAGAGAATATTCTATTTTTAGTTTAAATTAAATGACAATAAGAAGACTTGTAAATATATTAAAATGTAGGGGCAGAATCTTAAATTTTTAGAATAAGATCCTGCTTTAATAGTATAGACTAGATTTTGATCCGCACTTTAATTTTTCTTAATTTTTTTTTAAATTGACAAATATTTAGTAAATGTCATATTTTCATATATTTGTTTTTTTATAAAAGACTTAAGCTTTTTATCTTTCTTTATCGTGTTTTATTTTAAATGAGTATAGGCCTGATCACAATATCCGGACCCGAAGAACCAACTCAAAACCGACTCAAAACTCAGGGTCCCGAACCCGATCAGACCCGGGGTAAATATCCGAATGAATTCTAAATTGCTATATCCGAATAACCGATCCGAACCCGATCCGAACCGAGAACCAAATGAGTACCCGAAGATACCCGAATTGTGAATATAAATCTAAAAATATATGTCATAATTATATTTATAATTATTTTAATATTTTAAATTAATATAAGTTAACTATAATAGTCATTTTTAGTACTTTTGAGTATTTTTGAATAAAATATGATAGTTTGGATAAAAGTTTACCCAAAAACTGTATAGAATGAATATTTTTGGTTATTTTTGGTTACTTTTGAGTAATTTGGATATAAAAATTTGAACCGAATCGGATACTTTGGTTACTTTGAGTATAAATAACCGAACCCGTTTTAGATATTTTGGTTATTTGGTTATTTTTCAGGTTCTTATGCATGAGAACCGAACCACCCGGACCCGGAAAGACCCGATTCGAACACGACCCAAAATTTTATAATACCCGAATGGGGTTTAGTTTTAAAGCCCGAAAAAGTCGATACCCGAAAGAGCCGATCCGTACTCGAATGGGTACCCGAACGTCCAGGTCTAATGAGTATTTATGTTTAGAAAAAATAAACTTTATTTTTAGTAAATTAAGTTGGTATAACTCTGTTAAATTAATTTTATTATGTGGTTAATTTTTTAATAAAAAATTATATACTTTTAGTAAAGATTTATACTTTTCAATGAAAAAATCATATTTTTTATGAATGCTTAAATTATATTAAAAAGAAAAACATAATAATTAAGTGATTAATTTTTGTTCACTACACAAAATATTAAGAATGGTTGAAAATAAATTATTCGAACTTGGAGAAAAAAAAATAAAAATTGAATCTGATTTGTTAATCGGTCCAAATCACCCAAAAGAGATGATGTGGGTAGTGGGCTAGATTTTGATCCGCGCTTTCAAAGCGCGGATTTATTTTCCTTTATTTTTTTTAAATTGACAAATATTTAGTAAATATCATATTTTCATATATTTGTTTTTTTATAAAAGACTTACGCTTTTTATCTTTATTTATCGTGTTTCATTTTAAATGAGTATAGGCCTGAGCACAATATCCAGACCCGAAGAACCAACCCAAAAACCAGGGTTCCGAACCCGATCACACTCGAGATAAATATTCGAATGAGTTCTAAATTGCTATATCCGAAGAATCGGTCCTGAACTCGATCCGAACCGAGAACCGAATGAGTACCAGAAGATATCCGAAATGTGAATATATATCTAAAAATATATGTTATAATTATATTTATAATTATTTTAATATTTTAAATTAATATTATAAGTTAACTATAGTAGTTATTTTCGATACTTTTGAGTATTTTTGGATAAAATATGATAGTTTGGATAAAAGTTTACCCAAACAATTGTATAGAATTGACATTTCTGGTCACTTTTGGTTACTTTTGAGTAATTTGGATGCAAAAATTTGAACCGAACCGGATACTTTGGTTACTTTGAGTACAAATAACCGAACCCGTTTTAGATACTTTGGTTATTTGGTTATTTTTCAGGTTCTCATGCATGAGAACCGAACCCACCCGATCCCGGAAACACCCGACTCGAACCCGACCCATCATTTTATAATATTCGAATGGGGTTTAATTTCAAAACCCGAAAAACCCGATACCCAAAAAAACCGACCCGTACCCGAATGGGTACCCGAACGTCCAGGTCTAATGAGTATTTATGTTTAGAAAATTAAACTTTATTTTAATGAATTAAGTTGGTATAACTCTCTAAATTAATTTTATTATGTGGTTAATTTTTTAAATAAAAATTATATACTTTTAATAAAGATTTATACTTTTCAATGAAAAAATTCAAATTTTTTTATGAATGCTTAAATTATATTAAAAAGGAAAAAACATAATAATTAAGTGATTAATTTTTGTTCACTACACAAAATATTAAGAATGGTTGAAAATAAATTATTTGAACTTGGAGAAAAAATAAGAATTGGATCTGATTTCTTAATCGGCCCAAATGGCCCAAGAGAGATATGATGTGGGCAGTGTGCTGGATAAAAAAAAAGACCCAATATAGATGTGTTATTAATATTACTTGATTGCCCTTAATAAAATATGAAATGATAGTAAAGAAAATAGTATTTTTAGTAAAAAAACACAATAGGATTCTGCTTTAATAGTATAAATGTCACAATTTAATATCTTCTTAAGATGTATTATTCCTAAACTTATCACATTTAAAATATCTCTTAAATAAAGTATATTTCCTAATCTCTCATAACTCGAATATGATTAGGAAATTTGGAACTTTAGTTACTTCAAATTTAAGTCAACATTCTGTCCTTTATGGTTGAAGTCACATTCTCTTCCATCTTGAAAGCCAATCAGATTGGTCATTTCCTTGAGCTTGATTCTCTCAAGTGACTTCGTCAAAATAGCAGCCTTTTGTTCACTTCCCGAAACATGTCAAACCTCTACTTGCTCGTTTTTACACACTCTCGTATGAAATGATATATTTTGTGTATATGTTTATTTCAGCCATGGAAACTGGATTTTTAGTAAGTGATATTGTAGATTTATTATCAATCTTAATAGTCACTTTTTTACTCTTCCGTTCAGTTATCTCGGCAAAGAGTTTTTGTAACCATATTGCTTATTTTTCTGCTTCCGTAGCTGCGATAAATTCGCCTTCACAAGACGATAGGGCTACTGTCTCTTGATTTTGTGAACACCAGGTAATAGGACACTGATCGAAGTAGAACACATGACCGGTCGTTCTCTTCCCATCGTCTTCATCAGCATTATGGCTGATGTCTCTATAGCCTACAAGTCTGGTTCCGTTTGGGTGTTTGAATACAAGACCATGTGATATGTTCCTCTCGTAAGTATCTTTTTTTTTGTCAAACTCTCGTAAGTACCTGAGCATTTGTTTGAGTGCTGCTCCTGTGATTCCCTGGGTTCTTGCATATATCGGCTGACTACACCAACACTAAACGAAAGATATGGTCGAGTATGAAGAAGATATCATAGGCATACGGAAATTCTCATGTAGTCCTTCTCACTAATGCGTTTGTCTTTGAGGCCTTTTGAAAGCTATATATTCAAGTCCATTAGATGCATTACATTCGTCCATCCTGGCTTCTTCTAATATTTTCAAGGCATAGATTTCTTGCTTCAGCATTATACTATCCTTGTTTTGAAGTACTTCTATGTAAGGTAGTATGCAGGACCGTCTCAAATTCTATAGAGACTATGTTGAGAAAAATAAGGTCTTTTCTAAAGACTTAAAATAATTTATGTTTTCATAAAATATTATTATATCAATCTAATTTTTTTAATCTAAATAATACTATTCTTCTAGTTTTTTTTAGTACAAAATCATCGACCAATTTTTTGGTTTGAGTGGAAGAAACATCTTTTGTTTTTGTCTTTTAGTTAAAAGCTTGTGAAATACCTCTTTGAGAATATGATTTTTTCAGTTTCTTTTTCTTGACGTTCTTTTATATCCAGAATCAGGACTCTGCAGGTATAAATCTTTATAATAATAATAGAAAAATAGAATTCGTATAGTGGTAAGACAAAAAGTTGCAGAATCTTGATTTGATTACACAAAAAGTTGGAGACTCTTCTTTCTTTTTTGCCTTCTCGACAGAAGATTAGACTAGTCTTTCGTCTTTATGTTTATTAATATTTGGATATATTGGTGAAAAGTTATATATTTCTCTCCTTATTTATAATACTAATTAATAATTGTTTCCTAAATAGAATCAAATTAAAATATTAATTTTCTAGAGTTACACTGAATATTAAAACAAACACCAAAAATTATTTTTTACTTTCCAAAATATATAAACGATATAAATGCTAATTACTTCCTAACTTATTGCATTTTTAATTGATTGTGTTGACAAAATCAAATTTGTAATCTATATTTATTGGTTAAAAATACGAAAATTAAATTTAAATATATTTATCTGATTTTTTAAAAATATATGATTTTGTATGTATAGCTATTACTAAAACAAAAAAAAATTATGGACTCTCTAAATATTATCATGTTCGGTTGGTCCAGTTGCATGTGCAAAAAGACGGGCTTGGTAGTATGTTAGTAGTCTCGGAAGATCACTTATCCCAAAATTTGTAGTCATCTCTACCTTGAACGCGTTGATCGTTTTTTATGTTAGACATGGTGACCAACAAATTGTCTACGTACACAAAAACTATGAGAAGATAATCATTCTCCTTCTTTCGGTAAAGTGATGGTTCTTTTGAACACTTTACGAATCCTTGAAGATCTTGCTTAGCTTGTTTTTCCATGCTTTTGGAGTTTATTTTTGTAGGAATTTATATCGGGTTTTAACCATTTATAAATCAATATATGAATTTAGTTGCCTATAATATTATATCATTACTGAAATAAACTTAGATATTATAGTTTCGAATATACATGGTTATTTGCAACGGAACAAATACCAAGAACAAACCGAGATCATTTAGCACTTCAAACGTCATAACTCTACTGATATCCACACACAAACTGGATCAGTATTGGATGCTAGTGCCATCGAATCGAAAGCAAATCTCAAAGTCTTGACAAACTCTTTTGCATGTCTTGATCAAGTCACGTGACACTTTTATAATTAAATGACCTAAACACTTTTAGGAAGTTAATGGGCTAAGCCCAAGTGATAATTATCACTTCTTAATTCGACCTTGCACATCACATGCATATATGTATATCACGTGTATATTATAAATCATAAGATATGACTCCGTACATTACAACGAATTTTGTTTGATATTTTAATTTAATAAAACATTTATTATTTTATTATAGTTTTATGACTTTTTTTACATATGTTGTGTGGGAAGTTTATTTTATAAATAAAATTTGTTTTCACTTTTTATACATAAATTCAAGTTAATGTTTATATTTTATAATCATAATGCATAGATGAGTTGTTATCAACTTTAGGCTAGAAAAAACACTTTACTTAAAAATTTAAATTGAAACCAACTCGAACTAAGAATTAAAATGAAATAAGAAAAATTGGAAGTTAAATAATGTCAATCAATTCAATAACAATATTATACACTTTCTTATTTACTAATTTAATATTTTATTAAATAAACTTTTAAATTTTTCTTTTTGTTAGGATTATTTTTAAAAAGGAAAACATTCTACAAACCAAAATCACCAATAGTTGATATAGTGAGCTCCAATGGGTATCAAAAACAGAGAGAAAGCTGAATCTCAGAGACCTTAAACATGAAAGTTTGTTTCAGGCCAGGTTCTAGCTTCCTCATTCAATAGTTGCTGCAGCCAGTAGGGCCCTTTCTTAGCAAATTAGCGATGTACCATTGGAGTCTATGGTCCTAAGTAACAATGAGTGCAATCTCCATAGCAGCTGAGTTCCTATTCACGGTTATATGGTCCAAAGACCAAAAGCTGGATCGGTGTTTATACATATCTTTATCTCCTCCACTAGGTTCTGCAAGTTTAGCTGTTGTAGCATTGCTTCCCTAGCTTGTTCTAAGTGAGCTTCAAAGATGACTCGGTTTTGTCATACACATTCATTCATTAAATACATAGTCAAACTTCAAATAAAACCATGAGCGATTCGCAAGTAAACAAGCTACTTGGAAGCATGTTTACATTATAAGAAACTTCCAGGTAACGGACACAGCGAGAAACAGCAGTTTCAACCCAGAGTTTGATATCTTCTTCTTCATGGTTAACTTTTGTGGACTCCTCCTCCCATAGCTCAAGACACAACCTTTCTATGAGGGGAGCTCTGTGTAAGCGGAGGTTCTTGTTGATGAAGTCTCGGAGTACAAGGAATGAGTTGCCTTCATCATCACTGTACTCGAGTTTAGTCAGCCACATCCAAAGGAACTTCCATCGTTTGGACAAGACGCTGGTGGAGACATCAAGCTTTGTCGGAACATAGGATAGTATCTTCACCAACAGTTCATCAGGTAACTCGCTGATCTTGTCCATTAATTATCTTACGAGAAAACAAAGACAGTAAGATTCAAAAAAGATTAGTCTTTTTAGGAACATAAGCAAAACTCTTAGGGAAACGATCAAAATTGAGATACAACAAATATAGCTTCCCATCTAACGATACTCAAGTTGTAGAAACCCTAAATGTGAAAAAGTCAATCTTTCATAGACAGCCATATAAACATAAAGATAAACATTTATTTAAAAAATCAGAAATGGTAGAAATGACATAAAAACCGTGGGATAGTTGAAGTATTTACAAGTTTTACCAGGGTATAACCCATCCGCCTGGATCCGACTTGGATTTATGGTCAATTGAATTGAACCGAATCGTCTAACCATCTAACCCATCCCTCGAAACCAAACCAATCCCTCGAAACCAAACCCAATCCTCGAAACCGAACCAATCCCTGGAAAACCAAACCAAATCTGTCGGTTTTCAATAACTCAATTTAATTAAACCGAATTAAACCTCAATATACTGAATTTCGACATCTCTTTTCTCCATTTTTCCCCTTTCACTCAAACCCTAATTTGAAGCCTCTTTGAACTCTTTCAACCTCGAACCTCCAATTCTTCTACGTACCCAAAATCAACGGTGAGAACGAACGGAGAGAAAGAAGAATTCAGAGGAAATCGAATGCGATGGTGGTTAAAACGAGAGGAGGTAAGAGGAAGGATAATCCAACGAAGGAAGAGACTCGGAGAGTGAAGTTTGCGAAGGAGACGAGTCAGACGACGGCGGCGGAGGCCTCCGATAACATCGAGAAGACGACGGAGATGACGGAGACTGCGGAGAAGACGAGTGAGGACTCGAGGGAGACTACGGCGGGAACGAAGCCGACTGAGCCGACTGCTCCGACGACAGTTGTTGGTGGCCCATCTCCTCCAGCTCCTCCAGCTCCTCCAGCTCCTCCAGCAACTCCGGCGATTGGGACTCATTCTGGAGATGATGAGATTGAAGGTTCTGAAGAAGGAAATGAAGACGGAGAAGGTTCTGAAGAAGAAAATGGAGATGGAGATGGAGCTGAAGAAGGAAAGGATGATAAGAATGGAGGTTCCGAAGATGAAGCTTCTGAAAATGAAGCTTCTGAAAATGAAGCTTGTGAAGATGAAATGGATGATGATAATGGAGGTTCTGAAGAAGAAAATGGAGAAGGAGAAGAAGAGTTAGCAGATGGAAATAGAGAAGCCTCTAGAGAAGCAAACGAGAATGAGAATGAGAATCCACCAGAGAACGAGAATGAGAATCCACCAGAACCCGAGGTAAGAAATTATCACTTAGGTAGGAGTCTCCTTAGGTAGGGGAACTTGGATATAACTGTTTGGAGAGGCCTCCTGTTTGGATATAACTGTAGGGGAACTTGGATATAACTTGTAGCAAAATTGGTTATAAGTTTAGTATAACTTGAATATAAAACTTTGGTATAACTTGCAGGGTTTGAATGGAAATGTCGGACTCGATATAGTCAAACCAACGAGCATGTTCTTCAAGCCCAGCGAGTACATCAAGAAAATAAAGCTTGGCACAAAGTGTATGATAGCTAACGCGATTAAGACGCTAAAAGATCTGAGACCCAAGCTGTCTAACGCGGAGTGGAGCTGGTTCACGGAGCATCCCCAATTCAAACACATTTTCCACATGAAGACGGAGAATAACCATAGGGTACAGGGGATGTGGATGTTGTTGTTGCGTACTGCTGGTAGCGAGAGGCAGAGAGAGAGGTGGTTTATAGTGAATGGGGTTGCTATCCGTTACGGGCTGAGGGAGCATGGTTTGATATCTGGCCTATTCTGCCACAACTATCCTCTCGGCTACAAACAACTTGGTGGGACGAGGTTTGTTGATCGTCATTTCAAGGAAGGAGAATCTAGAAGGTTAGAGGATGTTAAGAAGAAGCTGGTGAACATGGGACCCCACAAAGACAGACTGAAGATGGCGGTTCTATTCTTCTTAGCTTCGGTTGTTTGTGCGCAAACCAAGGCTGGACACAAGGCTAATGATGTGTTGGAGGTGTTCCAGAGAGCAGTGGACGATCTTGACTACTGCAAGTCCTTTCCGTGGGGGAGATTTTCGTATGATTACATGCTGAAAGAGATATCTCACACAATGGAGCATTTTGGAGGAGTGGTGAAAGAGAAAACATTATGGCCGCTTCCAGGATTTTGTGTTCCACTAGAGGTATGCAAAATCCCATTAAACCAGTTAGTGGTTATTGTTGTGAACTGATGCAAATTTTTTTATGTGTAACAGCTTCTTGCATTCGAGGCAATTCCCAAGCTAGGAGTTGCGTTCAGACAGCCTGTTGATGGAGCTTCTCCCAACTGTCCGAGGATGTGCAAGAGCTCATTCAAAAGAAATGGATCCACAGGGGTGTCACTTACTGTGATAAACAAGGAACTGGGTAACACAACTGTAAGTCTTCCTGTGAACTAAAGTATTCCTGTGAAACTGTAGTAGAACTAAGGTAGTACTAGAAACCGAACTATGGAATAAGTTTTAAAAATAATTATGTTTGTGGTAGGTTATTGACAGCATCATCCCCACCAGAACTCCACAAGAAGAAAGACTGTTGGATGAGATTTTGGAAGATGAAGACGACGTTGATCAATCCGATATAGCTGTGGACAGTTGGGAGAAGTGTCTGGATGCAGGTGAAAAGATATTTTTTAAAGACATGTTCGACCAAGATGTAGCTGGGCGTTCAAAACAGCCAGAACTGATTGAAGATGCAGCAGGGGATGGAGTACAGATAGGTGAGCAGTCGGTTCAACTGGGAGATGTTATGACGTTGGTGAAAAAGACAATGAAACTGTTGAAGACAGTTGACAAGAAGGTGGACCAGTTGGATGGGAGACTGGACCAGTTGGATGGGAGATTGGCCCCTATTGAGGAGTTTGTCAAGGAAGCACAAGGCAAAGCAGCAGCCCCGATACTTCGGATTTGGAGACACATCCGTCTGGATTTCACCACCACATGGGCAACGGGTAGGAATTCTATATTGGGCATCGCAAATTTAGCCTAACATGTCGTAGAGTTTCTTCAGCTTCTTCATCTCCTTCGCCTCTTCGTAAGGATGAGTCATTGTCAGTAAAGGGGAAGGGAAACAGTAAAATCGTGAGAGAGAAAGATATTGGATTTTGGAGAGATGAGAGCAAAGATAATGGATTTTGGAGAGATGAGAGATCAAAGATAATGGATTTTGGAGAGGTGAGAGGAGAGAGTAGAGAGAGAGAGTGGTTGGGAAGTGACAATAGTGAGTAGACAGAGCACAATTGACGAGACAAGAGAGAGAGTCACGAGAAAGGAAAAGGAAGAAAAATAGAAGAGGGAATCTATCGAGTCTTTGACCGAAATAATTGAAAATTTTGGAAAATTTTCGTTTTGGCGCGAGTAAAAAAAATATTTTCCCCCCAAACATATTTGCTAGTAAAAGTGTTACCAAATATCTTCATAGTTCTATTTTTCGTGATTTATACAATTTTTAGTTTTACGTATAGTTTAAATTTGTGAATAAAGTTTTACTTGTCATTTTTACTCATTACCATGTAACCATAACCGATAAGTGCAATAATATTGTTAAAATAACCAGAATTATAGATTACTACTTTATAAGGTCCTCTTTATTAAGAAAGTGATCTTGGAAAGACTATATAATGCATAAGAGAAAATGTGATATCGATGAATCAATGCTAGTTAATATTTGTTATTTTGCACCAGTCTTGTCGATGAATGTGATGTTGATGAATTAGTCAAGTGATTGTGCTTGTTCATTAACAATTACGTGTGTTGGATTAGAGGGGATTATGTCAAGTTAATATCAGTTATCTACTAACTTAGTAACACCTAGTTTTACTAGTTTTCCGTGGTTTTCCAATAAATAGCTGAGAGTTTCAAAACAGAGAAACATAAAGTAAAAGCAGAGAATACATACGTAGGTTCTTAATTATACTCTTCGCTATTTCGTCCTCATACATAGATTTATAAAGGAGAAATTCGGGTATACTTAGTTCTACTTAATTATACCTAGTTATACCAATCCGATTAAAAAGCAAAGCAACACTCCAACTTCAAAATACAAAAAGCAACATACCAAGTTCAAAATACAAAAAGCAACATACCAAGTTCAACATACCAAAAGCAATAACATATCAAAAGCAACATACCAAAAGCAACAACATATCAAAAGCAACATACCAAAAGCTCTAGTTCGGTTCACTTGGATTGTTTGGTTCACTTGGATTATTAGTACGCACTCCAAACAACAGCCAACTAAACCCGAAATTTGTCCTCGGTCGCCTTACATTTTGTGTCCTTTTACGCCGTTCTCCAACTGATGGATTCCTATTAACCTTTTTCCTTCCCTTCCTCGTTTGCTTTTTTGGAGGTATGATCTGGAGCAGTTTGATGTGATCTGGTACATTCCATTCAGACTTATCCGGCACAGAATAAATGGTCCTGTAATAAGCCATTGCCCAAAGTTCTGTCCAGTAATACTGTGAGCTCAACTGATGATACTCTATGTTGACCTCACGTCGACGACCATGAGCAGCAGGAACCTCAAGGAAATATAAGTAAGCAGCAAGTCCGTGAAGACAAGGATACTTTTCATAATCATATACCTTACAGCTACATGTCTTCGCTATCAAGTTCACCAAATAAACCTTCCCATCGTCAGTGTCGGTTACCTCGTACTCAAGATCATAACTATTCAGCTCACGCACTGGCGTTTTCTCCTTGATTATTGTATCCAACAGTGGTATCAAGGCATCCCTAAACGCGCTATTCATCGACTCCACACTGTTGCTAGTGTCCAAGTTGTATCTACAACCTGGAAAATACACCCTAGCCCATGTTTCTCTCTTAGTGTTTTCCTCCAAATATTTGAAGGTTGAAGGATATCTCACCTTAAAAGATGCATAAGCAGACTCGAACTCATGCAATGTGTAATACCTAGCCAACTCCATAAATCTCCATGCCACTACGGCTTTGATGGTGTTACAAGCATGATTTCTCACATTCTGAGCTAGATGCCATATACAATGGCCATGGTGAGATTGTGGATACACATTTGCTACAGCGGTGATGAGGCTCTGATTCCTATCGCTCATAAATACTATTTCAGACGAGTCTGGTATAACAGTTTTCAGCATCTCAAAAAACCAAGTCCAACTAGCATTATTCTCACCGTCCAGTACCCCAAACGCGAGGGGATAATGGTGACGATTAGGATCTTGAGCTTTAGCAAATACTAGTACACCACCATATCCGTTCTTCAAAAACGTTGCATCCACAAGAATCACTTTCCTCATGACCTTAAACCCTTCAATGCAAGCTCCTAAAGCTATGAAAAGGTACTTGAACTTTCCTGCCTCATCCAACTCCACCTTTGTTGTTGTTCCGGAATTAACCTGCTCTAGCATGTGCAAGTAGCTATACAACATCTTGTAGCTGTCTTCTGAATTACCACGCAACTCACGCATAGCTAGATTTTTCCCTCTCAAGGCTGTAGAGTAAGATACTGATACACCCAATTTTAACTTTATTAAATCCATGATATCTCTCGGGAGAGGAGTCCTCAGTTTTCCAGGATATTCCTCATTCAAAAAAGTTGCAACTAATTCTGCAGAGCCTTTCCTCTTGATGTTGCAGCTATTACTTTGACTAGTCCGAGAGCATGTATGCACACCCACGTACCTCCTAACAGAAAAAATATCCGTAACTCCAATCCTCGCAGCTCGCAATCCCCATTTACAGCTTTCATAACAACATTTTAACACCAACCGTTTACGATCAGATTTTTTGATAACATAACGAAAGCTTTCACCAAATGCAGCTCTATCCACCACCTCTTGAAGTGATCTCTTGTTTGGAAATTCCTGCAGCTTGAACAGACCCAAACCGTCTCCCCATTCCTCTATAACTTGACTACATTTCAGTAAAGGTGGCTGCTCAATATACGTAACTCTCATAACGGTTTCTATATTAGCACTGCTATCCATCTCAGCTGCAGTCTCCGTCTCAGCTGCAGTCTCCGTCTCAGCTGCAGTCTCCGTCTCAGCTGCAGTGTCGTCTGTATCCATAAAATCATCATGTGTTGTATCATCACCATTCTCTGCCTGTAGATTTTCTTGCCCCTTTTCAACGTACAGAGTTATGGCGTTAGATCCGACTTCTTCATTATCATTTCCCTGCAACACTTCGTGATTCATACCAAACGAACTTCCGCCCACTCTCGACAGCTTATCTAAGTGGTGATCCGAGTTACTCGTCTCCTCCACTAACAAAAGACTTCTACGGTTGTCTTTGTCAATGGAAAGAAGGTAACCGAACAACTCATCATCATCACAAATTCTGCACTCTTCTGATACTTCACATCCAAACACCATCGGCTTGTACCTCAACGCCAGTTTTACATTCCTTTCATCCAAACTCAGCTTTTTATACAACCTTTCTTCTATCATTGCCAAAGTTATAGCCTCCACTGTTGTCTTCATGGTTATACAAGAGATGTGATCTCTGAATTTGAAATGTAAGCACATGTGTTTGGAGATAGCATCCTGCAAAACAACAAAATAAAGTTATAGTTAGACCAGTTGCTCTTTGTTCTACTTAGTTTTAATCAGTTATACTAGTTTTATCTAATTCTACAAATCAATTGAAATTGAGGTTTCGGGTACTATAAGCTCAATATGTGATTCATCTCAATCCCATACATTCAACCATATGCTTGCATTGTTTCACATGAGACAATTGCTCCACATATCAAATCTCAAATTAATCATCCAATGCTCAATGCAGATCGAGGGAGAGAGAGAAGAGAACCTGCATTTTGTCCTACTACTCTAGTCGGAAGGAAGCTTTGCCGGTGGAAATGTTTTCGTCCGGCTGCATCGACGAAGAGGATCAGATTTCGGGAAGAGCTTTGATGAGGCGGGGACGACGAGAGGACGAGCAGCAGCTGAGCTGGGGGAGAGGAGAGCCCGAAGATCTATTTCGAGGTCTTTATTTTTCATTTAATTTATTATTTGATTTCAATCCAATCAATTGAGGCAATTGCAATTCGATTTCCATACCGCAACCGAGAGCTATCCGACCAAACCCGAGTTTCAGACCAAACCCACCCCAAACAAATAAACCAATTTCGATTTTCCAATTTTTTTTTTATTTCGCCCACGAAAGGCGTTTTTGTCTTTTTACTCTTCATTAACTCTAGAGGGGCATAAGCGATTGACAAAGCCCATAAGATATTTTGCTTTTCACATTTAGGGGCTCGGTAGCAATTACCTCCAGTCAGAGAGAGAGACAGTAGTGGAGAGCGAGGAGTTGCCTTTTTCCCTTTTTCTTTCAGTTTTCGGGGAAAACGACACAGTTTCTAATAGATTAGATGTTAATAAGTTTATTAATTGTTTGACCATCAAATTTGTTGGACCGGGCCTGTGTAAACCTGATTACATATTGCGTAGACATTTAGTTACTTGTTTATATGATATGCATATGATAATGCTAAATCTCATAAGGAAATATATATAACAACATGATTAGGAATCCAAAGAAAAAAGGAAAACAAAACTCTACCCTAGTATAGGAAGTTTGATATAAAATTCCAAATAGTTTTTATTTATAACTGAAAATACATGTTTCTATATTTCTTTTGGTAGTAACAGAAAAAAACTTAGCGAGAGAGGATGGAAGATATTGACAAAGCTATCCTTGAGTTCACCATCTTCTTCTTCTTCACGATCATATGTTGTTGTTGCTGTTGCCGTTGCCGTTGTAATGGTTCCGTTGAGTTACCTCCCGACCAAACTCCAGAGACTCAACAAGACATTGAAACCGGATTGATAAAGGGCTTACTGTTCAAAGATATCAAAGAAAAAGACGACGAACAAGAAGAAAGGTGCGGTAAACGTTGTTGTCCAATTTGTTTGGAAGAGTACGAGGATGATCATGAGATTAGTCGTTTGAAGAAGTGCAGACATATTTTTCATCGTTTTTGCATTGTTTCTTGGCTTAAACTGAAATCAATCTGTCCAAGTTGTCGTCGTTCTGTTTAATTTATTACTTCTTTTTACTCATTGAAGAGTAAAGACTATCAATAGTTTACATTAAAAAAGTTTTACTCGAAGGTTGAAAAGCTAAAATCAAACAACTTTCCAAATTTTTACTGAATGGGTCTCTACTTTAACTGTACCAATCTAAGAACAAAACAGAGAAAGTAAGCACGAAGAAAAACAGTAAGAGAAAGGTTCTGCTGCTACTGTTACGTTGGATTGCTTGAGAAAGCTCTCTGTTTCCAAGCTCCACGTTTTTAGTGTCATGCTGAGTGAGAAACAGGACACAAGGCACACACACACAAAAAGAGAGACTGAGTAGGAGTAACTAAGTCCTTTACCTGGTCATATAAAACCTCAATCTGTTGGGCTTGTTGCAGAATATGAGTTGCCATCAAGTGGTTCAACGCAGACATCTCCACCATCTTAGTCTCCGTCTGCCTAGCCCCATCTAACCAAAAAAAATTACAAAACGTAAATACATTAACTCAAGCAAGTTTTTTAGATAAAAGAGTTGTTGTAGTCTTGTTACCTGAAGGGCTTGTGTTTCATCTTCTACAAGTTGCTGTTGTACCCTACGAGGCTGGGACTGAACTTCATCAGCTTCAATGGGCTCCGGAGTTGCGTTAACTGGACTAGCTTCCTTACGGATCCTCTTAGGTTTTCTTCTCGGCATAGCTCTGTTAATGATACCTTGGAAACGAGTAGCTCTGAGCTGGTCAAACTGTGAAGTAACCGAATGAAGCTTCTCGCTCAGAATCAAAACCACTCCATGTTTGTGTGCTATAGTATCGGCATTGAAGCTATCAGCTGCGAGGCCGAGCCATCCTTTGGAGTTCGCTTCTTCGTTTCTAATGCTGTTTTTCAAGATATCGATCTGTTCTTTGCAAGCTTTAATAAAAGCTGTAATCTGCCCAAGTTTTGATAATAAATACACAAAAGTCTAACAATCTTGTTCAATGCTTTAGCTCTCAGATGACTTAACTTACTTCTTGTTCAATGCTATCTTTTTCATGTTCGGTAGTCCGGTGCATATCAACATAATCTTTTCGATGTTTCAACATGAACTGATCCAACTCCTTGATGCTTTCCAGCTTCATTGACAACAACATCACACAAGCCCTAATAATGATTGAATCGGCTAATAAGGGTTACTGTTTTGAAAGCAGTTGTGGTGAAAGGAGATGTCTCCTTTGGTTTGTGTATGATGAAAGAAGCCATTGTTAGACTGCCACACACACACACACACACACAATGCAAATGAATGTGATGTATAAAGCAGCAACCTTTAGGATGAAAAAGAGGGACTCACACCTCGTTATAGCCATCAGAAACAGCGGCTTTCCGGACAGAGTCCTTGAAATCCTCTGCCCTGTCTCTGAATCTCGACATTCTTATCGATCAGTGCTTCCTTCCTCCGTATCAATCAGTCAGTCAATTGCATTAGAAGCACCAGTTTCTTTGGACTGTAGAAAAGAAAAGAATGAGACTTTCGATCCGTGTAAGAAGCGCAAGCGGAATCCAAGAACAGAGGACTCAGGAGGGGAGAGAGAGACACAAAGACTCTTTACTTTCTTCCAGTTTTGTAAGAATAGAGCTCAACGACATCGTTTCAATGGTTGTACAGTTGTCTCATTTAACTTTTTTTTTATTATTTTCTTTTACTGCTTTTTCAGTTCCATAAAGAAGATAAATACTTTATAAATTAATTAATAATATTAAAACTATGATAATTTATTAATCTATATAATTACTAATTTAACGAAATTTTATTTTTTTTATTTATAAATATTTTTTTTGTGTGTGTGTTTAACATGATTTCGTGATTTTATATACTAATTAAATTTAGTAAATTTATATTTTGTCTTTTCTAGTAAACTACATATCTTATAACATAAATGCATTTTATATATAATTCAATAAAATAACACTAAAATATTGAAACACAAAAAAATATTGATAAGTTTCATTATAAAAGAAAACAAATAATACAATGTTTTGTTTATGTTCATATAAACCTTTTCTAGTTTTATATATAATAATTATTAATTTATGATTTTAATAGGATTATATATTTATTTATGAGTTTCAATAAAAAAAATTCTTATTTTTTTATCAAATTATGTTAGTGCAGATTAAATCTTAGAAACCAAAACACCATTGACATATTGAGCTCCAATGAGTATAAAAAAGAGAGAGAGATAGTTGAATCTCAGAGCCTTAAACATGAAAGTTTGTTTCAGGTCAGGCTCTGGATGACTCATTCAATAGCTGCTGCAGCAAACTAGGGTCTCTTTCCTAGCATTGTACCCATTGGAGTCTATGATCCTAAGTAACGATGAGTGCAATCTCTAAAGCAGCTGGGTTCCTATCACGGTTGCATGGTCCAAAAACAAAAGCTGGATCCGGTTAAGACATCTCTTTATCTCCTCTACTAGGTTCAACAAGTTTGGGAAGTTCAGCTGTTGTAGCATTGCTTCCCAAGCTTGTACGAAGTGAGCTTCAAAGATGACTCGGTTTTGTCATACACATTCATTCATTAAATACATAGTCAACTTCAAATAAAACATCTGACTTTTGTTGAACACAGGAGAACAGATGAAACTAGAAGAATTCAATTATAGCAAAAGAAACATCTAAAATGATTTGATTATTTCAAGTCTCAGATTGACTAAACAAATACGAGTTCACATGTGCTTGAAGCTGGGGGAACAAGCGTCAACTCCATTGTGAGTATCTCAACGTTTGGAACATCTGCATCAAACATGAAAGTTGCTGTCCTTAAGTTGGGAGCGTTTCTCAAGATGTAAACCGCAATGTCTCTATCTCGCGGTCTCCCAACGTACCGTGACCAGTTGAAAACTCGTAGACTCGGCAGCATGCATTCAGGAACACAGCTCGGCTGGTACCAAGCAAACTTATCATCAGTCTTTATATCTCCATGGCACTAAAGACCAAAGCAGAAGAAGAACAATTAGAAATAAAAAAAGAATGATAAGTTTATGAAAGAGAAACTTACATCTAGTATAGAGATGTCCAACACTCGCAAGTTAGGCGCATCTTTGAGGAACTGAGCAAGGAGATCCAAAGAATCATCTTTGCACACGCACAGCTCCAGATGTTCAAGCTCATCCAAAACAAAACCCTCCTCCTCCACTTCTGAGCATACGGTGAGACGCTTGACAGATGGGATCGATTCAACAACACTCTTGAGAGAAAACGAGATACGCTTCCCTAAGATGAGGCATATTCTTAAACAACCAAAGACTCTTATTCCAATCCTCGAGTTTGAGATACTGCAAACAAGGAGTGTCTATCTCGTACTGATCAAAGTGCCAATTACAATCAGGTAAAGAGAGTGTTAACCTCCGCACGCAGCAACGGGAAGGCAGCAGTGAACATCTGCGGATACTCGTCTTCGATAAAACGCACCTCTAGATCTTCAAGAACGCGTGACACATAGACAGAAGGCTCTGAAGGGAGACGACAACCCGTAGAAGGAACATCCTTGAGAATCATACACCTGAGTTTCAAGACCACGAGGGATTCACAGGTAAACAAGCTACTTGGAAACATGTTTGCATTACTCTCTGAATAATAAGAAACTTCCAGGGTCACGGACACGGCGAGAAACCGCGGTTTGGAGCCAGAGTTTGATATCTTCTTCAGGGTTGATTTTGGAATCGTGAGACTCCCATAGCTCAAGACATAACCTTTCTATGACGGGAGCTCTGTGTAAGGGGAGGTTCTTGTTGATGAAGTCTCGGAGTGATTTGCCTTGGTTGTCACTGTACTCGAGTTTAGGTAGAGACATCCAAAGGAACTTCCATCGTTTAGACAAGACGCTGGTGGAGACGGCAAGCTTTGTCGGAACAGAGGATAGTATCTTCACCAGCAGCTCATCAGGTAACTCGCTGATCTTGCCCATTATCTTAACGAAATTCAAGTACACTGTTACTACTTGTGATCTTTGTCTTCCCTAACACAAGAAAACAAGACAGTAAGACTCAAAAAGGAATCGTCTTTTGAGAACATAAGCAAAACCCTTATGAATAACGATACTTAAGTTGAGAAAGAGAGACCTCTCACCTCTTACAAAGAAGGGTTTTCGCTGCGGCGAATCGGAGAAGAAAGGCTATCTGAATCGGAGAAGAGTGTCTCTCGGTCAGAGAGTGAGAGAGACCGTGGAGACGAGGAGAGACAGAAAGGTCTTGCCTTTTCCTTTTCTTTTCACAGTTTTCGAGAAACACGGCACCGTTTCAAGGAATGAGAAACGATGGCGTTTTAAGGAACAAGAAAACGACGCCGTTTTCAAATTAAACAAAAACGGTGGCGTTTCGTGAATCGTAAAGTTCTCTCCTTTAGGTCTTTCATCTCTCTCTGTCTCGTCACGGCGACTCACTGTGGAGTTTGGATATTCAGACAAAATCTCGAAGCTTTCACGACAAAGCTTTCAAATTTGGTCATCATGACGGGTAAGTTCGATCGAATCTTCACTCTCCCCATGGAAGATCGATTGGATTCGTATTGATCTTAATTTATTGTAAATTAGATTGGGAATTTGTTAATTGGTATGTGTCTGTATCTATGTAAAGAGTATAAGGAGGAACAGGAGATGGAGATTGAAGCTCTTGAATCTATACTTGCCGATGACTTCAAAGGTTTTGTCTTTTCTAAGACTTTTAGCTTTTATTATCTCTTCATCATCATCGTTGAGGAAACTGAATTTCTTTACTTACTTTATATTGTGACAGAGATTCACACTGGCGAAAGTGGGCTTAACACTTCGAATCGATGCTTTCAGATTACAGTCACTCCTCAGGTATATATTATTACCTCACACCCTTCATCTCTTATCTTTAGCTGTATGTGGAAAGGCTTGTGTGTTGTAATAAGTGTAGACAAGTATTTCTATGTTCAACATTAAGTATCCTCTGTTTTTTTGGGGGTTGTTTGCCATTCTCTCCTGATTCTCTGCTTCTTTCTTTTGTCTCAAATAGGATGATGATCTAGATGAGTCATCATCAATCCCACCAGGTTACTACTACTACTCTTTAAGAAAAAACATCCCTTACCATATGCCTCTTCTGTGGTTTTTCTATGTCTTAGAGCTCTTAGTTTGTCTTTGCAGTTCAGCTTGGTTTGGTTTTCTCGCACACAGAGAATTACCCAGATGAGGCACCTCTCTTGGATGTTAAAAGGTAATTCTTGTTTACACCATTTTTACCCCAACTTATACAGATATATAATGATGATGACGCTCATGTGGGTAATGTGTTCTTCCAGTATTAGAGGAATCCATGTTGGTGACCTCACCATCTTAAAAGAGAAGCTTGAACAAGAGGTAAACTCTCTCTCTTACACTGTTACCGCTTGTTTATAAAATTATTTTCCTTAAGAGGAAAACTGGAAAGGTCGCTAATTAATGGCTAGCTTCATGGATCACAAACCCTCTATGCTGTTCAGTTTTTTGATGTCGTGGTTATAATTGGAACTAAGAACTTCATCGTACCGTTTTAACAGGCGACTGAAAATCTTGGTATGGCAATGATGTATACATTGGTCTCATCAGCAAAGGACTGGTTGTCTGAACATTATGGGCAAGATGATGGGGCTGACTATGCTGAGGAAGAAGCCGCCAAAGAGGATGAGGTATTGCAGGCTACTGTTTTGTTCATGAGCTATGCGTTCTTCTCTTTTGTTGTCTTCCAGTCTAAATTTTTCGATACAGGTAATTGTTCCTCATGGAGAACCTGTTACTCTGGAGACATTTGTGGCATGGAGAGAGAGATATGAGGCAGAGCTTGCACTTGAGCGAGCCAAGTGAGTAACTTCTCCTGCATATTCTTGTTCCCTTGCGCTTTATACACCAACTACTATTGGTTTCACAGAGTAATTAACATTTAATCTGTTGTGGCCTTTTTGAATAAACTTGAAAGACTGATGCCAGAGTCTGCTCTTACGGCACCCAAGGAGAAGAAGCTTACAGGAAGACAGTGGTTCGAGAGTGGCAAAGCGGTAATTCTCCTCAGAATCTTTGTTGCAACTACTTTTTCTAAACAGATAGAGTCGCTGTTAACCATCTATCTGTCTTGTGCCAATTTTCAGAGAGGAGTAGTGGTCACTGCTGATCAAGAATCTGAGGAGGAAGATGATGAAGACATTGACTTTGAAGACGATGACTTTGAAGGTAATATGCTCTTTCTATTTTGGTTTACACGCCAATTTTTCCATAAACAAAGTAATGTTTCTCAGTGGTCATAATATTCGTTTGCTCAATACAGATGATGAAGAAGACATGCTTGAGCACTATTTGGCTGAGAAATCTGATGCTTCTGCTCCCACATCAAGGGCCTGAAGCTAGGGAGGAGCCTTATTATACTGAGTTTTAAAGCTCTTTTCTGGATAGAGATCAGGATGCAAGAGACTGGCCTTACATTGAGTAGCATTCAGTCTCCACATCCACAGTTTTCCCAGCTTTGATCTGCTCAAGAGTACTGGAGATTTACATTTGTCTTTTATCTTATATTAATCACCTTCACCTTCTGTTCGTTTATAAGAACAAATTATAAGAGAATGTCGCCGAGTTCGTAACTTCTTTTGTTTATGATCAAATCTCAAAAGACAATTAATTAAATCTTGTTTACAAGAAGGGGTCATTAGTGTATTCCATTCATTACCTATAAAGTTAAAGAACATATAAGCAATGGAAAGCTATGTTTATATAGCTAATAAACATTAATGCTATCAAAGTATATAGTTTCTAAATAATGACATGTCACAGAGAGTACAATACGCCTTCTTCGCTTGGATTTTAACTTTAAGACAAACCCTGCTGGGACTCTTAGATGCAGGATCATTTTATAGCTAGACACAACCTTGGTCTGTCATAGCTTGAGCTATATTCAAAAATGCTGCAATTGTTGCTCCGTGTAGAAGAGCCCTGGACAAAGAAAAAGACCATTTCTTAGTGACCCCTTTTTAACCTTTCCAATTCACAATAGTACAGACCATCTTATAGATAAACTTACTCAGGACTCTCTTTCTGATAACCGAAATCATTAGCTGCTTTGAGAGCTTTCTCATAAGTCTGCTTCAGTGCTTCCTGTCATCAAATACCAGAGCAATTATCTTAATAGGCCAATTAATTTCCACAGAGGCCAAAACTAGCGTAAGAAATGTTGCTACCTGTAATCTAGACTCAAAATCTTCTGCTGACCATTGCATTGAATTAGATTCACGGAGTTCTTCAATTTCTCCGGCAGCAACCTTCATCAGAGTTAAAACAAATTTATCTATCATCAATTGGATAATCTAAAGATGATTTACTGGTGGAAAAGACCAATAAAACATATGTTAAATGAAGAACTCACTCCTCCAGCTCCAGCAGCAATGGCAGGAGCAATCAGAACATTCGCCTTTCTGAAAACATCAACTGCTTCAGCTGTACACGGCATGTTTGAACCTGCAGTTAAAAAAAAGCCACATTCCTACTACTTAGAACGAACTGAGAAGCTCTGAAAACTATTTTCTCAAATAATTTAATCTTACCTTCTACCAGTAAGCGACAGCCTGCATTGACCAGATTAATAGCATCTGCTTGATCAACTTCATTCTGAGAAGCACAGGGGAACGCCACATCACACCTTTCATTCCACGGCTTTACTTCATCAAAGTACTTCGCCCTTGCATACGTCTTTGAATAGTCTCTGCGTGTACAGTTGGTTTCTCAATAATTTTAGGCAAGTGTGACAAATAATACCACATAATATTTGTGGAGAAGTATGTACCTCAGACTTCTCTGTTGGGATTTTATATCTCTCAAGAAGGCAAGTTTCATATAATCAAATCCATCGTCATCCACCAAATATCCTTTTGAATCTGTAAAAAGTTTGCATCAGTAAAAAAACCTGAGACATCGCCTAACTGTTCATCTGGCAGATCCAGGCTTCTACTACCTCAACTAAAAAACATGAGATGATGATTGATTACAAATATAAAACGGCATCAATCAACTAAAAAGGTTGCTTTGTATCTGAAACGATTAGGTGAGTGAATCACCTGAAACTGTAACAGGGTGAGCCCCACAGGCAATTAGCTTCTCTACAACATGCATCGCTATCTTCCCGCAACCACTCACAACACATCTGAAATCAATTTCTTGCTGATTAGGTAAACTCTAACCTCGGTAACTAGTAGAATACCATGTAAGAACACATATTCAAAATGGTCAAGAAAGAAACCTTAATCCCTTTATTTCTTTATTCATATCTGCAAGCATTAGTCGTGCAAAGTACACCTGGAAGGACAAAAAATGAATGTGAATTCATTTGCAGTCAAACTGTAGAGTGTGTGCACAAAAGAAGAAGATCCTTACCACGCCATAGCCACTAGCTTCAGTTCTGAGGCTAGAAGCAGCCCAATATATCCGTGGTCCTGTAAAACTTCCCTGCATAAGTAATTGACACAAAGATATAACATCCAAGACTCTTTATAATCTCCCAACAAACAAATGATTACTGGGAAAGTAACAGCTGATGACATTGAACACTGAATATTACCAAAAGATAGGAAAACATATACAGATCAGAAAAAAGACTCAGCGTGCAAGAGTTTTCAGTACCTGAAACTGACCAGCAAGCCGTCTGTACTGTCCGAAAAGATATCCCATTTCCCGAGTACCAACACCAACCTCTTCTGACGGAAGGTCCTAACATACATAATAGATTAGAACTCATTGCGGTAAAAATATATACTTTCTAATGGGAAAAGACTATTCTACTTACTTTGTCCGGACCCATATATCTGTACATCTCATTCATGAAACTTTGGCAAAATCTCATAATCTGTTAATGTAGCAAAATAACAGATCAGAACAGATCCAGAAAACCACTTGTGGAGACAGAAAAGTAAGGGGCAAGGTATCACCTCGTTGTCACTTCTTCCTTTAGGATCAAAGTCGCTTCCACCAGAAGCCCCTCCAAGTTTATAAGGTGACAAAGCATTTTTCAACGTCTGTGAAGGATGATTACAAAACCATCACAAGAACCATTCAAAATCATGCAAACAGAGAGTTAAGGTAGCCACCAAAAAAGAAACACTGTACCTGCTGAAAGCCAAGAAATTTGGCGATGCTCAAGTTCATGGATGGATGAAACCTTATACCTCCTCTACATGGGCCCAGTGCTTGATTGAACTGCACTCTAAAGCCTCGGTTTACATGTGTTTCACCTCGGTCATCAATCCATGGAACCCGGAACACTATCATACGTTCAGGTTCTAATAGCCGCTCCATAATGTTGACATAACTGAAATGAAATCAAAATGAGTTGGACACAGTCTGCTGATATATATATTTCATAAAAAGATGATAAGCATATCGTAAACTTACTGAGAATTCTTTGCAATTACCCGCTCTAGAGCATGCACAGATTCTTGTACAGACTGAATAAATTCAATCTCATTAGGATCTCGTTTCAGGGCTCCCTCAACAATTGAACCAGCACTCTTTGACATAAGAGCTTCATTGAGAGAGAAATGTACAAACAGTTAACAAACCAATAAGCAAGGAAAGACACTAATATGCATTTGAAGCAATACTTGTAAATAAACTTACTCTTCACATAGATGGGCTTGTCAACAACAATCTTATCCTTGGAGGCCGTTTGGAGACGGAGAGCCTCTTTGTGTAGCAAACTATTGTTGTGTTCTTCCAACGCACTCATCTGCATGTTTCTGCTTCCTTCATTCCCGTACGGGTTTCTCCGATGTTTCCTACCATACTCTCTGCAGACAGAACAGAATATCCTCGCCGTTCCTTCTTTCATATCGACATAAGCCCACTTGTACGTGTCAGCCCACTCCTCTCTCCACCGTTTGACAACTTTCTTCTTTCTCTTCGCCGACGTCTGCCCCTTTGACATATCTTGATCCTCTCCCGGAAGATCAGATACCAAAACCATATGCTTTGTCTCATCATGTTCCCCAGTGGAAGGCTCCCTTGGCGTCCCTCCGATCAGAGAATTGCTGGCGAAAGCGGCTTCATCCTCTCCAGTTCCAATTTCTAAATCAATCTCTTCCCCAAGATTGGTTACAACAAGCTGATGCCTTTGTGCCTGCTGTAATAAGTTAATATCATCCATTGAAGGATTCATCCCTAGCCCACCTGTTGGCCCAAACATTCAGCATCACAGTTGTAACCCCACCTTAGCTTCTCTTCTGCTGACTAGCAGCAAGCATACAACACCCGAGATGACAACCTAGTCCGCAACAGAGACAAAGGATACCACAATTAGGACAAGTCCCAAAAATAAGTTTAGATGTAAAAGGCTAATTATCATACATACAAGAAACCACCAGCCACATGTGTTGTTTCATGGCACACTAGACTTCATCCATCAAGCAAATAAAAACGCCTCAGGATGAGAACAAAAATAAATAAAAAGGAAATCCAGACTAATCTCAAATCAAGTCTCTGCAATAACATGAAAATTACAGTTGGAACTTTCCCTAAACAATATAAACTGCTGCGAAAATAAAGACCATACACAATCTGTTAAACCCTTTTTGATCATCCACCAGAATCGCTAGTTATATTCCTATAAGCTTGTGAACATATTCATCAATTACAAATCCAGATAAGGGACTGAAGAATCGTCCAAAACATCAATAGATTCAAGACACATAACTTAGTACTCGAAAAGTTTGTGTATTTTTCCGCAGAAACCAATTCCAAGATACTTCAATCAAAGCAAATCTAACATGTATCACAAAATCAAAAAGCTGACTTTGGCATTTCAAAACCCAATACCCTGCAGTAGATACTATTTCCAAGTCCAAAAAGCTAAGCTGAGAAAGAAAAAGAAAAAAAGATTGAAACTTTACTTTTGACTGTAGCGGCGAGTCGCCGAGAAAGAGTGAAACCTAGAAAGACAATTGTCACTAAAGAGACAAGAAGATGCTCTGCTCTTCAACTATGTCACGATAACTTTACTTTCCGTCGCCGATTGTGATGGTGGAGGTGGGAGGGCTTTGAGCCGAGATAAAGAGATGCGACCAAAGTGATTGTTTGCAGACGCGATTATATTACATACCAAACCAAAATGAATGAAACACAATATAGTTCCCAAATCAAAGTATTTTCTTAATACGTAAAAAGTGGAAACTACTAATTAAGAGTTTAATCTGATTTAATTTATTAAACAAAAAACATTGATTTTTATTACAATATACAAAAAAATGATATTTTCATTTTTACGATATTATTATTGTATCAAGTCCAATAATCTAAAACATTTATCTATCTTCTATACTATTATTTAAGAACTGAATTTTATTACTTTGTTATGTTCTCCATAATTTTAGTCTTATTCACTATTTTTAATAAATACTTTTAACTAAACTTATTAAATTTCTAATATCTTTAATGAATAATTATATAATTCAATATTTAACTAATTACAAATTTATATAACAAAAATTATCTGAAAATAAATGGAAAACATGTTTGAAAAAAGAAAAAGATAATTTCATGTATTTGTTTTATGTTTATCTACATTATTCTTTCTTATTAGTTAATTTTTATAATTAGTAGTATATATACACATATAATAATTAGATTTATCAATTATTAAAATAATACTATAATAATTGATCATTATATAATTTAATTTTAAATTCATTTATAGTTTTTATGCATAATTTATATTATAATATTACAATATTTTAATTATACATATGGTTTTAGATATGTTATATCTATTCGATTTTTTTACAGTCGATTTAGTTATCATTTCCGTATATTGGATTGCATTTAATTCTCTGAATTAATTCAACTATAATACTTTTATGAGAAATATATTAAAATTTTGATTAGTTTTCTTATTTGCATTTAGGTTGGTTGTTGTCTTCCTTAATTTTAATATAATCTATTATTTTAGATATAAGGTTGATTAGTCGAATCACTCATATTGTGAGTATAGCGAGTTAGATATATTTGTTTTTTTATGGTTTACGTAGTCGGACTAATAAAATTAAGTATCCAGACTCTGTTTAACAAAATTCAATTGATAATTAATTTATAATATACAATAATTAAAATATTTAATGTACTGAGGTACATACATAAGTAACTGATACATTTTTTGAAACTCATGAACTTATATCAAATTTCGAATCACTCATATTATGAGTATACTGAATTACATATAATTATTTTTTTATGGTTAATGTGGCCGGACTAATAAAATTAAGTATCCAGACTCCGTTTAACAAAATCCAATTGATAATTAATATATAATATACAATAATTAAAATATTTTATATATTGAGTTACATAGATAACTAACTGATACATCTTTTGAAGCTCATAAACATATATCAATATTTACAATAATTAAAATATTTTATAAATCTAAATAATTTTATGTCTTACGTTTATTGAAAAGTAAACTAAAATTTATTTTATATAATCTAAAAATGAGAATTCATATTTACTTTGGTATTTTGATTATTTTTATATTAAACTCCACAAACATAAAACATAAAATTTAAAAGCAAATTTAATATCAGGAAAACATATAATTGTAATAATGAAAAATATAAAATATTTACCTCGTTAAAATATTTAGTGTTATGTTATTTATAATATATATCTCTTAAAAATAAGCTGTAAAAAATTGTGATTGTATTTGAGAAATCATATTATATAAGTAAAATATAATTTATAGATATTTTTGCTGTAAACAAAAGATATTATAGTCAACTAAATATATGAAAAATAAATAAAAAATTTCAACAATACTAATTATAAACTATTTTTGATCAATTAGACATATATCAGTTTATATTACTTAATTAGTTTATGTAATCATCTAAGAAATTAGATAGATATATCAAAATATTTATATTACTTTGAAAATATATATTTTGTATTGTTTAAAATTATGTTTTAAAATAAATAATTTTTTTTCTAATATCAAGATTATCTTTCTGAATTTGTTTTTACAAAATCACATTATATACAAATATATATATTCATCTAAGAAACAATAGATATAAAAGCAATTAATTTATTACTTCAAAAGTATATTTTATGTTTTTTTAAAAATAGTTTTAAATAGAATATTACTATCTTGTGAAACTTCCTCTTTAATGAAAGCATATTATATATGCATATATTTTTTGTATGCATTTTATAAAGCTACATTTTTGTATGCATTTTATAAAATCCAAAATGTATGTACATATTTAAAAAGTTATAGGTTGTCTATTTTAATTATAACTAAAAGTCAATACAGAATTGTAGATTTTATTAAAGAACATTTATACTATTGTGTATAATCTAAAAGAAATCCATACATACATCCTGATGTGTTAGAAGAATTGTATACTATTATATTTGTTGAAAACATTATATACGATTTATGTATGAAAATACCAGAAATTAAAACACATATATAACAATATTATATAAAACACATTATGTTATTTAATATGAGACAAAGTATATATAATTTGGTAGAGGGTAAATGCTCCATGACATGTAAGGTCAAGAGAACAACAACATATACAACTCTATTAATAATTGTATGTACCCAATGTAATCTATCTATCTTATTAAAACAGGAACATTACAACTTTTTCTAGGTGGATTTTTAAAGTTGGACCTCATATATTTAAATTAAATGTCTCATTCTTTATATATAATACGTACCATAGTCTAACTTTGCATTGATGTATTTCCTTAAATACAGTTCTTCTTTTTGTCTATATTCCATATATGATTTTTACATTTATTACATGTCGATTTAGATAAGATATATACTAAGAATACTAAAAATATTAATTGTACTATAATTACCCTATACAATTCATTTTAAATTAATCAGTATACTTTCATTGGCCATATTAATTTTATTAGTACTAATAACATTAGGTAGATAAATCATAGACATATAACATATACATAAAGATATGACTATTCTTATAACTACGTTGGGCCTAATCTACTTTCTAAAACAAATAACACATAGCTTCATATATTGTATAGAAAATAGTAATATTGTATAGTATTATACTTATACAATAATACTAAAAACAAACCAAACTGAAATATAATATATATCGAAAATGCTTTGAACCATTACACACAAAATATATTAGACTTTAGAGATAAAATTCACTTTGAAATTACGTAATAATTATTTTTAAAAATTAAATTTTGTAATGTACAAAAAACATAAGTTTTATATAAAATTTTGTGTTACAATAAAAAAACACAACTCGCGCTTGCAAAATGTTATTTTTACATACGAAAAGACAGTTTTGATATTGTTCTTTAAACAAAAAATTGAATTATACAAACTCGATACTACATAAAACTAAACAATATATAATATATTTTAAAAATAAAACCTGTGCGGATGTGCATATGTTTATATAATATATAAATATATTATGTTACACATATTTTCATATAAAAAATACCCCAATGTAAGTTTTGTATGATAAATGTTGAAAATACAAATATATAGCACTATATATTTTAAATAATATAAAAAAATCTACTTTACGTTATCATAAAATTTAAAAATCAGATTTAGTAATTAAACACATTGCTTATTTAAACACATTAGTACACATTGTTATTTATCAAAATTTTATATTAATACACATTGCGATCATATATAACATTTAGTAAAAACAAAGATAAAAAAGAAAATTGACTCCCGCTCGGTCGAGCGGGTCATGATCTAATAAATCTAATATAATAATTGTACGACCAAAGTAATAAATCTAATAAATACGAACATATCTAAAACCATAACGGCATGATCCCGTAGTTTGAAGATATACATTATACTTTCATAGTTATTTAAATAGTGTAATAGATAAAAATGACTTGTTATGTGCAATAAAGGTTCAGTTAATAATGAAATAATCCAAACAACCTTTTAAGTAGATTTATTAAAATTCCTTCCCTTTTAATAGTATTGATTAAACATTTATAACCATATGATTATTATTTAAATTTGAAGGATGGAGTTTTACAAGGTGGAATTTTGGATTTTATTAAATAATTTAAAAAAAGTAATAGTTTAAAAAAGAATTTTCTAATTTAAAAGGAAAATTTGAAAGAAAAAAATTCAAATAGGAAAATTATAAAAAAGTTTGAATTAAAAAAATATAGTGATAAATTTTCTATGCTTCCAACTTGCGATAAGCAGGCGACCAAGTTTCTTATATATTGTTTAAGTCCTTTTAGTATTTTTAGTGTGTGATCTTATCTGAGACTACAACATATACCTTAAATTATTATTTTATTATTTATTTAAATAATTATTTATATCTATATATATAAGGCAAAAGTTAAAGGACTTTTTCCAAGATGGTATTTGTGAAAATGTTCTTTTTAACGAAGGTATATATGAACAGACAAAAAAAACGAAGGTAAGTATGAATTATGGCACCAAATGAAAGTGAAACTAAAATTTCCGTGATAGCGTATAGGAAAATTAAAAATAAAAACAGCTATATTACTCTAAACTTTAGAAAAAACTTTAATTTCACTCTTTAAATACAAAACTCTAAATTTTAATTATTAAGCCATAAAATTAAATGTAAAATATATTTTATTTTATTTATTTCTATATTTTTATTAAAAATATTTATTTAATTATTTAATTATAAATATAGATGTAATAACTATTTTTAAATGAATGTTATTTTGAAGATTTTTTTCATATGGCTATTTGTTTCTGGATAAAATGTTATATATTATATTAATTTGGATTATTATTTTTTATCAAATGTTGACAAGTTATAGGGGAAATTTCAATTTTACCACAAGTGGGATACCAAATTTCAAATTTACCTTTAATGATTTACTATTTAACAAATAAATCATTTTAACAATTTCTCGTGATATTATATATATATATATATATATTATAATAGTTTATTTTACAAACTTATTTTCTTAATTCATAAATAAAAAGGTTTATTGTTTGCAAAATGATTTTTTCGCATTCAAAATATCATGTTAATAGTTAGAGCAGTTAAAGTTTTTGACACCCTTAATAAATAATTAGATCAATCATTCTTTAACCATAAAATCATCCAAAAAACAAAAAAAAAAACATGTTTAGAAAAGTTATAATTAGTGTATATGCCAATGATCTCGTTCATGCGATAATGTATTATATGTATTCTATTTTTTATTTTACAAACTTATAGTCTAATTCATCAAACAAAGATAAGCAACAAGAAATTTATTTTCTATGACACTTTATAAGTTTCTTAAACTAGTTACAATGGTTATTGAATAAAGTTATTAAACTATTGAATACAGTGTAATGGTAAATTGAATAAATATGAAAGTATTAAACTTGGTTGAAACAATTCAACTAGTTGAATCAACCAAAGTGCGGACAGAATAAGACATATGGAAGTAACTGGATGGATGAAAAAATGTCTTTAACTTAAAATATAATTATGGTGTTTTCTTATTAGGTGAAGTGATTTTTAGTATTTCTTTTCACCTAAGTTATTTGAGATGAGTTATTTGTTACTAAATATTTTATTTATTTATTATTTTATACCAAAATTAATTACTTTAAAAAAACTCTACAAATAGAAACTTATTTCATTTCATTTAGATAATTAAAAAGTTCATCTTTTTAAACATTCAAAATGATAGTTTCTATAATTCATATTTATTGCTTGGAAAATATAGAATAAAAACACAATTTATTTTAAACTTTATTTAGTATTAATTATTTCTCTTTTTATAGATTGTCACTACATCTACAATTTTTTGAATTCAACATCTAAATGTAAAGTGTTGAATTCTATTAAACAAATCATTGTAGATGTAAAAATTGTATAAATGTTGAATAAATAGATGGAAAAAAGTAATGTGTAATGTTAAAAAGTGTAAATTAGAGTGTTCAATTTTTTAGGGACAATATGAAACTACCATCATGTTTCCAAATGTCCCTAAAATATTTTATCTACACTATTTTTATATCGTTCTTTTTATTATGCTCTTGGCTTTATTTTCTCTCTTTCTTGATGGGTAAGCCTGATATAACTTTACCGTTAGCTCAATTTCCGTCTAAGCCACTGCTAAAATTAGGTGGTATGAATTTGAAAGGATTGGAATGAAGATCATGGCAGATATTTGCCTCCCTGTGTGTGAATTTGGTGTTCCCGTTTTTCATATCGCTACTGAATGGTTTCCACTGCAACTTCTATTTTCTGTATATTCTCACAAATTTCATTTGTACTTTCTTCTTTTTATTGTTTACTTAAAAATAAGTTACACATAATTAAAAATGTGTTTTTCAATAACAAAAGTTAAAATAAGGAAACCAAAGTTGTGTAATTAAATATTAATAATACACACTTATACTTTCACAATTAAAATGATAATATATAAATAATTTGATGTTTGGTTTAAACTTTGTCATAACATAAACAACAACTTATTATAATTGAACTAATAATGAATATATTAATAAATATATTAGAAGATTACGTCCGCATGAATGAACAAAACACTAAATATTTTGTAAATATAGAGAAGAATATGATAACCCAATAACATAAACAACAAGTTGGTGATGATCGGTTCGACTGTGGCTGTAAAATTTAGCTGTAGGTAAGTTGGTTGTAGCTGTAGAGTTATTACTATAGATTTTTCTGCAGAAACTTTTGTTGTAATTAAATTTATTGTATTGGTAAGCTATATGATGTAGATATTTCAAAATAAAATATGTGATGTATATATAAAATAATTATTTTATATCAACTAAAATAATTTTTATTAATGATTTTTATAAATTATCAAATAATATTTATGTTATTCAAATAATTTTTAAAACACACAGAATTAAATTAAAATATTTATAGATGTTTTTACTATGATTATCTAATTTATTTGATATTATATATATATATATATTTATTTATTTATTTTTTATTTTACAGTTTCTACAGCATATAAAACAAAGATATACGGTTTTTGTCTAAAATACATAAGAAAAAAATTGCTTTAGTATTTTGCTGTAGTTTTAAAAGTATACGATAAGACTTTTTGGAAGTTTTTCAGAAGATTTACCGAACCTCAGAAGACTTATAAAACATTAGAAGATTTTACGGGTTATATTCGTAAAAATGTTTTTGTTTTTTTGTCATAAAATATTGATTGTAATTTCACTAGTCTTTTAAGTTATTTTGCATTTGGTTCAAGTTTGAATATATTTTGAGGGTTAAAATCAAAATTTGAGTCATATTTAACAAATTCTCCAAAATAAAAGTCAACAACTAAATGCAGTTATCCATGTTACATTTAGCCGTAAATAGAATATTTGTCTATCATTTGGCAAATAATATTTTTTATAAGATTGTATACAACTTTGAAAACATTGTTTATTAATAAAAATTGTATGATTATATAAAAGGCAATTCTCTAAAATAGCATTTTTAAGTTTTTGTCACAAAAATAACACTCAAAAAATAAAATGACTAAAATAGCACTTTTTTGTTTGAAAATTTTAATATTTTTTTTTATTTTTAAAAATTTGAACACATTCCTAAAACTCAATCTCTTAATTCTAAACTCTAAGTCTTAGATTAATTAACCCAAAGATTATAAAAGCATATTTACTCTTCAATAAAACTTATTTTGGTCATTATCCTGCTTGTGATGCTATTTTTGTAACAAAAAATTAGTTTGGTGCTATCCTAATATTTTTGTCTTATAAAAATAGACTTAAATAATATTTCAAAGTGTAAAATATTTTGAAAACGAAAACAAAAGGTTTTTAAACTATTAGTTGAAACTATATAAAAATAAAAACCCGGCAGGAACCGAGTCGACCCGACCCGAACAGAAGGTTTGTAAACCTGACCCCTTCCAAAAGAAAGAGACGCTGACATATGCTCTCTCTCTATTTCATTTCAAGACCACCACCACCATCGAACTCCGTAGAAGAACAAAGTTGTCTCCTTTTGCCGTCTCTCCAAGCAATCAAAGCAAAGAAGCCTCCTCCCTGCAAAGATGCTTACAGGTTTCTCTCTTTTCTTTTGATTTAGTCCACAAGTACATATGCTTTAATCGATGATTGTTATCTGCTCTTGTCGGTGCTACTCTAGTTTGGAATCGGATCTTTGTTTTTGTGAGACGGAATGTGATTTAAAAGAGTGTTAAAAGGTGGAAGCTTTGTCCTAATTTTGTAAATGGGTTGAATTTGAACAGTAAGCGTGAAGTGGCAGAAGAAGGTGTTTGAAGGGATCGAGATTGATGTGACTCTGCCTCCTTATGTCTTCAAGGCTCAGCTGTATGATTTGACTGGAGTCCCACCCGAGAGGCAAAAGATCATGGTCAAAGGTGGCCTCTTGAAGGTATAGGATCTGTGTTTCTTCACCAGATTGTTTTATTCAGTATTGATGACAGTTGTTTTTATTTGGGTGTAGGATGATGCTGATTGGTCAGCCATTGGAGTGAAAGATGTAAAGCTCTCTTCTTTTCTTTACTCAGTTGCTTCATTTTTTTTTTGTTTGTAAAGATGCTTATTGGTTTGTTTTCTTGGTGGTTAGGGTCAAAAACTGATGATGATGGGAACTGCTGATGAGATAGTGAAAGCTCCTGAAAAGGCTATTGTTTTTGCTGAGGATCTACCTGAAGAAGAGCAAGCCACTAATCTGGTAAATCTCTTTATTTTTTATTGCTGACTATAGCTGTGTGATATGAGCCCCCTCTTTGGCAATCGAATGACAAAACTAAACCGTAACTCCTATCCTAACTGCCCCCCGGCTCCCAAGTCTTATCGCCTTAAGTCTGCTGTTTCTTAGCTTTGTAGCTTAATCTAGAACAAAATAATACCTAGGCTAGTAATTCTGGAGTTAATGTACTAACAGGCATACCTTTTCAGTGTTTTTCGAGCTGTTGCTAACTTTACATTGCTTGGAACCTGGACACTGCACACTGTTGAGGCGCTATTTTTTAACCCAGACTAAACAATTATAATTATTTACAGGGTTACAGTGCAGGCCTTGTCAATCTGGGAAACACCTGTTACATGAACTCCACGGTTCAGTGCTTAAAATCTGTCCCAGAGTTGAAATCTGCATTATCCAAGTCAGTTCATCTCATCTTATCCTTCTACTGTTTTTAACCGAAAAAACACCCAGAAAAATCACAGTCTTTTACTTAAAATAACGTTTTATCTCATATAACAATTTCCTCTTTTTTAACAGTTATTCACTTGCTGGACGAAGCAATGATGTGGACCAGACTTCTCACATGCTCACAGTTGCCACACGTGAGCTGTTTGGTGATCTTGATAGAAGTGTCAATGCTGTTTCCCCTACCCAGTTCTGGATGGTTAGTTTCCTAGTTTTCTATATTTCATAATAAGATTTGGAAGTTTCTTGTTCTTGCCTCATATATCGACGTTGGTCTTGATGCAGACACTACGAAAGAAATTTCCTCAGTTTAGTCAGTTGCAGAATGGAATGCACATGCAGCAGGTTTGTGTCTTACTGCAAACTCGGTTGCATTAAGCCTGTAACCTTTTCTGTTTGTAATCATTTTTCTGTTAAATTGTCTGACAGGATGCTGAAGAGTGTTGGACACAACTGTTATACACTCTTTCTCAGTCCCTAAAAGCACCAGCTTCCAGCGAAGACTCTGACGCTGTGAAAGCTCTCTTTGGTGTCAATCTTCGGAGCAGGTATCCCAAAAATGATCATACCTCGTTGTCATATATGGCTTACTTATTTATGTAGATCATCCATATAATTGGTTTTGGGTCTCTGCATACAATGCAAAATCTATAAAAGGTCTTCATCCTCTGGTTTTACGATTAAACTCCTGCTAAGCATCTGCTTGGTATCATTAGGATAAACTCCTGCTCCATACTCCATATACTAGGATTAACAACTGAAGATGTTAGTTCCTGAGCTTGTTCTTCGCCTTGCATTATAACTGGTTTCTGTTCTGTAGGGTGCATTGTCAGGATAACTCCTGCTCCATACTCCATATATTTGTTATAGGGACATATAATATATATGTGAAATTTTTATTGATGTACTTGTTCATGTGAAATTGACAACTGAAGATGTTAATTTCTGAAGTATTTTTCTTCACCTTGCATAATATATTAAGTTGTGTTATAACTGGAATCTGATCTGTAGGGTGCATTGTCAAGAAAGTGGCGAAGAAAGCTCAGAGACTGAATCTGTATATTCTCTAAAATGTCATATATCACACGAGGTGAACCACTTGCATGAAGGTTTAAAACATGTGAGTACATTTTTATTATTCAAGTGAAGACCTTGTCGATTAATCTGCTTTCATAAGACCTTGCATACATTGACTAACCCCAATTCTTACTGTAGGGTCTGAAAGGAGAACTTGAAAAAACATCTCCTGCTCTGGGTCGTACTGCTGTTTACCTCAAGGAGTCCCTTATAGATTCCTTGCCAAGGTGATGAGTCTTTTTCTTTTTTTTTTGTTTGATTTTTTATTGTATATCTCAGTACTATGTAATCTTCTTGTGGCATGCCCCAGAGAACCTAACTTACTAATTATTAAGTGAAACTTTCTCTTATTCCTGATCTGGAAGGTACTTGACCGTTCAGTTTGTGCGATTCTTCTGGAAAAGGGAGACTAATCAGAAAGCAAAGATTCTCAGGGTACGTTTTGCTTTCTGCTTTTAAATCTTAACCATTGGTCAAAACACCAACTTATTGATCTTTTCGGCAGAAAGTGGATTATCCGCTGGAGTTGGATATCTTTGACCTTTGTTCTGAGGATCTCCGTAAGAAGCTGGAAGCTCCTCGCCAGGTTTGCACTGTCTATTGTAATGGAGCTTAAATTACATGAGCTGGTGTAACAAAACAAACTGAAAGTTGCGCCTTTTTCCAGAAACTAAGAGATGAGGAAGGTAAAAAGCTTGGTCTGCAACCAAAGAGTAGCTCAAAGGACAGCGATGTGAAAATGACGGATGCAGCAGAGGTACACCACATCCTATCATTTTTTGTACACATGCAAATCATATGTTTCAAGTAGACAATCTTTCAATAAGATTTTTTTGCTTTGTAATTTGATTGCAGGCGCCATCAAACGAAGGTGGAGAATCATCCACAGCTGCCCAACAGGAAGGTATTGTATCTAAGACCCGTTTTAAAAACATCTTTCTGCTTTGTATTTGTTTGTCCATGTTCTCGTGTAATTGAGACTCTTTTGTTTTGCTATAACACAGGTGCGTCTTCTTCTTCTGAGAAGGGAACTCACATGACTGGAATCTATGACCTGGTCACTGTGTTGACTCACAAGGGAAGGAGTGCGGACTCTGGTCATTACGTTGCTTGGGTCAAGCAAGAGAGTGGTTAGTTTCCCCCATTCTCTAATAAAATCTTACCTCTCTCTCTCTTACTCTGTGTTTCAATATTTAGAAGAACATTTGACATGATGACAACAACAGGCAAATGGATTCAGTATGATGATAGCCACCCGAGTATACAACGGGAGGAAGACATCACAAAGCTCTCTGGTGGAGGTAACAATCCAGATTAGCTTTAATCTTTTTACTCGCATGCTTTTGTGGTTCTCTCGTTTGATACGTTTATTGTTTCATTTTGTGTTTTGGTTGGTACACAGGTGATTGGCATATGGCTTACATCATTATGTACAAAGCCCGCTTCGTCTCCATGTAATCTCCTTCTCTTATGTTGATTTTTTAAGTTCTTGAAACATTCAAAGTGGTTCCAACCTTTCATGTTTTTTTTTTCACAATGTTCAGACTTTATGTACTTGTTCCTGTAGCAATGAGACATGTTTCATCTTGTGACACTTTTTTTTTTAAGCTCATGCATATTTTAAAGGACCGTTTAACATTATATAATGTGGTCCGTAAAATCAAAACTAGCCATGAGGAATATAAATAGAATGGCCCCATCAGTAAAACGACAAGCTTTTTACAATTATAGTTAAGCCTGGTTTGATAATAACAACTCATCGGTCATCATTTCAAATCATTTCTCACCTAAATTACACAGCCTATCTAAAAGTGGACTTCTCATTTCTTGCGAGTTAAGAGACTTGGTCATCTAGTCTGGACCACAATTTCATTTATTTTCTGATTTTTTCTTTCAATATTCTTTTGTTCACATGATTATGAGAGTGATCAATGACGCCGGCCGACGGAGTGGGCTCCTTTAGCCACCGTCGGTCCGGATTCTTGTTTTTTTATCTCTAGTATATAGCGTAGTACTTATCTCGGATCGGTGGTGATCCGACTTTTGGTCTCCGGCGGCGCGCTCTCCTATGGTGGTCGTCCGGCTCTGCTTCTGGCGTCGCCACTTTCTTTTTGGTGTTGACGGCCGGCTCTCGGTGGTTCCCTGGTATCCTCCAAGACCCGCTTCCAGGATGCGATCTCCATTCTTCTCGATGAGGCTCTCCGGTGGAAGGGGTGGTGATGATGAAGTTGGATGCGGGTTCGCCGCATGCCAACGAGGTGGTCCGGTGAAGCGCCGTTCATTTAACGGTGGTCTTTAGCCGGGATGATTGGCCGAGAGGACCCTATATCTCCAATATTGTTGTTGGTGGTGGGTTGTCGTCGGCATGTTGACGGAAACAGGAGTTCTCCGATTGGATCCAGTGGATGACGGGAACCGGTGACCGGAAGTCTTCACCGGCGTCTTCTCGGTTTCGATGTGACGACGATGACGCGTGTTTCGTTCGTCGGAGATGCAGGACACGTGGATTGCTTTGCATCGTTCTTGGACGCGTGGTGTTGGTTGGCGCCGTTCGGTTAATTGGGCTTGTAGACCCATTGTTTTTTCTGCCTTTTCGGGCTTAGTTGTACGTTGGATCTTTGGGCTCTGTATGTTTCGGATGGGCTTTCCTTTTTAGATTTGTCTTTGTTTAATAAAATTTTCAAGACGGACAAAAAAAAAAAAGAGAGTGATCAATGACTATCTATGGATAGATTTTGTGATCGTCATGTGTAAACGCGTGGATCTTTTTCAATAAGTAATATGTCGACTCTCTCAGCTTCAATGATGACCAATAGTTTCTTTTCGGTCTGAAACTTCTTTTATTTATTAATCAAATTTATCAAAACGATAACAAAAAATTGACGTAATATATCACATCAGAAAATCAAAATAAATTCTTGAAGCACACATAAACCCGTACCATTAGAATTTCCCATAGAATTTGATTTTTTTTTTTGAATTAGAATTTGATTGGACTAATATATTCAAGAGAAATTAATAACATATTTCATAGAGAAAATTGAAGTTGGGTTTCTGCAAATAACAATGACACATTTATTAGATATCTAACCGATGACAGCATTAATCAGATCGAATCGTAAAACAAAAAAAAATGTTTATCAGGCGCATGCTATAATTTCATTAAACATATAATCATATAACGCACACAAGAGCCAATCAGGAAATGAAAGAAAAATAAGAGAATATATATATTACTTAAATGGGCCGACATCATTTGTCGTTTATATTGACTACGCCAAGACTAAAAATCCTATACATCTATGCGAAATTTACCAAATTACCCTTCATATTCTTCAGTTCTTCTCCACTGTATCATCATCACTTATCCGAAAACCCAAACCCAACTCCATACCCGGATACCAACCCGACCCGGTTTGGTAGTTAACCCCTCTTATCTGCTGCATATTCGAAGCCAGCAGCGAGCTGAAACTCCCACCAGTCGGATCTCCAACGGGCAACCCGTATAACATCCGGGTCGGATCCATTTCCGAACTCCCCATGACACTCCTCTCTTGGTCGAAAAGAGAGACGGTTTTACTCTTGGGACTGCTGCTCGACGGAGCCGAAGAAGAAGAGGACGATCCGACAGAGGATCGTTTACTGCTGTTCTTGCGAGAACCGCCGCCGACGGGGATGTTACGGAGGGAACCGCCTTTGGTCCAGTAACGACGGCAGCTTTTGCAAAAGTGACGTGGCTGTAACAGGTTGTAGTTGTTGTAGTAACAGAACTTGGTGTTGGGTGAGTCACAGCGAGGGCAGTTTAGCTGCTCTTGCTCCGGTAAACCCGGTTGCTGCTGCTGCTGCTGCTTAGCCGTTGCCATGATCAACGATTGGTGGTGGTAATACGCCGCTGCTGACGTCAGATCCTCCTGCATTTTTTGGGGTTTGGTTACTGTAGTTTCGACGTCGGTCTTGGACCTTATAAAGAAAAGATGGGTAGTGTGAAAGAGGGATGGGGAGTGGAGATATTTGGTGGGTTTATTTATATAGAGAGAGATGCGTTTATGTTACACTTTCTAGATTTTCTTAAATCAATTTATGTTGATCTTAATGTTTTTTTGTCTTTATTTTGTCTCTTTTTATGTAAGTTTGCGACTAATTTTTCATTTTTAACTTTCAAAGTCATGGTTTTGTTAATTTGATATATGTATCTCTTCGTATCTTATATATTAAAACAGAAGTTACAACCATAATTCATGTGTGATTTATTAAAAAATAGACCCTCATTAGAAATCAGTTATTATTCATTTATTATTAATAATATAACTTAATAATATATCACTTCTTATATAACCATATACTCGGATAAAACCGGATTGGTTAACAAACCGATATTTAATTTTTATTATCATTTGATTTTTATTAAATATAATTCTATTATTCTAATTCTGAACATTTATTTTTTTACTTTACCATCAATCCAAATATTTATGTATATAAAACAAAAATCATTCGCACCATTATATTAAATGGTGAAGATATGTATTGTGATTATAAATGTTTTCTTTGAGCACAAACTTTTAGCTGAGTTTAACTGTTGTGGACCTTGTGGTTATGGGGTAAACATCACTATTTTTGGCAAAAAGAAAACTGGTTAGGAACTTAGGAAGTAGGAACAAAGCGAACTTTCTTCGAAATTTCCTTTCATCCAATCCCTTTCATTGAAAAAAATTCACGCGTTGGACTTTGCTATTGACTTGTTGACTTGGCTAATAAGAATGGAGGCCGTATAGTTTTGCTAAATAGGATTATCATATTTTCTCTTCAAAAATTTATTATATATTATACCGTATTTACTTTTATTAATTTAGGAGTAAAAATAACAATACACACAAACTCAGAGGATGATGCAACTTGAGTCTTGGCCCACTAACAGACAAGGGAAAAACACAGATAGCGTGTTTAACAAGCAAAGTTCTCTTTTACTTTGAAAGGGAGGATAAAAAAGAATCATTATCAAGAAAAAAAAGAATCATTAGACTTGAGCCCCTGATTGTGATACACTGAACAGGAGCCGCACAAGTGTCTGAAACCAGTTTTTGACCATCTTTGTCCTCACGTTAAGCTGCCGTTATCGCTGACCGTTACTGACGTCACTGCTACGGCTACGATTTATGGTAGGTGGTAGGTCTGTCTCTCTCTTGAACGACAAAATGTATATGAGAATCTGATTCGTGTAGACTTTAGTGCAACGCATGGCCATTTCAGGATCCATTTTTTTTTTTTTTTTGGCTCAACTTCAACTTTTCATTATCCAAAACATGGTAACGGGATTACAACCTCACAAGATTTTTACCCCACATACAACACCGGGATCTAGTATCACCCAGGAACACTTAGAAGGATCCTACGCTACCCGAATCAATCCGATGTTGCATTTTTCACCACTACGAGAACAAGAACATCCCACTACTCGGAATGAACCGTCTCTTACACCGTTCAATTCTACCACTAATTACAAAACCTATCCTTTGCCAACAGACCAATAATGAGAATTCTAAGAGAATACATAGCAAATGGATCTATTAATTTAACTTTTAGGCTCAGTCATTGCTTCAACACCGAAATGGAGAATCTTCTCGTTATTGAGAGAGGATTTCCATTTGAGAAACTTTGCAGCTGGATTAGAGATCAGAAGAATTGTATCGGCCAGCCACTTCATCGCCAAATCGACGCATACTCCTCTCCAAATATCTGAGGGTTTCAGGATAGGTTTCTCCCTAAAAAAGACTACGATAACCGCAACCAATACCAAGTAGAGCTGAAAACTAAGTCTGAGGATCAATTCAAGAGCAAACTGTTGTTCCCGAATGATAGGAATTCAGCCCAATAACCAGCAGTACCAGCACCAGGGCGCATATCAGACTCAGCTTAAGACTCTCGGCAGTTGTTTACACGATTATGCGCCTCTCAACCTCTACTAAGACACAACGAGACGACCTCACTGAGAGCCCGAGAGTGATAGACTGTAACACCAGTTCCTTAAAACAAAACCAAGCATTGAGAGCCACATATCAGAATAACAAGCCCAGCCCAATACTTCAACACCTTTCGGCGCATCCTGATGTACAGCGGTCACTATCGAAGTCAAGTGTCCGCTCCTTAGCCAAAAGCCGAGAGGATCCCGGAATGAAAAGTCGGACCTTGGCGACTACATCGGGACCGGAACAGCATTCATAGCTTCCAATGGCGTGAGAACTCCACCGCCGAACACGCCGAGCCCTGCTCAAACGCCGACGCTGGGATGTGGAGCTTCACCGCGTGTCTGTGCTAAGCTTCGCCTCTCCAGAAGAATCCTCCTTTGAAGCTAGACCTACAACGCGCCGTCCAAGGAGACCGAGGTAACAACACCATCTTCTGCCGACCGATGTACTCCTTCTCTGAATGTCTCACCGCCACTCATGACGGTAGATCCGAGGTGGAGAAGGTTCCCACTGGGTCACGCGCCTTCGCCGTGAGGAGATAAACGTAGATCTAAAAATGAAAAATTGATCCAGGTTGCTCTCCTCGGCCCTAAAAACCGACCACCCTCCCCTACGGCCTTTCTAAGCCTCACCGCTCCTCCAAATCGCCAAAAAGGAGCCGCCTTTGGCCACAGAAAACTCCGGAGACACCTACGATCCAGAACAGCAAGTATCTCGACCTAGGAAGAACCGGGGGGAAAGGAGGCAAAAGAGAAAAAAGGAAAGGGATAAAGGAGGGGGTGAGTCCTCCGGTACCGGAAAAGCACCGGACCGGAGACGAAAGCTTGAACCTTTTTTTAACTCTAGAGGAGGAAGAGAGCGACTGTTTCTTTTTTCGATTCAGACTTTATTTCAGGATCCATTTGATCTTTGTCCTCGTTCTGAATGTATTTTTTTCCCACACATGTTTATATAGAAATTAATATTTGTTTAGGAGGAAAACCGAAACAATTCGTTTTATATATTCACAATTTTAAAAGCAAAAATATTTTTTTAAAAGAAAATAACGTTAATAAATGAAATTGCAAAGTGTTACTTTGGAGGGTTTACTAACTTTAGCAAATGAAATGTATTTCATTTTTAATAAGTTAGCAAAGGAGAAACAAGTCTAACAAAAAGAATCAATATACAATAATTACGACACCAAGACCAGAAAATATTGTAAAATATAATCTATATCTAATCCAAAAATCATACTAGATTAGCTTTACTAAAATCACGATCTCTTCTAATCGGATTTTTCCAAGGTGTACAAGTGAATTTCTACGCTTCAAAGATTGGCTTTCACTACATGTCTCTCCCTTTGCCATTTTTTTCAAGTAGTCCAACATGATGACGATGATGATGCATATAGCACTTCCCATCAAGCACCATAATGAACCTAGAAAAACAGAGCCTAGAGCAGAGAAAATGAGCCTTCTCTATCTACCTTTTCTTTTTGCTGAGTGTGGTGTTAAGCATAGTACATGTACAAGCTATTTCCAGCAGCTCAAGCAATGGAATTCTCCTTTGGATGCCAAGCAAGATGCAGCAACTTTGTTGTGTAATCAAGAGTATTGCTATTCCCATCAAGTCCAGGACTCTCTGATCCTGCTTTGACCATTTCAATTATTTACTACTAATTTGGTTCCAATTAATAAAATGAGAAATGATAGAGAGAGATACTGACCTCTACTTACAACTCGGCTTAGTGCTTTGAATGGATTCAAGAGAACTGGAACATGTCTCCTATGATAAACCACAACAAACAATACCATTTCATTAGGATTGAGTAGAAAGAGAAGTTCAGGCACACTAACTCTTCAGATCTTTTACCAAGTTTACCTCATTGGATCTCTGCTTGCTTCTAAGGTTGCAGTCTCAGTATTTCCCGGGGAAACACCAAACACAAGGAACATATTGCTGGATAAAGAGAGAGGAATGATTATACATGGAATCATAGTCTAATAACAGAAAATACCAGGGTTGTGACATTTTGGACTATAAGTAATTTAGTAAGAATTTAAATAATTTTTTTGTCTCTAATAACTTAAAATTCAAATATTTATTTATATTAATTCTTAAGACTTTAGAATTTCAAACAATATATCATCTGCCTAGGGCTTAAAACCGGTGTAATGAGACATTTTAGGAAAGCAAAAATACTAATTTGATTACTTTTTTTGGTTTTCAAATTTGTTTTGTTGTTCTTTAATTGAATTCTAAGTGGAAGCATTTTGTAAGTTTATCAAAACCTTTTTACTCGCTAAAGTCATTTGAAGGTTTGATCCAAAGGCGCCTTACTGCACCATGACACGAGACGCCATATGCTATTTAAAACCAAGGCGCAAAAAGAGGCTCGCCATAGATGCTTTTCTAAGCTTTCTAGAAGACACAACTCAGCCTGATCTATAACACATGCATAACTTAAGAGATCAAAAACAAACAAACGACAAAAACAACATTTTCTCTAAATCTCTAAACATAAGGGTTAGACATTTTCGTGTGATAAAAGGAAGCTGAAAAAACAGTGAAAGACAGGAACATCATAGAGAACCAAAAAAAAAACCCCCCAATAATACATCCAGTGTATTGGACTTAATGTCCACCAAACATAGAATAGAACATAAAAGGTTGCAAAAACACATGATAAAAAAGAGACATGATAAAAAGGTAGTCTTGGGTAGAGAGGCTCATTAGGTTGTAATCATATCTTCCCCTCCTTAGACTTTCTCTTATTCTTCACCAACCAAAATCAAATTCAAAAGTTCAATCAAATTCAAAGTTTAGAGAATAAATTCATTGTTTCGAAGGAAAAAAAAAAGAAAAAATAAACTTGCCTCTGGGTGATCCTTCAGAAAGTAAGTCATTTTTTCTAGAGGTATATTTCGGTGAGCACTCCACTTGTACGCTAAGCTCAACTTGCCGTCAAATAGAGTCTTAGCGGTCTTCCCAAACATCTGTTGACAAATAAAGTTTGGTTTGTGATACAAAAACCAAATAAGAATAGGAAGTAAGAAGGATAATGCTTACTTCAATTTCATGTGTTTCACTCCTGAGATGCGTGGTTAAATCACCATCTTCAACGCGCCGCCTTTGCAATAAGAGATGCATACTTCCCCAAAAATACCGCCAGGTTCACCTTTGAACTCATCCTCAATTCTCTTCCCAGCACAATCCATCTTTGCATCTGAAAGAAACAAACATTGCATAGTTTAGAAACACAAAAAACAAACAAAAACCACCAGACAAAACAAACAAACAAACAAACAAACCTTGAAGTAAGTCTTTCCAGTTAAAATATGGAGGAAAAAAGCCAGGATCATAATCATATGCGAGAAGAATGTTACGACCACTCATTGATCCACGAACCTTCATATGGAAACGTAAGTAAGAAGCATATTCGGGATTGGATATGAACAACACTGGGGTTGAATTTTTAATTTCCTTCATAATGGTCGAGGAGATACATGTACATAGTAGGACATCTGCACAAGCAGACTCAAAGAAGGGGTCATGTTTCATAACGATGCCTGTGGAAGAGTAGGCTCGCAGAACTTCAACATGGATGTCTTTTAGGTTGCCAAAGGCAATGATGGTGATAGGAAGACGGTATTTTTTCCTCCTCAACACAGATACTATACTCCTACTCACAAAAAGAGAATTATAATATTCGGGAATCGGACACCTTTTGATGTCCCACCACACCGTCATTGTTTTATCTGTCCCAGGCGCCTCCTCGTACCTAGCGAAAGGCATCCTTTCTAAAAATTTATAATTTTTTTTCGACTTTTCTAAAAATTTATATAGCAACAAAAAAAAACGTCAAACCAGAGAACAATCTACCTATAGATTGAAATTATAAGCCAGAGACTGAAATTGCAGATTAAAACATTTAATTTTATATATATTCAAAATAAAAATATTATTACCAATACACCTAACCATATACAACCAATAGAAAAATAGAGTAGAGAATATTGTCAATAAATTTTGCATTGAAAACCGAAAACGACACTTATTTTGAAACGAAAATTCTACTCGAAAATGACAAGTAATTCGAAACAGAGGGAGTATATAATATATATGGGCCTTGTGCTTTCCAATTATCCAAGGAAAATCTGATATTTATTTCCCTATGGGCTTTCCTCTCTCTCATATGCCTCTAGTTTATTCGATCCAAATTCCTTAACAACTTCTTTTCGTGTCCCAATTATTACCAATACTGGAAGAGATATCCATAACCATAAAGATCCCATAACTGAAATGCAAAAACACAAAACCTTAGACAGCTTTAAGGAAGGGCATTATCATATACCTAAGGCCAATGGAAACAATGAAGGTGAATGGGAACCTTTAAGTGTCATGTAATCACACGACTAAGTAGATATTATATTCCTTCTTTTGCAAATTTGATATGTATGACACTGAAGCAATGATCTGTCAGTGAAGAACGATAAAGCAACGTTAAAGCCTTTTTGCTGCTAGACAAAAATCTTCAGAATAATAGCCAGTCGTCAAAAACTTACAATTTGGAACATAAAGAGCTGATTGGGCGCAAATCAATCAGATGGATTGAGCCCTTTAGAACTGCTATAAGCTAACATATTGCAATGCCGTAGGTTGAAACTCTGCTGATACAAAAAAGAATTCAGTAGTAGTAGTTACACAAGATATATCACACCATAACATGCACGGATCATATTGGACAGGGAACCCATCGTTTACCAGATAGATCTTCCATTTTCTCAGGCTTGACATCAACAATATTGAAACTCTGATTGCTAATAATGTCCAGATTCCAAATATTTTATTCGCAAATCATCATCAGCAGAAATAAATGTTTCTGCCGTCACTGATTTTAACAGATAAATCATTAGGAGCAAAAACATTTACAATCTGGCCACAGGGGAGGAAGGAAGCAAGTAGAATAGAATTCTAAATGGGTGAATATGAATAGGAAAACAGAGTACGCAAATCATAATACCTCAGGATCGTGACTCTGAAACTCTGTGTTTATAACAAAACTCAATTGATAATCTGTTTCTTCAAGATCCCTTCTAGCTCCACTGCTCTTTAATCCATAGCATTCAACAAAAATGTCAAAGTTTTTTTTCCCCATCATTTAGAAACCGCTTACAACTGGCAAGAGCAGAGATATTACATTCTTGGCATCTGTTCTCTCGAAAAGAACAACCCGTCCTCCACGGTCCCCCAGTAGCAAGGTGGTCACCAGAGATATCAAACTGGATTTGCTGAAGTTACATCAACTGCAGCGGAAAACACAAGCTACCGTTTAAAGGGTTTCAACTACAATTCAGAATAGCATCCTCACCGCTCATAATAAACCAACAAAATGGAATCTAGCCACAAAGCATAACAGATACAAACTTCGTGAACTTCTTCGTTGATGTAGCAGAAGCCTTAAAAGATAGAATTAGTGATCCGTTGATTCTGAGAATACCCGGAAAACTAGGATAATCACAAGGATTTTATTTAATCTAAGAATACCTAAGATCAATGTCTTCTTAAATTCGTTGAGATCACCAATGATCTACCGAAAACAAGGATAAAAGAGAAAACTCTTAACTTTATTAATCAAATCATAAACTTACAAAGTTAAGCCTAAACGATTATATATAAAAAAAAGCCATAAAAACCCTAAAACACAAAAATAATTATCTAAATAATAATAAATAAATAATAAATATTTGAAAATATCTCAAATATTTATCTACATCATTCGTTCAGCAAAGACCTGAGAGAATCTCCATTCCAGAGGCGGTGACGAGTCTGGCGAAGCTGCGATGGCCTCATCATCATTTTCACTCGCATGAATCGACAGTGTTATTTTCACATTTGTTAATGTAGGAGTATATAAAGACACTCTAATAACCTGAGTTTTGTGTATTGTCTGGGAACTATATATACTTTTGAATTCTTTTTTTTTTGTTTTGCTTATTGCCAATAGAAATATTTTTTGATTTAAAATATTCAATCTGATTAAAACTCAACCTCGTACGGTCTTTTGCTCTTATATGCATTAACAAGTAACACAGTACGAAGATGTTTCGCTCTCTTTATACACTCGTCTTTGGCTCTCTTACGCACTAAGCACCGAAAACGAGCGCAGATCATTCACACTCGTGTCCATCCATTGGCCTTATTAGATAGTGGTTCACTAGCTCGAGTGAAGTATGTTGATTGTGCCGTTTTTAGTCCATTGTTGGCACCTTACACGTTTATCTTCTTCATTTGTTCTGTGTGATTGAACAGAACGAAAGAATGAAAGAAGAGGCTGCGGGTGAAGTTCTTGTTCGTTTGTTGTCAAATCTCGTCTTGCTTATCACACAGGTTGTGGTTTCCAAGAAAATCAACAAGTGTTCACAGTAAGAAAGAGATAAGATATTGAGGTAAGATCTGAGAGCAAAGTTAGCAATTGAGTTTGGTGAAACAAGAAAAGATAAGCAAAACAAGAAAAGTTCGGATGGACCGATGGTCAAGAGATGCAAGTTTGATTTCTTATAACATTGTATTACTCCTACTGAACTACTTGGTGAAACAAAACTACTAGGGAATACCATTTGGAATCTCAAGAAGAGACAAGTGGAAAAACAGAGGGAAACATAAAATCAAAACATGAGTGGGATTTGTCTAATCAAAGCTTTAGTGTAGAACATTATCAGACAAAACTTAAGCCCTGATCAATCAAGCCACTGGCCAATAAATGGATAGAAACCAACATTTTTTAACGAGGCTTAAGATGCAATCCGAAGAAGCATAATAAATTGCAAAAGAAAAAAGAAAAAGGCATAACCATTTTATGAAAATTCAACAAAGCTACAGTTTGGGATTACAAAAGCAAAGTCATTTTGCCCTTCTTGATAAAGTTACGCAAAGCTTACGCAAAAATCGGACAACAAGAGTAAACCAAGAACTCAAAAGTACAAAGGAGGAGACTGACCCAAGAACCAGTAATCACTACGTCATTGGGGACGAAGCAGCAGAAGAAGAAGAAGAAGAGGAAGAGAGAGGACGAGGAGGAGGCAAGAGCTGATGCAGATTCTGAGGAGACCTGTTCTGCCCCTGACTCGCACCTCTAAGTATAAAAGGATGCCTCAAAAGCTGACTCGCCGTCATCCTCCTCCCCGGCTCCCTCTGCAAGCAACACGAAATAAAATGCCGAAACTCCGGTGAAGCACTCGCCGGAGCTTCTGGCGGCTGAGACATACAGATAGCACACATGAGACTCGCCCAATCCCCTTGCCTACTCACATTGAAAGGAAACCTCCCCAAGAAAAACTCAAGAATGCTAACACCTAAGCTCCATATATCCCCAGCGTAACCGTCATACCTCCCCTGATTCAAATCAGTATTAATCCTCTCAGGACTCATGTACGCAATCGTCCCTACAGAGGAGTTACAAGGATCCATGGTCTGAGCCAAGATCCTACTCACTCCAAAATCAGCAATCTTGACGTTAGCCGCCTTGTTAACAAGCAGATTAGAAGGCTTAATGTCTCTGTGGACTATGTGACGTCCGTGGAGATACGCCAAACCGTTCAAGATCTGAAACGAGAGTTTAGCTAAATCACGCTCGTTGGACACGTGGCGGCCTTCGAGGGATCCTTCGTCCATGAACTCGAGGAGGACCTGGATCTCGCCGTTCTGGTCGAACATCTCGTGGCACCTGACGATGTTCGGGTGGCTAACGTCACGGAGGATCTCGATCTCGCGGCAGATCTGGCGGCGGACGTTCTCCTCGTGGTTACCGTAGATCACCTTGAGCGCGTAGACGCGGGAGGTCGGGCGGTGGATCACTTTGTACACCGTCCCGCCCGCTCCGCTCCCGATCCGGTTCCCGCGCTCTAGATCTGAGTAGTTTTTCGGATTCGAGGAGGGAGGAGCGGAGGGACCGGAGGAGGAGGAGGAGGAGCCGGAGGATGTCGGTGGGAGGGGGAGAGGGACGGCGAGGGAGACGTCGCGCTGAGGGAGAGGTAAGCGGAGGTCTACGCGGCGGCGGGAAGGGTTCTTAACCGGAACTGGTAAGGATTGAACCGGTTTCATCGCTTTTGGTTTAAGCTCGATCTCTTTCTGGTTTTCACGATCTGGAGATTGGTTTGGAGTTATGGTTAGAGTAGAACGAGTCGTGTTTGTCGTCGTTGTCGTCTTTCTAGGGTTTTGATTGATTCTTCGAAGCAGCAGCAGCGATCAAAAAAATCGAAAAGTGAAGGTTCCTTCGTCGAAAGAAAGTGAGAGGACACTGAAAAGAGGAACGTTTTATTATAAGAAAAAAATATCGAGAAATTAAAAAAGAAAATAATAATAATAAATTTGTTAAAATCGAGAGACAGTGATATCGACGAAAAGGCATCTACGCGATGTGCAAGCGCGTGTAAGACACTTGTAAGCACTGACCACTGGCTTTGTTGAGTTTTACTGACACGTTGTTTTTTTTTCTCTTAGTTTTATGATTTTTTATTTTTGAAAGAAAAGCAATTCTCAAATAAAATCACTTATTATGGACATTCCATTATTGGTACATGCATTATAAGTAAATAAATCTACCAATTTTGAGAATATCCATTATGATACACATCCCTTATATATATTTCATTATAAGTAAATAAATCTACCAATTTTGGGAATATATATATATATTATGATACACGTCCGGAGTATTCAATCCAATAAAAACGAAATCAAATCGAAATAGAAAAAATTGTTTAGATTTGGTAATATCGAATGCTAGGTTAAGATCCGTACACTTACGCGGAATGAATATTATATATAAATTACTTTTATGTATTATCTATCTATCTTATTAAAGGTGAAGTACAAATTCGGTGCGTTTGGATACTTAGATAAGATTAATAAAAAAATTTGGTGTGTTTGGTTATAGCTATAAAAAATGGAGTGTTTTGAAACTTGAATAGTAGTATCTATTAATTGTGTTTCCATATTTCACTTAGTTTAACAATTTAATTAATTATATTACCTTAATAATAAATTACATCATTAATTATATTACCATAATAATAATAGTGCATATTTTTATTTATTAGTTAATCAATATTAACTTTGTACCAATTATAAAATCAAAAATACTAAATAATTAGGTTTTACATATGATTAAACATTTGGTTTATTTTATTTTACTAAAATATTTTTATTTTAGTTACAATCGGTGGAAAATTACGTACCCCAAAACATAGTTCAAAAATATGTTTTGTGAATAAAATAATAACTTAAATCAAAATACTTAAAATGTCCTACATTTATTGTCACTTAATTTTCCACTCCATATAATTATTTTACTTGATAAAAAAACTCTTTCTATTTCACTTAATTTAGCAAAACACATAAAACAGTTTTTTATTAATTTATATAATCATTTAGACATGAACATTATCTGTCTATTTAGGTACATGTTGTTCTTTTCGGGTATTCTTTTTTTTTGGTAACCAAGTTCCGCTTGAATATTATAAACTTATGTGTGGATTTTGAGTTGGATCATTCTAGATCTGGATGAATTCGGTTCTGATGTATAGGAACCTAAAAATATCTAAATAACCAATGTATCTAAAACGGGTTCGAATATTTGTAACAAAAATAACCATATAACCTGATTCGGTCCAGATCTTTTGAGTATCGTTAGTTACCAGATCTTTTGAATATCGATGTATAAAAATATATTTCACGGGCCAATTTAACAAAATATTAATTGGTTCAGTTGAAATAAATATATTTTAAAAAATTATATGAACTGAAAAAATCACTATAAGAGTATTTACATTTGGATTCAAATCATTTTTTTTAATAACAAACTACACAAATATGTTGATTTGTATACAAATTTAAATTACAATGTAAATATTTAATTGAACACAATTAATACAGAAATATGTCACATTGTTTAAACAAAATATCAAAGTAAACAGTTGCGTTCTAAAATCATTTATTTTAACAACAAGCCAAATAAATATGTTGATTGGAGAAGGAATAAAATAAAGCCAGATAAATACATAGTTTACCAGAGACACTCTATATGTCAAATTTATTATAAAGAAAATTTTACTAAGATAAATACATTCAATAATTACAAACAAATAATATATTTCATAAAAGTAAAAAATAATATCCGCGCTTCGATATGTTGATTGGAGAGGGAATAAAACAAAGTCAGAGAAACACATAGTTTACCAGAGACACTATGTGTGTCAAATTTATTATAAAGAAAATTTTACTAAAATAAATATGTTCAATAATTACAAACAAATAATATATTTCATAAAAGTAAAAAATAATATCCGCGCTTTCGAAGCGCGGGTCAAAATCTAGTATTTTTTACATCATAAAATAATAAATATATATTGAATAATAAAAAATTTAACTGCTACATATATAATTAAATTGGTGAAAACACATAAATAAATTTTATTAATCCAAACAAACATTTTTTCTATTTTTGATCATTTGTATCTTTTATAACAAAAATTCAGAATCACTGGAAACAAAAAAAAATGTTGATATAAAAAGTAATTTATACTTTTAAAAACATTTAATGCAACGTTTAAAATATAAATATTAAGTTGTAATCATTTGTTCAATTTTTTCTCGAAAAAGAACCAAAGCAAATTTTGAAATTAAAATAATTATGTATTTTATATGGTATATAGTCTATTTTAAATATATATATTATATATTGAATAAGACTTCCTACTTATATATTTTTAAAATATTTTGTATCTTGTTATAACATAAATTTTAAACCATTAATCAAAAAATTCAATGTGAAATTTTTATAGTTATTTATAGTTGTTTTTAAAATTTAGATATACAGAAAAATCTAAAATTTTATTATATAGTTATGTGGTTGTTTAATTTATTTTAGTAAGTTATAATTTTATGAAATGATAGAGAATAAACTAATTTTAATCAAATTTTTATTATTCAAAAACATTAATTTTCATATATACTTAAGTCACATTAGTTAATTCCATGATTTAAAAAAAAACAATAAAGAACATTAATAATTAATTTATGGTTATTTTAATAGAAACCTTACTATATGTTTAGATAGACCAATATATTTTAAAAAAATATTCTAAGAATGATTGTGGTGAAGACATCGGGATGCAAAAAATATTTTATTATTTTTATTTTAATATATAAAGTATATCAAATAAATGTCATTTTTAAGAAATCAAGATACATATATCTGGTTTGGTATATAAAGCGATCAATTATAATATAGTGATATAAATATATGTAAACTATATAATATAATTAATAATATATACATAATTTATTTTATTGATATGATCTTCATATCTTGATGTTGATTTTAGTAGTTTAATATTTTATTTTAATTTAAAAGTTAGTTATTTTTATTTTTTTTGTTGACAAATATGTGTGTTAATATTTAGTTATTTAATAATACTATGGTTTACTAATATTTTTTATTTTTATTCAATAAAACTACTACTATTATTAAAGAAATATGTTTACCAATTATTTAATACTAAAAAATTTTAAAAAACAAAATTTCGTTGTGTTGTATTAAAGTTGATATATAATCATATAAAGTAAAAACCACAAAATATTGTAAAGAATAAATACATTTATGATTTTTTATATGACACCTAATAAATCAAAAATCGACAATATATAAACCGGACAAAATCAAAGTAAATATGATTTTAAAATAGTACCTATTTTTTTATAAATCAAAATATCGAAAAACCAAAGAAATCAAACCAAAATCGAATGAATATTCGGTTTGGACACCCTTGTCACATCCCTTATATGTTTTATTGAGAAATATTATAGCGCAAAATTTATCATGCTATGTTTCATCGTTACAACGATTCATAAAATCTACAAAAATGTTCTTTCTTCTTTCTTAAATAATAACTATGAATTATCTAAGATTCAAATATTTATAACAGTAAATAATAATTTTTAATAACAATTTATGTATATTATATAAAAACATGTGAGAATGATGGATAGAGTAATGCAGATTGGTAAAGTTGATACATTTTTAGATATACTAGTTGAATTTAAACACAGAGTGTCACTTAATACATTCGGTGTATGTTATTCTAAAAACAACGTGATTAGACAAGTAATCGAATGTTGAAATTTGAAAGTATAGTGTAGATTATAAAAATTTATATGGTGATGTAATAATTTTTAAAGTTGCTAAATCTCATATAAATTAGGAGAGAACTTTTTGATCACTTACCAATTTGGATATACCTAATTGTGTTTCTCAAATTTTAAATTAAAAAAATATACTAGTAATACAAGTAATACCAGTTTAGTATATAACTAGTATTGGTCCCATGCTATGCATGGGAGTATTATTTTTTTTTTTTTGGTCAGATGGAGTATTTTTTTCTTATAATACATATAAATAAAAATGACATTTACATAGTTAACTTTGATTTATCAGGAGATAAGTACTAACACATTATAGTAATTAACTATAAATATATAAAATAAATTAGATTTTAAATTTTATTAAATTTATATTAATTAGTTTGTTGGGTATAAATATTATTTTGAAGTTTCCTGTTTTACTTTTAGATCTTGTTTTCTTTCAATATTTTCCCAATTTTTAACATGAAATCTATGCTTCTTAGTTTATTACATCTAGTAATTTATTTAGCATCTCCATCTGTGAAGAGTAAAAATCTTATGCAACAGAGAAACATCATATCATGAAAGCAAATAAGAGGTAAAATAATCGAGTTATCAAAGTTGCTACTATCACGTAGCTGCTACTACATACCTATGTTAATTTTGTCTTAGAATTTAATCAGTTTTCCAATGGATTACCGATTTTGTCAACTTCATCATGTTGTACATAATTTTTTTTTACTGAATGTCTGAAGCCTTAAAACTCTTAATGCAATAGCAAAGTACTGACCATAGTCTGAAGAATGTTTTCAATCTATTTTACAGGAAGAAAACAATATCATCAAATCGACCCTTTCGTGGTGATTTAGTGGAAGGGTATTTACCTTTTATCCAAAGCCTTTCTTCTAATCCCACCACCTCTTATTTCCATCTTTCTCCTTTTATTTTTGTTCAAAATCTCTGTATTTTTGGTTGAATATCTCCAGCAATACAAATTTACCTTTAGAAAGTTCCAAGCCTTTTTTAGCAAAAAAAAAAAAAAAAGTTCCAAGCCTTAAACTGGTTTTGATAAAGAAATGTAGTGTTCTCCAGAAGCCAATGAAACCGTACAAAGAAACGGAACATAGGTTGTTGGCATCTGTTCTTTTCTGGTAAATTATGGATTAGAGTTTTGAAACTAAAAAGAGTATATATACCTTTCTATTTATTTTTGATCGATGAGTCTCAGATGTTTGTTTCCAGATCTTAGAAATATATAAGTATGGAGAAAGAGATCATGGAGATAGTGGATTTGTGGGATTGATCTAGAAACCGTTAGATAGTTTTTTTTGTAACTATTGTTTTTCAATTGATTTTTTTATTTATTTTGTAAATAGAAATTACGTGACAAGATTTTATTGGAGAAGCGACTTGCGCTTTAGTATATAGGGATGAAATGTTATACCAATTATTTAAAGGAAAAGTTGTCATTTAAATCACGAACTTTTAAATTTGGTTGAAAAAGCATGAATTTTTTCTTCGACTATTTAAAGCACTAACTTAGTTTGATTAGCCATTTTAAACATCAATTTAATTTGATTAAACCAAATTAAATACGACGTTAACTCAGGTAACGAATGATTAAACGGAGTTAATGACCGTTTTTAATTTCCGTTAAATCCAAAACGACGTCGTTTTAAAACCTTTCAAAAATTTATATCCGGATGAAATCGACCCGTGACCAAAGACACAGTCGTTGGAGAGCCTTTTTGGTAAATCAAATAAAAGTATAATCGTATGAATTAGTATTTATAACGTATGATTATATTTTTGGACAGAACAAAACATATATGCTTGATTGTGGTTCACTAGCACCTCTTTCTATTAACTTATGACAACAGTGTATTGGTTAAACTCTCATGTGCTGAGTGAGTCCTACGCTCTTTTAACGGTTCTGTAACATTCAGCATCTTGCCTTTTAGCTATAAGAAGAGTAGGATTTTTATTTTAAAATATGCAAAGAATTTTGGAGGCAAAACAAAAGGATAAACATAAGGTATTGTCCTTTGATTATTAAGATAGGAATGAGTCTCACTCAACCTTCATTGCTAACAATCTCAAAGTAGATAGAAAAAAAATCATCTTTGCTGCAGAGGTAAACACAACAGTTTCTTGCTCCCGCACCGTTATTAACCTTAAACGTTAAAAATCTCAAACTCCAGGTGTGTCTGAACGCAAAACTGTCAAAAAAAAAGTAAACATGTGAGAAATGATGGATAGACTTATACAGAGCTGGTAAAGCTGATTACATTTGCAGATCGATTTGTTGAATACAAACACAAATAACTTGTGAAACCATACATTTTCAGATAGACATAAATGGTACACAACTGACAAAACCATTGTCTCCAATAAAAACATAACTTTCATTCAAGCTCTGATACATGAGAGACAATCTAAAATGCAAGATTCGCAACAGTCTGCTTCATGTTTTCGTTTCTCAAATGAAAATTTGAGAAATGCAAACAAATATTGGATTTGATCAGACAGCCTGTGATCAGATCACGATGAATGTTTCAAAATTTAAGAATTGATCAATTCCTCTTTCCTAAATTGCATATGTACTCAAGACAACACGATTCTACTAGAAAAGAAAAGAGGCATACTTGGTTTCTCAGGCTTTCCACCAGCCCATTTGGAGATAGAGAAGTGAACCTTCTCGCGACTTAGAGCTTCCGCTTTGAAAGGCTCCTTCAGACAATTCCTCACCAGATTCGCACAAATGTTCGAATACGTTATGTAAGTCATCCCCGCCGTTCTCCAGAACGGAACCGCCGCGCTAGATGCCATCTCCTCCGATCTTCCTTTTATCTTTTCTTCCTCCCGATCCTTCTGTTTATGGGAAATTTGTGGAGATGGACTGGTTCTTGTGCCCCATTAGTAACAATCCTTTCACTCGTACTGAGCCCATTGGGCTTTAGTTAAATAATATAATCAGCCCACTAAAATTCATAAAGAGATTATCGGTACCTTCGCCGGGCTCTAAGGGTGGATACTTCGGTTATTTTATCGGTTCGGTTTGGATAATTCAGTTCTAGAATTTTTTCAACTGAAATAAACCATAAATAGTTTGTATTGATTTCGATTCAGTTTGTATTGATTTCGGTTCAGTTTGTATTTAGTTTGGTTTGTGTTTCAGTTTAATTCAATCGGTTTTTTTCGAGTTCTAAAAAAATATGTTCTAAAACTTAAATGCATGGTCAAAAGATCATGTGACTATGAAAAATAAATCCAATATCAAATCGGAAAACCTCTAAACACACACAAAAATTATAAAAACACAATCAAATCAAAATTAACTAAACTAAATAGAAAATAAAAAAATATTGTTAATAATGCCTTTTAAAAATAAGAGTAGTTTTGTGAAAAATCAATATTTAAAAACCTCATAAAACTAGTAAAAACCCACTAAAATCCGACACCCCTTTATCGGTTAAACCAATATATAACTTTTACTTATTATTTTATAATTTTTACCTGAAAAAAATGAAATGAACGATTGTAAAAAAACCAAAATTAGTTGATTTAATTTGGTGTTAGTTTATTTTTTGTTATCAACAATTTATTAATGATGTTTTACGATGACTTTATTTTTAATTTGAAGTCTAATTTTTGATATTTTTTTACGATGACTTTAGTTTAACGATGACTTTTATTATTCACAATAGACATTTAAATATTTATAAATTTGAAGCTTTGATGTGTTTTTTAGTTTTCGTAACTTTTAACTTGTTACAAAAGAAATTTAAATAGTTTAAACTATTTTTTGATATTTTATATGTCAAATGAAAATAAAATATAAAACTAAACTCTAGTTTTCTAAATATAAAAACTATTATTTTATGTTTTATAAAACATTTAGAAAATACATAAGTTTAGTTTTTTATATATTTATTTTCATAGCTAATATATTATTATATAATAAAAATAATTTATTTATTAATGCACGGTGCACCTGTAGTCGGCTCAACTAATGAAAAAATGTAGTATTTTGTAATTTGTTACAAATTTTAAGATGCATTAAGTTTAGTCTAGAAAAATAAAAACATCTTATTTTAAAATAAAATAGATTTTTTTAAAAAACACTTATAGTGATATAGAGGAGTATATTAGTAAGTTAATGCAAGATTCTATACATACCATTAATGCAAGATTCTATTATCATAATTGAGTATTTGTTTGACATCTGAAGATCATAGTTAATTATATAGGACAATTAAGGAAATATAACAAATGGATAGAATTGAACATAGGATAGAATACAGATATGCTTTCGTTTACACTTCTGGTTTGATGTGATACAAACCCGGTTTAAATGAAATCAAAATCGGTACACATCCGGTTTAGACAAAATCAACTAGTTGATTTAAATACCAGAATCCACGGTGAAAGTGTCGGTGGCTGTGTTGTGGGTCTGTAGATAGAGAGCGTAAGGCAAAGACTTTAACACTCACTCATAAAGAAACAAAATATATTTTCGACACAATCATCAAAAGGGACTCAGATTCGTGAAATCTTGTCTCTTTTTTTCTATCTCTTTTGTCTTCTAAAACCATCCCCTAATCTCTCCTCAATCGAAGGAGAGTGTAAGAAGAACCACAATGGGTGTGGATTTGAGACAAGTGGTGGCTGGAATCCTCACCATTACCATGTTCGTCATGCTCGGACAAATGCTTCACAGAGATTACTTTGATGCTCAGGTATCTAAACCCGACATGTCTCTGTTAGTGTCTGAGCTTGATTTAAGTGGGGTCTGATCGATTTTTGTCTGTAATTTGTGGATCACAGATCTGGTTTATACAATTCTTAGGGTTTTATTCGTTCTGGGTTGGATATGGATATTGCATTGATGTTAAAGACTCATACTTTTGGAGTGATTATGAAAGCTTCAACCTTTTTGTTCTTTTGGCAGGTTCAAGGGGATGCACATGATATTGAGTTCCATGGATCAAAAGTATCTCTGGAAGATGGACTTGTTAGATCCAGGGAAGGGAATCATGGGCCTTGGATGGAAGATAGCCATGATCTTAAACCTTGTTGGTCAATATCTGAATCTGGTAATCTGCCTTGCCTTCTTACTCTCAGATCAGTTTTTGTTTTTTTTGAGTCTTCTCTTGTTTGCTTCAATGTTACTCTTGTTGTAGATGAAGCTGTATCTTCAAAGGGTTATGTTACATTCTCCTTAACCAATGGTCCTGAGTACCATGTCTCTCAGGTAATCCTTTATATCCTACTCTAAAAAGTTTTTGCCTTTTCTTGTTTAACTTTTATCATTTTTCTTCAGATAACTGATGCTGTGATGGTGGCTAAGCATCTTGGAGCAACGCTTGTGCTCCCTGACATAAGAGGAAGCAAACCTGGTGATGAAATGTTAGTTAGTTTCTGTATTTTCATAAAACATTATGGTTTTGTTTGTTTGTTTGTTTGTTTCTCTTAGTGGTTTATGAATGTTTATACAGGAACTTTGAAGACATCTATGATGCAGATAAACTCGTTAAAAGCCTTGAAAGCGTTCTCAAAGTTGTGAAGAAGTTGCCAAGCCACGTTTCTCTAAGAGACATCGCCATTGTTAAGGTTCCCACCAGAGTTGCGGAAGACTACATCAAGGAACATATCAACCCCATCTTCAAATCAAAAGGCAACATCAGAGTTACAACCTACTTCCCTTCCGTGAACTTGAGGAAGTCTTCTCTGGATGGTGAGACCGACCCTGTCTCTTGTTTGGCGATGTTTGGTTCCTTGGAGTTGCAACCTGGAGTGAATGAACTGGTGGAGTCGATGGTTCAGAGGCTGAAGAGCAAGAGCTCTGGTGGACGCTTCATAGCCATAGACTTGAGAGTTGAGATACTTGAGAAGAAAAACTGCCATGAGACAGGTGCAGGGGGGTCCAAAACATGTTACAACGCGCAAGAGATCGCAGTGTTCTTGAGGAAGCTTGGATTTGATGGTGACACAACTATATACCTGACTCAGCCTAGATGGGATAGCAGCCTCAATATTCTTAAGGACATCTTCCCTAAAACGTTTACTAAGGTGTGTGAGATGAGATTATTCATTCTATTAGTCTCTAAAGGTTACATACTTTTTGCTAATCTTGATTTTTCTTCTGAATGAATACATGGCAGGAGGCGATAATGCCTGCAGAGAAGAAGTCTAAGTACCTTGAGTTAGAGAACTCAGAGTATGAAAACGTTATTGACTTCTACATAAGTTCAAGGAGTGATGTGTTTGTGCCAGCCATTCCTGGTTTGTTTTACGCTAATACGGTTGGGAAAAGGATAGCTTTAGGGAAGCCTCAAGTTCTAGTTCCAGCTGAGATCTCAGGAACGTCTGGTCTTTCTACTGATTACATCTCTCCATACATCTCAAAGAAGAACCATTTGGCTTATTCATGCTTTTGCTAAACTTTTCTGATGTAAAATTTTATGAGCGTAATGTTTTGCCAACAAAATCTATAAAAAGGGTCTTTTCTCACCAAGTGTAAGCCAATTAGTTTGATACCAATTTTATTTTTAGTGAAAACTGTTGTTAAGTTACATTTTGAATCTATGGGCTTACTATAGCTTTTGCATCCCATTCATTTTAACACCATAGTCAAATGATGAGAGTTGTAGTCAGAAGGGGGAACATAGAGGATATGGCGAGATATTGTTCTATTTCAAACATTTGTGAAACTTAACAACCGTAAAACTAGAGGATATACTAGCTCTTGAGATTCTACTGATTGACATTCAAAGTGAAACTAGAGTTTAACGCACGCATCTATATATGTATTTGTCTCACAGTTATATAAATTAATATTTTATGTAGTTTCGGTAGTATATATTTTTAACATTTACCTGTATAAAATTTTGGATAGTATGAAATTTATACACAAAACAAAATTGTTGTTTATATGCAACAGATTGATACAGTAACAACAACAAAAAATTTACAGAAATTTTTTTTGGTATAACAATTAAATATCAAATTTTCGGAATATTTTGTTAAATTGAGAAACATTTGGAAAATTTTAACATTAATTAGTTTGTAAATCAATTTAGTATATTTTTATTTGACAAAAAGATAATAAATACTAAAGGTTAGGATATTGTAGTTTTTCAATGGAAATATAATGTAATTAAAATGTTGTTTAAGGGTAAATTCATATTTGTAATTCAGTTTTAATAGAATAGATTTGGATCTCAAGAATAAAGACATTAGATTTCATATCTGAAAATATGTAAACATTATTAGAATGAGCTATAAATCATGGTTTTGTTTACTATAATAATTTTTTTAAATATCTTTATTAATTGTAGAATAAATTGGTGAATATTTTTAATTTTGGTAATTATTTGATATTATTTATTTGATAGTAATTGTCCTTTCCTTAAATCTTAAACATAAGAAAATAAAACTGTGACAGAGTGTTTAATAGTAATTATTCGACCATCCGGATATTCGGTGTTATGTATATCCAGAAAATATTAGAATTTGACACGTTATCCGATTTGATCCGTAAAAATAAATTAAAAATTAATAAATAAATCAAAAATTCCAAAAAGATAAAATAATAATTATATTTTATTACAAAAATTAAAATTTATTACTTTTAAAAATTCTAATAATAACTTAATAAATTTAGTAGATAAAAGCACTATAAAACTTATACACAATATAATATTTGTATAACTTATATATATACTTCTTTAATACATGTATATATATGCATATAATGGATCAGATATCCATTTTTTAAAATATTAGTGTTTGTGATTTGCTTCGTTTCTTTCGGATATTGCATATAAGTATTTTATTTGTTTCATAGAGTTACGGATATTCAGAATTTCGGGTGAAATCGAAATGGATAAGTAATCGAATCAAAATTTACGGTTATTTTGTCCATCCCTATATAGATTTTATGTTGTTGTGACCAAGTTAATGTGACTATTATGCATATCTGTGCTTATTATTATCGACATATAAAATTGGTTATGCCGTTGTAGATGCTACTATGGAATTTAAATCAAATAGAACGACTTTGCAATTAAATATTGTAGTTCATGCTATTAAAGAATTTAAATCAAAGAGAAACACTTTGCAATAGAACAATGTTACTAATAACTCGCCTATGAAACATGATTATCGAAGCTGAAATCCTAACCGGAGGTTATGTGGCAACATGACTATTGAAGGTAAAATCCTAACCGGAAGTTAGGTAAAAAAAACTGATTTTTATTCTTAAAATAAGTCTCATTCCAACAGATGCAATATGACCTTTTAAACTGAAAAGATTTTAATTTCCTAAAACAGTTTTCTATGCAATAACTATCAACAATAGTTAAGGTTAAAGTATAAAAAGTTGGTATATTTGCCAAGTTCAAACTTACAATTTTACGTTGCACTATCAAGAGTCATTACAACTGGAGAGCTTTCTATTTTTAAAGTATAGCAACTATAGTTAAAGTCACACCATGAATGCTAAAGTAAACAAATATAATGTTTTATCTAGCAGTATATTTGATATTTAGCTGACTATCAATAAACATGTTGATTGGTGTTGGGTAACATTAATATTTTGAATTGAATTGTTTTTAATTTGTCTTACAGAATATAAACAATATATAGAGTTCAGAGTTTTATATGTTTCAAATAACTACAACTAATATTATTTTGAAAAATAATTAAAGTGATGTATTTATTTAAAAAAAATATCAATATGTTATTAAAACACCATAATTATTGAGACAGAAATTCAAATCAAAATTTATGTAAGAAACATATTATTGTTATTAAAATGTCACCAATATATACGGAAAATCCAAGAACTAATGTTAAAAAATATTTTCATCCTTTTTATATGTTCGTATTTTTTAATATCAAATGAAAATAATGTTAAAAATTACAAATTAACATTTTTTAGTATTTTACATTATATATTGTTAAAAATATTTGATAGTAATTTGATATTTTATATTGCGACATGTTTTAAAAATAAGATACAATTCTCCCTTTTTAGGATTTAAAAGAGATTAAGAAAATGAAAATTTAATTACGAAATAGTCTTTAAAATTTATATTTTAGGATTTAGTATTTTAAGAAAAGGAAAATTAAAACATTACCATTTTAGTATTTTACACTATATATTGTTTAAAATATTTGATAGTAATTTTCATTTTTTAATTCTAAACAAGAAAATAATTGTAAAAACCTATTTTAAAGTAATTATTTCTTTGTTAATTTGTTTTCTAAAAAAACTGTGACATGTGTAAAAAATGATACAATTCTCTTTTGTTTATGATATAAAAGAGATTTAGAAAAGAAAATTTTTATTACAAAATAGTCTTTTATGGTTCTTTTTAGGATTTATAAAAAAATACTATCATATAGTTTTTTACAATTACATATGTTAAAAAGATTGATAGTAATTTCTTTAGGTCTAAACAAAAAACAATTGTAAAAAGATATTTGAAATTAATTATCTTTTTAAATATAATTTATAATTTTGTTTTTAAAGATACTAAAGTAAGATAATTATAAAATATAAATATTATCTTTTAAGAAAAAAATATTAAACAAAAACGAATTATAAAATCCAACAAGTACAATAAATTATTTAATAAAAATAATGAATAAAAACTAACTATTAAATAAATAATATTCCCTTTTCAAAACCTAAACAAAAGAAAAATTGGAAAAGTATTCTTATTAATTTCTTATAATTAACTAACTTTCCTTTTTAATATATAATTGTATGTTAAGCAATCATGAAAAAGAAGCTACAAATATTTCACACTATATTTAGGTTTAAGTTTTCATATATTAGTTTTACAAAACAAAAGTATTTATGTGAAAAATATTACATGAGTATTTTATTTAAATTTCTTGATACAACTCAATTTTTTTTATTATCATTATTACATTTTATGATGCTAACATAAGTTTTTTTAATTATGAGGTTGTCGTCGTACATGAGTATTTGTGAATATGATGAATATGTGTTTGTACATATAAGAAAGATATATAATTATTAAAACATAAAATAACCTTTTAATTATAAAATAAATCTCACACAATATATGCAAATCATTCATAAAATTATAATAAAATAATTATTATTTTATGTTTTTTATTAAATTATTAAAGTAAGATTTGTCTCTTTTTTGTTAACCAATAATTTCTTTCTTGTCGCTTAGATTCTAAAACGTGGGTACTTTTTCCGAATAAGCTATCAAGATTTGTGATTTCTGGGTTTCCAAAGTGAAGACTCGACTAGAGTTCTATTCATAATATTATGTTTTTTCATTCCTACAAGTTCTGTTCTCTATATATGCAGTTCTGTATGTATTTACCTTCCACAAAAAGGTGGTTGTGATGCCTGATGCAAAGTATCAAACCGCAGTAGTCCGGCTGAATGCTACTTCAAATAATTCACGAGGTTTTGTGAGAGCTTTGGATCTTCCACAAGTGAAGTGGATTTTTCCAAGAGTTAGCGTATTGTTGAAGATAAAATTTCCCTCTCACATTTTTAGATATAAATGTGTGAATTTCATATTATATATGTTGCTTAAGCAGGACATCTATATGATGAATATGATGCACGTTTAAAGAAGTCAGAAAATATGTCGCATCGCTTTTCAAAGATGAACCAGAGCATGGTAAGTTAGTGATTATATAGAGTATTTTTGCTATCCGGTTAACAAAAGGGGCTGTTAAGAGATCAGGTTGAGTTTTCAGAGAAAGAAAGAATTATATTCCGAGATTAAAAGAGCCGCTAAAATTTATCACCCGAACGTAGTCGCTATCAAAAGCTGTTGCTATGATCATGAAGAGAGTTTTATTGTTTTATGACTCTTCATAGTTAGTGCACTGCTCGATAGATAGCTGCACCATGCGCCTAAAGGTGGTAGGAGCTTGGACTGGAACATGAGGTTTCTTCACAAGGTCACTAAGGGTCTAACTGGTGACCAAGGAATGAAGAGGAATAATGCATTCCTTAATGTTCCTAACAAATTTTACCATTCATTAGGAATAGTCATTCCTTTTCATTCCTTCTCATTCCTTTTATTGTAGAGAATTAAAGAACAAATTTATTCCTCACTAAATTTGATATGGAATAACCGTTCCCCATCATTCCCATAATTTTATTCTCATCAATTCTTTTCTTTTTTGTTCCTACTATTCCCGAGACGGTCACCAGTTGACAAGTTTTTTTATAATAATTTATATTTTCCTTGTGTTGTTAAAACATTATACTATTTTAGTCACCAAAATTCAAAATTGTTGCTATAATCATTTTTTTAAACGCTTGTCAATCAAAGTATTCTTACAATTCTAGACCAAACTGGCTAGTAACTAAAACATTAAAAAAAACATCAGTAAGCATCATAGAATAATACCATACAAATGTGAGTAAGAAGTAAATTCAGAAACCCAAAAATGCCATGAGATTGTGAGAGTGAGAGAGATAGAGTCAGATTCCCAGGCAAGAACAACATAGATGCTTTTAAGCCTCTCACTGTGATGTTTAAATATATTTACCAACCCAAGAAAAACTAAACAAAATCTAATTAGCAAGACTTTTATTTTAGTCAATTATAAACAAAAATTATGTTTCATTTCAAAAAGATTATATAACTAAATATACCAAAATATAAATAATGACACCAATCAAAATATGAACAACTAAATTAATCAATTAATATATATATATATATATATTCATATATGTGCAGGAATTTTCATAACACAAGTTATGTTAATTAATGCATATCTGATTTAATATTTATATTTTATATTTTCCAAAACAAGATATATCAAACTATAAAAATTATATAAAAGATATTTACAAATATTAGAAGATAACTGAACCACCTACTAATAAGCCAATTTTGATATGATTTAAACCAAACAAAATCATCATCAATTTACAAGAATATAACAACTCAACATACTAAAATGAATAGTAAAAATTTATAGTTCTTTTTTGTAGACGAAAAAATTTATAGTTGAAACCACATATATTCTATTAAAATGGGATCATGTTCAACTGATGAATGTTTGTTTCAATAATGTATTTCATTTATTTAAGAAAATATTATTTCAAATTAAATTAATATTAAACACAAATATGATTACATAAAAACCTAAATATAAAAATTGAGTTTTTCAAAAAAAAAAATTCATTTTTTAGTTTAACTTATATGTAACAAGATATGAGCCCGTTGCGCAACGGGTTTTGTTTGGTGTTTTAGTTTAATATGAAAACATAAAATAATAAATATTATTGTAACTTTATGATTTTTTGCATACATTATGTGAGATTTATTTTATAAGTTAAAACCCGTTTTCACACATAAATTCAAATTAATATTTATATTTTATAATCATGGTACATAGATAAATGTTATAAACTTTGTATTAAATAATATACTATACATAAACGTTTTAACTCAACACAACTCAAAATAAGAAATTGAATGAAAAGTAAAAAAATGAAAGTTTAATACATCAATCGAGTCAATGACAACATTATACACTTTATTATGTACTATCTTAATGTTTTATTAAATAAGTTTTTAAAAGCTTATTATGCTAGGATATTTTAAAAAGGAGACATTTTATTTTATATGTGTCCTTTTTATTTACAACTAGGTGTTTCGCCCGCGCATGCGGACTTAAATATTTTATAATTATTTATTAATATAACCATTACTAATTAAAAGATTATAATGATAAATTATTTATGTTTTATAACAGATTATTATATATATTTTCATTTAAATATTCTTACATATAATTTTTAAAACAATTATTTTTATATACATTCATTCTTAAAAAAAAAATCTTAGAAGTCATTTAATATTATCTTTCAATATATAAAACTAAAACATTTACTTGATTAATATTTAGTTATGTATTTTGTGGTTATAATAAGAAATTGTTTATGTTTTCTAACAAATTATCATATATCATTTAAAATTATTACGTATATTTTTTTAAAACAAATCTCTGTATACATACAGTATATATTCATCATTAAAAAATATATATTAAAAGTCAATAAATATTCTCTTTTCAATTATATAAAACTAAAAAAATAATTGATTAATATTTAGTTATGTATTTTTTTGTTTTATTATTTTGTTATTAAAATAATTTTAAGATAACAATACAAATATATAGGAATTATATTTTATTTAATATATTTTTAGGTTTTGGATAATTCTGATTATTATTATTTTAATTATTTATCTAATAAAAATAATTTTAAGATAACAATACAAATATATAGGAATTATATTTTATTTAATATATTTTTAGGTTTTAGATAATTCTGATTATTATTATTTTAATTATTTATCTAATAAAAATAATTTAAATTCATTTTTGTTATATAAATTTTATTCATTAAGGGTAAAAACGATATTAACCACTCTAACTTTTAACGTGAGAGCTCCGTTGCGAAAATTTACTTCCCAAATAATAGTATAAATTAAAATTAAAAAAAAAAACTCTTTTACATTTTTGTTTAAATTTTTTGAAAAGGAAAATCTGTCACATATAACCTATTATAGTTATCTTCTCTTTAGAATTTCCGGAAAAAAAGAATTGTTATCAATATATATCTTTATCATAAATTTTCATCAATTTTAATTCTCACTATATATGTTTAATCATATTAATTAGCAACTTTGGAGAACCAAACTCAATATAATCTTTTACAATTATATCTCCATTAGGATTTTAGATAAGGAATTTAGTATTAAATAAACTATCTTCAGATCTTTTTTGTTTATGATATTTTAAAAAGGAAAATTTCTACAAAATTTACTACGAAATAATTTTTTTAATTTTCCCTTTTACTATCAAATAAATTTTAAAGTATTTTTTTTTATAAAATCGTTTTATATCTTATATATTAGTGTGTATATATATATATATATTATCATTATATATTTTAACACATGTCACAATATTAAAAGGAAAATTACTATCAAATATTATTTTGCAAATATCTTTTGTCTAGGATTTAGAAAATGGAAAATTTTTCTTTTATAGAAAAGTTGTTTTTACTATCTTATATATTATTTTATTTATTTTTAATCATTATATTTGTTAACACATGTCATAATATTAAAAGAAATTTTGCAATTATCTTTTGTTTATGATTTAAAAATGGAAAATTATTATAAATAATATTTATAATTATATTTTTAAAAAATCTTTTGTTATTATTTTATTATATATATATTTATTTTAAGTATAAGATATTAACACATGTCATAATCTTAAATATAAAACTTCCAAGTGTCATGATCATGTTAATTAGTAACTTTGAAGAACCAAGCTTTATATAATAAGATATTAAACTCCTTTATAAAATTTTATTTTTGAAATATTAACATTTTTAGAAATAATAATTTAAGTTGATGAATTTTCTTTGTTGGAGATGAGTCTGACACCTCTCAACAAGATTTATTAGACAATGAACAAGACCAATTAAACAATGAGAGCACTAGAAAATCCTAGGACTCACTTTGTATAAATAAAGAGACACCTTTTCTTTAGTGAGGGATTTTTTTTTCTTAAATCTAGAAACACATTTCTAGAGGGAGATTATGTAGATTTTTAGATTCACTTTACATTTTTAGAGAAAACATATTCTTATGTTCTTTTTCTATAATCTATAAAAAAAATTTATCTTTTTATGTTCTTTTTTCTCATTTGGATTTCATTATGAAGACTTCTTATAAACCCAGCATAAAAAAAATGTCTAAATCTAATACAAGAACATTTTCGGATTAAACAGCCATGTTAAGTTACTTGTGAAGTGAAGAACCATGTTAAATAAAGATACTCATTTAACAGAGCCAGCAACATTACATCAGACTATAATAGTAGAGACCAATGCCAACAACAGTTTACCAAGAAGCATTCTGAATCAGAAAAAGATAACCAAACACGGCAGATCATTATCACCTATATTACATTGTTCACTGATCAAATCCGGATAAACCTAAATCGAATCAGATTCTCTAAAAGGAAATGATAAAAGACTCTGTTGAGATCTTTCTCTGCGTTTAAGAGAAAGTGTTCTCACTGTGAGTTGCTTATGTCATTGGCTACTGTTACCATCATCTGACCAGCCTCAAGATTTGCATCCTGCAAAGACAGATCCATATGTCTTGTGACAAAACTGTAAGCAAAAAAATATATTTGGTCAAAACAAAAGATCTCTGCTTACTTCATTCTTATTTATCGCAAGATTTTGGGCTGTTTGAGGAGATCCTCTGGATAAATCTCTAAGAGCACCCTAAACATTCCAAGTGTTGTCATTAGACAGAAACATCAATGAACTAAAAGCGCTACAAGATGAGCAAGTAAGAGAGAGAGTTGATCAGTTAAGCAGCAAGTATTAGCTTGCCTTGTTTGCCCACATAAGTCCACATGCATTGCAAAGTGTTCTTGGCCCTTCAGGTCCACGCCTCATCATTGGAGTTGACTTCTCCCCAATTCCACAGTGCCGACATCTTACAGTTTCCAGAACCATTCCAAGGAACAAATACTAGTTCATGACAACCTCTCTACGTTAAGTTAATAACTAATTTAAAAGCATTGATCAACTTACGAGGTTTCTTGATTCTGAGCCTCGCTACCTTCTTCTATATCCCATGTTTCATTAGTCCCCCAGTTAGATCCATCAGATGCAGCTTCACCATTGTTGGACTTGGCAGATGTGAACTGACCTTTATTGCGTTGCATCCTGTTTACCATTAAAAAATGCAATGAAGGTGCAAACTCAAACAAATGTATAAGTGGACCAAGTTGTTGAATGTTACCTCAAAGCTACCTCCTTGCGAACTGTATACCGAATCTTCTTATCAAAGTTCCTCTCTTTTCGTTTCTCTCGGAATCTGAGTAAAGAAGCTAACCGCTGTGGCATACTAAACCTTTGAGGAGTACCAGGTAGACCCTGTTACATTGACTAATTAGTAACGCAATGATGCAGACTATGTTAAGGCGCTCGCTCTTAAAGACTAGGGTTTAAAAGGAAGCTTAAAGTTCAAGCAGTTTCTAGTATACTGCAACAGGGAGAGGTCTAGACACGAGTGCCAAAGCTAAGCTTCAAGCTCGAATCATGCACTAACAATGGTACCAAACTCTTACCAATACTCTATTGTTCTGATGAGGTGCTCCTAAGCTTGTAGGTGGTGCCTGAGGTACTTCGCGTCCACCCAGTAATAGAAGCACAGCTTGAACCTGCAGCGAGTGACGGTCACGCATCAGACACATGCTGCAGTGTGTCACTTATGGTCAAAAACAGATTAAAGAACCAACTCAGTGACAAGTTGAATCACCTTTTCAGGCAAGACACTGTCGAAAACGTAGACTTGGCCCTGAAAGGACAAAGTCAATTGATCTCCTTGTTCACTACCACGGTCAACCACTTCACCACGATTGTCAGTTATATTGCCAGGGTGAGAAGGACCGTCTATTTCAACTCCATCACTCATACCACCACCATCAGCTTGGTCATCATCGATCATACCGCTTCCATTGTGGATGTGTTGCAATTGCAAAGCATGATGTCCATAGTGGAGATCATGATGCATTGATTCTTGAGCTTCTCCAATGTGCATCCGACCATTGCTTCCATGAAGTTCATCATCATCCATGCTTGCTTTTCATCAATTTCACTCTGAAATCAAAACAAACTTACATTACTAAAACTGGAACTTTCCTATATTAACGGTACAGAAACCTAAGAAAAAACCTAAACCTAAACTTGGATCAATCAGATCCGACCAAAGACTCTACATTTTACACGTGTTAAGCCTGACACAGACCGTTTCAAACAAGTTCCACAATCTCACTATGTCAGCACTTGGTACCTATTCGTGTGGGAGCAACAACAAGACAGAGCAGCAGAATGAAGATGTCCGAAGACCCAACAAGCGCGAACGAGAAACGGTGAAAGATGACAACTTGGGGGAGCTCGGAAGTGATGAACAACGCCTGAGAAAGGAGAACTGAGACGAAGAACCGGAACACCGGCGATTAGAGAGAGAGAGAGAGAGCGGTGAAAAACAAACCAATTGGGGGCCAAAGAGACTCAATTTATTAATTTATCAGTAAAACGATTAAACAAAGAAAGCTTATGGACCGGACCAATAAATAAATACTTTTTTAATAATTATTTTTAATATTTAAGTAAGAGAAACATTATATTTAAAATCTAGAATACTTGACAAAAAAAATCTAGAATACTAAAGTTTTTTTCAATTTTAAATTTAAATTATATAAACTAAAAACATAATTTTTTTATAAAAGATAAATATCAAAATAAATTAAAAAAAAACAAACATAAGAATAGAAACCGAAGCAGAGACTTTTAAAGTAAACCAATAGGGCCAAAGAGACTCGATTTACTAATGTATCATCAGAACAATAAATAAGGAAAGCTAAGGGACCAATTATAAATAAACAATTTATTATTTTCCGTCTGGTGTTCTCTTGTTGTTTCTTTTCTTCGTCTTCGTCAACCAGCTAAGCTCGAATCGGATCTATAATAACTTGGATTCTCTTAAAAGGAAGCTCATCTCTATCTCTATCTCTATCTCATTCTCGGATTCGAAAGTTCAAACCTTTACGCTTTCTTCTTCTTCCTTCCTCTGTTTCATGGAATCTGACTTCCCAATTCGTCTCTGTTTCTGCTGAGTGTGTTTGTGGAGATGGCGAGAGGTAGATCGATAACTGGTTCTGGGATATGTAGATATCTGAATCCAGCTTATTACCTCAGAAGGCCAAAGCGTTTGGCTTTGCTTTTCTTCGTGTTCGTCTCTGTTTCTATGGTGGTTTGGGATCGTATCAATCTCTCCAGAGAACATGAGGTATGTTTTTGTCCGAATCTCTCTGTCTAAGAGACAGTTTTATTTATAACAGGTTGTTGGTGAGCATATAAAGTAGCTTATGTTTTTAGAACCACTTCATAGGGACGATGGTACCTTGTTTTTGTTTCAAGGAAGTGAATGACACTCTCTTGTGATCATCCTTGTGCTCTGTTTAACAAAGTTTATGTCTTTCTTTCAGGTTGAAGTTTATAAGTTAAATGAAGAAGTTTCACGGCTGGAGCAGATGGTAAAATTGATGTTTCCCCCTCTCATTATATTTGCCCTTTTTTTTTGTTTTAATTCAACTGATTAGCTAACGAAGTAATATATTGTGCTAGTTAGAAGAGCTTAAAGGTGTTGGCAGTGGTAAGACATTGATGACTCAGAAGGATGTTCCAGAAAATCCAGTTGATATTGAGCGAAGGCAGAAAGTAAAAGAGGCAATGATCCATGCTTGGAGCTCATATGAGAAGTATGCTTGGGGAAAAGATGAGCTTCAGGTATAAATTTATTGTAATCCAACATGTTGTTCAATAGATAATCTAGTGACAATGTGCTCTACAAATCTAAACTAGTCATTAAGTTTGGTGTTTCCTATTTCAATTTTGTTGTGAGCCTTTTTCTGTGAAGCTATCTGAAGTTACCACAGTTTCCATAGGACTGCAAACACTGTTGTTGAGATCATTTTCTTCCTTGCTCTGCAAAAAAATATTTTGGTCTGAAGTGATTCTTGTTTCATTCATTGTTTATTTGTCAGCCTCGGACTAAAGATGGCACTGATAGCTTTGGTGGCCTCGGAGCAACTGTGATAGATTCTTTAGATACACTCTATATAATGGGTCTTGATGATCAGTTTCAGAAAGCCAGAGAGTAAGTATCTAGCTGCAGGCTCTTCAATGTTAAAGGTTTGAATTGCTCATCTTCATTTGCTTATTCTCTTTAAATTGCAGGTGGGTTGCAACCTCATTGGATTTCGACAAGGATTATGACGCCAGTATGTTTGAGACAACCATAAGGTTGCTTTAACAGGTTTACTGTGCTTGTTGTTTTCTGTATCTGTCATAGGAAGAGTCAGATCATCTGTTGTTATTAGTTGGTTCTTGATTGACATAAGATGTGGGGGCTATTGATTTATTGCATCTTCTAATGTTCTTTCTCTTTATTTTCTTCCAGAGTTGTAGGGGGACTTCTCAGCACGTACGATCTTTCAGGGGACAAACTTTTCCTCGATAAGGCTAAGGATATCGCAGACAGGTTATTACCTGCATGGAACACTCCAACAGGCATACCTTACAATATCATCAACTTGAGGAGTGGAAATGCTCACAACCCTTCTTGGGCGGCTGGGGTGAGTCCTAATATTACTTAGTTATATCATCTTAGATCCTTCTAAAGCCTTTAACCCAGGCTGCATTTCTTGTTCTTGTATGGTGATGGTTTCTTATACTTTATGTCTTATCTGTGTCTTTAGAGTAAGTACCAAGTGTGATTGGATTTAGATATGTATCATTAAATGAGTAGATTTGGCCTGTCAGTTTTAGCTAATTGTTAGATTTATTTTATCTTCTAGGGAGCCAGTATCCTTGCAGATTCTGGCACTGAGCAACTTGAATTTATCGCCCTTTCCCAGAGGACAGGGGACCCAAAATATCAGGAGAAGGTACATGTCTGCCCTAGTACTGTTTTCAATTCTGAAGAAAGCATTTGCTGCTAAAGATTGATTCGTTTGTTAACTTATGTCTCTCAGGTAGAGAAGGTTATAACGGAACTGAATAAAAACTTCCCTGCAGATGGTTTACTCCCCATCTATATAAATCCTGATAATGGCAATCCATCCTACTCCACCACAACATTTGGTGCCATGGGAGACAGGTAATTTCCTCTACCAGATGTCGGTTTGGTTTTCTGCTCTGAAACAGTTACTAATATATTGGTTTTGTAGCTTTTATGAGTATTTGCTAAAAGTTTGGGTGCAAGGGAACAAAACCTCGGAAGTGAAGCTCTATAGGTAAGTAAAACTAGATGCTGTATTTCAATATTAGCAAAAATATTGATTTAAGACTTGAGTTCTTTCTTGTGGCAATGAATCAGGGAAATGTGGGAGAAATCAATGAAAGGTTTACTAAGCTTGATCAAGAAATCAACACCTTCATCATTTACATATATACGTGAGAAGAATGGAAATAGTTTTAATGACAAGGTAAAGTCTATCTAATGCTTTGGGTCTGAGTGTTTTGCAGGTTTGACATTGTTTCTTTCTTGTTATGATTCAGATGGATGAATTGGCATGCTTTGCTCCTGGAATGATAGCTTTAGGAGCATCAGGTTATGGTCCTGATGAAGAAAAAAAGTTTCTAACACTTGCTGAAGAGGTACATTAGAATCTTACATGTTCTTATTAGAGCTTTTAGTGAAGTTTTGTTGTCTGCTTATTACTCTCTTTCCCCCTTCATTTCACTACAGCTTGCATGGACTTGTTATAACTTTTACCAATCAACACCAACAAAACTTGCTGGAGAGAACTATTTCTTCAATGCAGGACAGGTTGGTAAAGAACAGGTTTTGTTTCACGCATCTGTTTGGTTTGTCAAACCCACAAACGTTATGATTGTTTCAGGACATGAGTGTTGGAACATCTTGGAACATCCTAAGACCAGAAACTGTTGAATCTCTGTTTTACCTCTGGCGGTTAACTGGGAACAAGACATATCAGGAGTGGGGATGGAATATATTCCAAGCATTTGAGAAGAATTCACGTATAGAATCTGGATATGTTGGCTTGAAGGATGTAAGTTTCTTCTTTATCAGAAAACCCATTACCATATTTAAAAAAAAAGTCTTTTGCATTATTATTCAAACGTTTCCTTACTTCATTTCAGGTCAATACAGGTGCTAAAGACAACAAGATGCAAAGCTTCTTCTTAGCTGAGACTCTCAAGTATCTTTATCTTCTCTTTTCGCCTTCATCGGTTATTTCATTAGACGAGTGGGTTTTCAACACAGAAGCTCATCCGCTTAAGATCGTGGCACGGAATGAGCAGCGTAAGCCAACTATAACGTTACGGCAGAGGCGGTTTGGTGGGATTATTAAGGGTTAATATAACTGGAATTTGATATATCTTATTATATAATACAGCGACGTTTGAGGCATATTGTTGTATTAGTTTGGATAATAGATAAAGAACAACATTTGTAACAACAATTAGTACTGTTTTCTTCTGATTTTAAAAAGAGAGCAATCAACTTTGACCGCAAAGAATGAAAGCATGAAGAAGGCTTTGAGCAAAGTGAGCTTGGTCTGATGTCCCTGAGACTACTACTAGTCCCTCTGTTGTCCCTGCCTTTGGATCATGCACAACCACGTTTGCGCCTGTTACCTGTTTTGTTTCGGTTACATTTAGATGATTCCTTTCAAAACAAATCGTCCTTCTATCTATGCACGCATACATTATCGGGATGAGTTACAATGTACCTGCTTGATGTAATTCAGGTTACTGCAGTTCTCACCATAGACATGGCCTATGTATGCTTGAGGAACCACAATCTCCACATTTGCGCTTGTCATTGGCAGATTCTCGCTTCCAATGGGTTCATTTCTTAAAGCAAACCCGTGGTTCACATCAGGAACCATACCACCGGGATGGCCATCGATAGGTGGCTAGTAATTAAGAAATATTAAGTTAGAGAAATGTAACCATCTGCTCTATAACCATACACATTGTTTTTACATACCTGTGGAGTCCAAGACATTGGGGAAGGTGGCCTGTCAAATCCAGGACCATGACAATGCCTCTCTGTATAATCATATACATTAATAAAGAGCTGAGATAGATGCATGTATCAACTGTTGATCAGGAGTTGGGATCTGATGAAAATACCATGGTATGGTCCTCCTGGAGAATGGTAACGATCTGGAGAAGCTGGATATGGCCTCGGTCCAAAAGGAGGAGGCGGTTCTGGATACGGACCCATGAACGGCGGAGGTGGAGGACCACCCATTCCTGGAAAAGGAATCCTTCCAGGAAACATCGCTTCCCGAAGCCTACTTGTTATTTGGAACAAAGCATCTTGAACAGTCTTCACATTCCCAATGATCTGACAATGCAGCAAACTATTGTCAGTTACTGTCGAGTTGAAAAAACTTATCCAACCTATACTGAGATTACCTGCACAATCTCATCATGTTGAGATTCATACTTGGTAGCTTGATCTTTTGCAAAGACACGGATGCTAGCACCAGTCGCTCTCCTCATTTCACTTATAACATGACCTCCTTTCCCCAACAAACGTCCTATAAACGGTGAATGCACAAGAAGCCTGGCAACAACTGCGGCGCTGGGTTCAAATCCAATCTCAACGATTCTGTTATGCACACACATCACAGCATCTTGAGCAAGAGAGTGCCGTCTCTCCAAGTTCTACAACAACAAACGTAAAAAGCCACAATAAACCAACCAACAACGCAACAAAACCACATTCCTTCACATTACCTCTCGTGCAGATATCACAACGATCCTCTCCTCTGTCTCATGAGTAGGATCCGACACCTTAATAGACGCACCAGTCTCGTTCTGCAAAGCGCGAACCACGGCTCCACCTTTCCCTATCAAGCACCCAACTTTATCAGCCGGACACAAGAGCCTGAACGCAACCTCCTCTTCGACAATGGGTCTGTTAAAGGGTCCAACGTCTTCAGGCATTGGGTTAGGAGGATAATCCCACTGATGATACTCCATAGAGTGATAATCAGGCTGCGGAAACGAACACTCCTCCCATGTTGTTGGAGGTGCACCACTCTCTTGAAGAGAGCTAGTAATCATCAAAAGCGCCTTCTTTACACTCGAAAACTTTCCATTTATCTTTTAAAAAAAGAAACATAACCCAAAATCAGTTAAAGACTCAAACTTTGAATTAGTCATTACAAGAAACATCATCACCATAACCAAAATCAGTTAAAAGACTCAAACTTTGAATTAGCCATTACAAGAATCATTCATCATCACCTGAATCACAACGTCTCCAGGGAAAGCACAAGGAGGGATCTGATCAGTAGATGCGATCCTGACACTAGCTCCACTATCATCCCTTATCCTCTGCATCATCATCCCTCCTTGACTCATTAAGTAATCAACTTGATTGCCTCTCACGAGAACCCTACACAAACCCTCCAACTCCCCTTTCTCCAACTCACTACTCCCTCCCTCCGCGTTCGCGGCCTCGTCGCCGAACACTATCCTCTCCAAAACCCTAACCAAAGCCAAAGACGACGGCGGCGGCGGAGGAGCTTCCTCGTCGGGTTTATCTGTCTCCGGCTTCGTCTGATCCGCGCTAGGGTTTTCTGCGTCTGACGAATCGTCCTTCTTTGTTGCGTTCGGTGCGGTGATCAAGACGACGCGCTCTTCGGAAGGGACGGGGATGTCGTCGATGACGCGGATTTTGGAACCGGTGAGGGACTGGAGGTGGCGGATCACGGAGCCGCCTTTTCCGATTATTGCGCCGGTGCGTGAGGCGGGGCATAGGAGGCGGAACTGTACTGACTCCGCTCCCGGAGCTGTCGCCGGACGCTTGGAGGAAGGGAAGTCCATTTAAAGAAGCGTAACGGTGCCGTTTTGAGTTAAATCTTAGGCATAACTTAAAAAGTGTCTATTTAAATCTCCCAAAGTTGCACAAATTTGCAGAAAGGACCTCAGTTTTGATGGATGTTCAAAAATGATACGAACTTGTGAAAGTAATACAAGAACTCTTTTATTAACACTTTGCAATGTTCAAGAGATGGTAGGCGGCAACTAAGCATTCTATAAAAGATTAGTGACTACAAGGTTTATTTGAGTTATTTAAATTATTTATATAAAATATTTTAGTTTTTGAATTTAATTATAAAATTAATTTGGTAAATTATCAAAACTAAACAAAAGAAATTAGATAAAGTTGTGGATTCATTGTAACATTATTAATTAGTTTAACAGATTTATACTAATTTAGATCAATCCAAACTGATTTAGAATGGTTTAGACCAATTTAGAATGATTTTTGAACCTGTTTAAACTATATAAATCGGATTTTAAGAAAATCGTTTGAGATAAAATCAATTTATTAGAACAATTTTTATAACCAACACATTTTGTATACGATGTGATTAAACCATTTAGAAACAAATTAATTAAATAGAACTTAGTCAACCTAAACCGAACCTAACAGGTCATATATATCAAAAGCGCCTTATTTCTAGATGTTTTTTTAGAGATGTTAAGTACATACCAAACACACAAAACATCAAAAAAAAAGATCTGTGTCTAATAAGAAAGTTTTCAAGATTTTACAAAGAGAGCAAAAGAAATCACACCAAAGATTGATAATGTGTGACATATTTGCGTTTTGTTTTTTTTTTTGTTTTTTTGCTTAAACATTATTGTGTATGTTTCTAAGCAGAAACTCCATATTTGGCCCCCTTTATTTCTATGGTTTTCCATTCTCTAATCTTTGCCAAAGTCTTCTCTACCTTCATCATACGTGCCTCTAGTGTTAATGCTACCTCCTCTATTGCATTGTTTCTTTGCTTCAATCGTTCATCATCTTCCATCTTATTCTGCTTATCTCCATCTTCATGGAGCAAACACTTTGTTTCCTTGGTTCCATCACCAACCATAGTCTTCTTCTCACCACTGATTCCAGTTATATCAACCTCATCATCACAGTTTTTCCTAGTCTCTGGTGGTGACACTACAGTTTCCAAGAGAGGAGGATCTAGGGAGTTGTTCTCACCTGCTTTGCTTCTGGTTTCTTCTGTTTCTTCCCTCTTTTGCTTGATTTCTCGTGGTGCTACAAAAGTTTCAACTCTCATCTTCTCAGCATTGGTAACGTTATCATAACAATCCATACCACTCTCATTATCATCCTCAAGAGCTCGCTTCTTTCCCAAATACTCACTCTTCCTCTTCACTAGTTCCTTGTCAAACAAGTCAACAAGTGACACTTCTCTTGAAGCAGCTAATCCTTCACAATCTCCTTTCTTTATCTCTGACCTCACATTTCTCCTTGTTCTAGATCTTTTGAGTTTTTCAGGAAACCCATCTCCCAACTTTTTAAGCACTTCACTTAATAGCAGTACCCTTGGAGAATCTGAAGAGTAGTTTTCATCAGATGAGCACGTAGCTATATTCTTCTTTCCAAGTCTCATTACTTGACCAATGGTGAGTCTATCATCTTCATCATCCTCATAAAGTTGCTTCATTGACTTCCATCTCTTACAACCTGAAGGAACAGAATCAGATGTATCATCATCATCATCACCTATGATGTTTCTTGGTGTCAAAGATTCAACAGCTTGATTCTCCTTAAGAGAAAACTTCTTCCACCACTCAGAAGACGACTTCTTCCACCAAGGTATTGCACAACGAGCAGGGATGTACAATGTCAACTCATCAAGAGGCTTGTTGTACTCATCCCAAGCTGCTTCTTTCGAGAGGCTCTTCCTCTCCACATGACAAGTAACAACATCCTGAAGCAAACCGAACTGTGCAGCCACTCTATTGGGAAAGTAGTCCTCCACACAATCAATCCCAACGAGCTTAGACACCTTGACGCACCGAGCAAAAGTGATGAACTCATCGTCAAGATCAGCATCAACAGGAACCCACATTGCATCCTCAGGGTAAAACAGAGGAAACCTCCAGTTCTCCAAAGCTTTCGTGTAAGGACGCCACTCAAAGCTCTCCACTTTCGACTTCTCAAGAGCCTCCCTCACATTATTGCTACTCCTCTTTTCCCTCGAATCATCATCATACCAAATACTCAATCTTGGCTCACCTCTGAGCAGCACCTGGTTAGGCCTTCCCGGTTGCAGCTCCTTGAACCTCTCCCACGTCCAAACCTGAACCAACTTAAACAATGCCTTCAGTTCAATCTTGTCCTCTACCGTGAACTCTCTAATGTGTTGTTTCAAGATAGTAAGCTCCGCGTAGAGGTGAGCAAGAACAGCAGGAGCAAGAGAAATCCTAGTGCCTCTTGCTACATGAACAGCAACCGAGAAAACAGATTCATCTACATGATAATAACCAGACGGAAACACAAAGTAACTTAACCACAACGCAAGGAAAGCAACATGCTCAAGCTCATCATCATCATCACCACTGTTCATGAATCTCCTCATCCATTCTAGTTGACTCACAAACACAAAGCTGTTATCTTTCTTGATCTTAAGACTCTCTTTCACGAGCTCCTCCTTGACCCTCTCTCCTGAACCATCGAGAGCGGTGAAAACAGGTGAGCCAAGAACAGAGAAGCCTAGGAGCATCAAAACGTCTTCGAGTGTTACGGTTGCTTCGCCCCAAGGGAAGACGAAAGTGTTGGTGTCTGGACACCATCTCTCGGCGAGGCATAGAAGGAGATCTGTGTCTTTGGTGAATGCTTTGGTAGAGGCCATTACTGCTTCGAAAATCCCGGCTTGTATCCATGTGGGTTTGTGTAGAGAAGACATTTTGATGGCCCAAGACTTGAACTTTGTGTTCGGGAGCCTCCACCCTTTGAAGGAAACGCTCAAAGACAGAGACTTTGAGTCTGGAGGAGACGGTGGTGAACGGTTTTGACGTGGAAGCATCTTCTCTCTTTCTCTGTTGAAGACGAAGATGGAAGATAAAGTTTTATTCTTTCTTCTTTGATTTAACTTCTGAAGAAAGAAGTAACGTTAATTGCAGAGATGATGGTGCCTAGAGCTGGAGTGCAACAGAAAGAAACTAATTGATCAATTAAGAGAACAAACAGAAAAATAAAAATATTTATATTCTAAAGAATCATTTTAAAATGCTTCATTGTTTGGCAGTATGTGTTTCTTATCTCTTATGAGCATTCCATACTAAAATAGTCATTTTATAAAAGTGACACGTTTTAGGAAAACTGAAAGGTAAAATGGGATTTGAATTTTGGAACTGATTCAAAGCTTTTCTTTTGAGCAAACTGATTCAAAGTTATTATTTCTTCTTTTAAAACAAACTAGATCATGACCCGCCCGGTCGGGCGGGTTTTTATTCATTTGTAAGTATGGATTGTGTTTTGTTTATGGTAACACAAAATTTGCTATAAAACTTGTGTTTTGATTATTTTTTGTACATTACGAAATTAATTTTGTATCGCCCCCAAAACTGGTCTTTATTTCCATGAATGAAGTACTTTAACGCGAATTAACCAATTGTTTCTTAATGGTTTGACACTATTTAGTAATCGAAAAGTGCTTTGTTTCGTTATAGTTTTTTTTTTGGAGCCGATCGTGGATGTGGAAGATGATTATGAAAACCAGTAATTGCAGTTTAATTTTAATGCAAAGGAACAAACTTTACTACCCAAATATTTCGATAAACATATAAGTAATCTATAATAAATACCAAATCACGCGAGATGTTCATCGAGGTATTATGCATAATTGACATGACTTGGAGAAAGGGTTTTTCCATAAAAGATTTTATTGCAAAGTAATTTTTTTTTGGTTTTTGTTATGTAAATAAAAATATACATTGAAATTTCTATAAGAATAGAAAGATTTTCAATATAATTTATTTTACTTCAGATTTGAATCCAGATGTTTATTTTACGAATATACTACGCAAATATTCCCTAATCCAATTGTCTAATCTATAATAAATACCAAATCACACAATATGGTCACCGAGATATTAGGCATAATTGATATGACTTGGAGAAGGATTTTTTCTATAAAATATTTTATTGTTAAGTAAAAATTAAGGTTTTTGTTTTGTAAATTACCGGAATTATATATATAGATAACAATTATTAACAGAAATATATGAACTTTAAAATCGAAATATTGTGCTGGATCAGTTTGAAATGAAAAAAAATTACTAATAAAGATGTAACCGAGATGAACTTGTGATATGAAACCGTGTTCAAAAATGGACCTTTTTGGACAAAATATTATTATGGCATCTGTTTAAATAAATTTCAAATGTTAAATCTATTCTATTAAAAATTACTCGATATTAGTTGGTTCATCTATCTCATGTATGTGTCTATAATTAATCTATCTAATATTATTTGTACTAATACAATGAATATAGCCAATGAAAATGAATAGTTTGTGTGTATAATATATAGTATATACTATAAATGAAACAGTATAGGGTAATATTATTATTCTATTGACCGATGTAGGATAATGGAAATGGTCAAATTTATATTATTAAAAATATATGATATAGTATGTATGATAATGTATTCATACATAAATCGACCTAGAATAATATATGGAATATGGTCAAACATAGATAGATGCCATATTTAGTTATGATACGTTTAATAAGATAAATTATGAGGTTGGTTATGGTACGCTTAATATATAAGGGATGATGTGTTTAATTAAAATATGAGGTCCATATTAAAAATCCGCCTAAAAGAAGTTGTGATGTTTCTGTTTTAATAAGATAGATGCTATGAAGCCACTTGAAGTTTATTGTTTTGGAATATTGTGACCTCTCAAAGTTTACTTGCACCTAATGCAAAAGCTATAATTATTTTGTTAACTCATCTTGATACCTCATTTTGATGTTTCTTTCCAACAATAATAAGTTAAGCTTTCTGTGTCTGATAAGTTCGCTACATATGCAAAAGAGCTAAAGAAATCACACCTATTGATCTGATAATGTGTGACACTGTTGTTTAGTTTCCATGAGATCCCCTTGGAAAAGTTTAAGAACAGAATGCAACACACAAACTAGCTAAACAGAAACTTTATTCTTGAGGATTCTCCCTAATCACCAATACGAATTCCACATCAAATAGATCTTTTCAATACTTAGCTAGACACACACTAACTTAAAAGATCATAGAGATTTGTGTCTACATAAGCAAAAGAACAAAAGAAATCACACTAAATACATTGTTGTTTTTGTCTCAGATCATATAGTTTAGAGACTATTAATTAGCCAAGGCAGAAACTCTATTTTTTCATCTGTTTTGCCAAATTCTTCTCCACCATCATAACAGCAGGTGCCTCTAGTCTCTAGATTCAATGCTAGGTTAATTATTCCAAGTTTTTTCTGCTCCAGTCTTTCATCATCTGCCTTGTCACTGAATCTCTGATCTTCATAGACCACACACTCTGCTTCCTTGGGTTCCATTCCATCATAATCATAATGATCAGCTGTATTTCTTGCGTTAAAAGTTTCTTTTAGTCCTGAAAGACCCAAAATCTCTGAAACAGATTAGCGAAACAAATCAAAGGTTAAGGCCCAATACAAACCCACTAAAGGCCCAGTTAACATCCCCATAAACCACTGGCAGAAATAATTAAGATAGAAAAAAACGGGAAGAGATTCGATTCGAATCGGCATCACATCGCATCGACGACGGCGGCCGCGGCGGAAGTAAATGGCGAACTTAGAAGCTGAAGCCTTCGATTTCGAGCCAGAGGAGGACGACCTCATGGACGAAGACCTCGGAGCAGCCGATGTCTCCCCACGCGCCGCGCATCCGAGGCTTAGGTCAGCTATCTCCGGAGCAGACGACGGATCGGCGAATAGGAAGACCAAAGGCCGCGGGTTTCGCGAGGAGAAAGACTCCGATCGCCAGCGCCGCCTCTCCTCCCGCGACTTCGAATCTCTCGGCTCCGATGGCGGTCCTGGCCCCCAGCGATGTAAGCGTACAATTGATTTGTTTTTTGTTTTTAGGGTTTTTTCTAAGTACCCATGTGGCTAGGATTCGATTTGACCCAGAAAGTTTGTTACTTGATGTGTTCTCTATACTTCGATTTGACCTAGAAAGTTTGTTACTTGCTGTGTTGTCGACAGTTAGTTAACCTATGTAAATTTTAAGTTAACATAGTTTTTGTAAGTAATAGAAAGTGTAAAGTTGATGCTTTGTTGTCTTGGTTTTTTGTTTAGCCATTGAGGGGTGGATTGTTTTGGTTACTGGAGTTCATGAGGAGGCACAGGAGGATGATATATCTAATGCCTTTGGTGATTTTGGGGAGATTAAGAGTTTGCATCTCAATCTCGATCGCCGTACTGGATTTGTCAAGGTTTGGAGTTTCTCCTTTTGTTCCTAATGGTGGTAGTTTAGTAGGGTTTGCAGTAGTAAAGCTGAATTTTTTTTTGCTATGTTAGAATCTTGTCATGATGGATATTAGACTTGTGAGAGTCTGAAGAGTGCATTACTGTTTTGCGAATATATATTATGTAAGTTTTAGTAATTTTTACTCGCTTCTTGTTCAGGGCTATGCTTTGATTGAATATGAGAAGAGTGAAGAAGCGCAGAATGCTATTAAGGCAATGAATGGTGCTGAGATTCTGACAAAGAATGTCTGCGTGGACTGGGCCTTCAGCAATGGACCAAACAATGCTGGATCTTACAGGAGAAGGAACATGAGGTTTGTACACTAATCTATTTCAGAACAAAGTTGTACACTTTGTTTGCTATTTTGAAGTCGAGTTTTTACAAGTATCAAAGGTTACTAATTAGTTACTGACATGATTGAGTGAGTGAGTGTAAAATTTTAATATATTTAGAGTTTAATATTTGTGTATATCATATCAAGTCTTTCTAACTTCAGTATGTAAGTTTCATAAGTTATTTGACCGTTGATCGTTGTTATTGGGGTTTGCAGGTCGGGGAGGTCACGAAGCCCGAGAAGACGTTTCTGATTGTATGATTTAGAGTTGTCTCCACATCTCTCTCTGTATTTGGGATTCTTTATCTGTAAGTCAGCGAGTGTTTAGACTCTTCTTCTTTAATGGGTTAAGTAGGTTTGGTTGTTTGCAACGTTGTGTAATCGTATGCATATGGGTTATTGCGTTTTAACACCATGAGATTTGTTTTAGTTCTGGTTTGTGAGAAAATGGAAAACAGTGGTTGAGGAAGATGCTTTTGTTTCATTTTCTATATTGCTTTCATATATGGCTTAAAAAGTGAAAAGTCGTACAAGAACATCTTAATCCGTTCGGATATTTTCCATATATATAAAAATATAATTTTCACATATAAGAAAATATTAAATTTAAAGTAAATAGAAAAAAAGTTGCAAAAAAGAAAGATACGTATATATGCAAGGCAAGATAAAGAAACGTGAGAGTGAAAAAACAACGTAACCGTTTTTTCTCCCAAGGGTGATTTCCAACAACAATCGTCTGTATATTTTTTTCCAGTTTCATTGATCGTTTAAAGGCCTGTTCGTTTGGTTGCCGCCGGTTTCAGCGTCAGCGTCGGCGTCGGCGTCAGCGGCTGCGTCAAACTCGTTTATCTGATGTTCGTTTGGTTGACGCCGACGCTGACGCCGATTATTGTTCGTTTTGAAGACGCAGGAAATTGACGCAGCCGCAAGACGCCGACGCATGACGCTGTTTTGAGTTGTTCGTTTGGTTGACGCTGCGACTATTTTCATTTATTCATATTTTATTTTTAAAAATTTGTAAAATTATATTTTAAATAAATAAAATGTAGTTTAAATATATTTACATCCATAAGAATATTATGTTTAATTGGTAATAAATTTTTGGTCAAATATAAAAATATTTGATGTCATAAATCATAAGCTAAATAAAAATAAAAATAATACATCAAACTACTTTATAATCATAATCAATCATATTAAAAAAAATTATACTGAAGTAAATATGATAAAATCTAATTTTTGAAATTCAAACAAATAAGAAGTTGGTTGATAAAAAAAATATTACAACAAGTCTTAAAAAAAAATCAAATCATTAACTAAAACATGATTTAATACGATAAATGTCGACTGCTTAGACACATCAGCCGCGTCAGATTGTTTTTCATCGGCATCATCATCTGACTGCTTCTCCTCATCCTCTTCCTAAATAAGTCATCATATCAACTTAAGATTCAAGATTCCATGTTATAGTGAGAAAAATGTACATACAAAACAATTAATGACGAAACACATACTTCCTCATCGGCATCACTGCTCTCCAGTGACTTGTTGTACTCTGCCTTTAGTTCAGCAGCCTTATCCAAATAAACTTTCTTTTCCTAAATGATCAAAAGAATACAGAGTAAGATCACAATAAGCAAATCACCATGAAACTAAGGGAAGAAGCAAAGGACAGAGCAATGATCAAAGACTTCCATTTTCACCACCCTGCTTTGCAACCTACAATAATATAAGAAAGCATACACTATTAAACCTTCATCACCAGTAGCATACTAATCATGTAAAGTAACAAACTTGGTTACGACCTAGACCTACGATCACGTAGAAAGCATAGTCACTTAAATCATCACAAACACTAGCCGACCAATTCATGTAAAGTAACAAACTTTGTTACAACTTACATCCTTAACGTTAGAAGAAGGATTCTCTTCTTTGAAAGTTTTGCGGAAATCATTCCTGCAAAATAGACAGACAATGCCAGCTTAATCTCAGTACATAAGCGCCAGCAAACAAAACCAAAACAAGACGACTATGCAAGGATGAAGATTACATGAAAATGAAGAAAGCAGTAAGAGGACGCTTGGGCTTGTTGTTAGAGGCAGAGCTCTTCTTCTCATCCTTGGCCTTCCTGACTCTCTTTGCCTTGCGCCTCTGATAAAGAAAAAAACAGATAAGCTAAGTCACAACAAACTCAAGTCACCTACGAGAGACGATCAAACACTCACGGAGATTGACTCGAATCTTCGCATCAGCATCTGTGTTGTTGACCTGAAAACATCATTGACAACAATTAGTATCGCCATAGGATATAAATAAACAGCAAGAGTCTCAAACCTGAATTTAAAAAAAAAATCATCTGATTACCTTACAAGACAGTGAAAGACAGACAAAGCTTAGGAGAGCTTGAGACACACACACAGAAAGCTATGGAGAAGCCTGAGAGAGCCTGAGACAAAGCAAACACACATGTAAGTTTCTATGTTCCATTACAAACAACTCAGAAAAGCAGACAAATGATTGTGTACTTTGAGTCTAAACGAGAGAGTGAGATGAGATGAGCTTCAAGAGAGAGAGAACGAGAGAGAGAGAGAGAGAGAGAGAGAGAGAGAGAGAGAGAGAGAGAGAGAGAGAGAGAGAGAGAGAGAGAGAGAGAGAGAGAGAGAGAGAGAGAGAGAGAGAGAGAGAGAGAGAGAGAGAGAGAGAGAGAGAGAGAGAGAGAGAGAGAGAGAGAGAGAGAGAGAGAGAGAGAGAGAGAGAGAGAGAGAGAGAGAGAGAGAGAGAGAGAGAGAGAGAGAGAGAGAGAGAGAGAGAGAGAGAGAGAGAGAGAGAGAGAGAGAGAGAGAGAGAGAGAGAGAGAGAGAGAGAGAGAGAGAGAGAGAGAGAGAGAGAGAGAGAGAGAGAGAGAGAGAGAGAGAGAGAGAGAGAGAGAGAGAGAGAGAGAGAGAGAGAGAGAGAGAGAGAGAGAGAGAGAGAGAGAGAGAGAGAGAGAGAGAGAGAGAGAGACAGCTGGGTTCGAGAGAGAGAGAGAGCTGGTTTGAGATCGAGAGAGATAGGTCTGAGATCGAGATTCGAGAGAGATGGAGAAGAAAAGGCAGTGGCGTCAATGGAGAAGATAAGGCGTCTGCGTCAAAAATAGCTTAGGTATTTTTGTAATTAGTGAATTAGGTTAAGGGTAAAATAGTAAATAGATTAAATAGACGCTGGTTATTAGTCGCGGCCGCAGGATTTTTGGGCGTCTGACGCAAATCCTGGCGTTTAGACGCAGACGCAGACGCACGTACCGGCGTCAATGAAACGAACAAGCTTGCTGCGAAAATCATTGCCGCAGACGCAGACGCCGGACCTGCGGCAACCAAACGAACAGCACTTAAGGGTCACCGGCATTTTGTCGGTGGCTCTCCCCCTTCTTCGATTTTCCTTTTCGTTCTTATAATCCCACAGAAAAGTTTCCAAAAGTGGTTGTGAGAGTAATATTTAAACAAAAGCATGGTTTTTCGTTCCTGTCTGGTTTATTCCTACGTCTATCGAAGTGGAGTCTATGAAGATTATATCAGAATTCTTCCGGCACTTTATGCCGAGTCTTTGTCAAATCTTACTGGAGAGAAGTCCCACATCGAAAATATGAAAGGGACGTCGAACCCTGGTCTTTGTGGTGTCAAACACCATACTCTTTACCAATTTTCCCACTAGATTTTTGACAATTTCTTTTAACAAAACAACATTTTATCATATTTTTGTGGTGTCAAGTGATCCCACTAGTTATAGTGTGGATCTGCCTCTGTGTGTGAAGTCCATATAGGTTAATATGGTATTAGAGCCTGGTTAATTAGGATTTCCAACTTAAAACCAATTAGTAATTAATGGATTGACCCTAACGTTTTATATATTACTTAATATTCTTTAGAATTTCCGATGTGGGATATAATATCTCTAATACTCTTCCTCGAGATGATAGCTCTTATCGGCCAGAAATCTCGAAATTTTAAGACAGTTATACTCGGTCGAGCGAGTTAATTACGACATTTATACCTGGTCGAAAAATGGTTAGTTTGATCTATAAATCCAGTCGGGTAGGATTAAGATTAATTAGGGGTTTAGAGTATTTTAGGATCTTTGCTCTTATACCATGTTATATTCAGATTAAATTATGGGCTTCCAACTTAAAACTAATTGGTAATTAGTGGATTGACCCTAACCCTTTATATATTACTTAATATTTCTTAGAATTTCCGATGTGGAATATAATATCTCTAATAAACCTAACATATATTGTTAGTTTTGTGTTAGTTTCAGGTAGTTATCATCGTTGTGTGATAACTATTCGATGTTTGAAACAAATCTTTTCTGATTTGTTATGGAAACAACGTCCACCAAAAAAGCCGCCATGGACTCAAGATGCTGAAGATGATCAGGAAACCGGTGCAAAAAATATTGATGTCTAGGAAAGAAACTTTCATGATTTATATTTTGATACAATATATTTGGTATCTAGATCGTGGAAATCCTGTAGGAGACGTCAACACATGGAAGAGATAATCTCTTTGTACGTTGTATGGCGATATCTTTACAATCGTTGAGAATTGGCTATTTCAATTATTATTTTTTATGGTTGAATCAATATGTTGGATTCTTAACCAAAGAATATATATGTATCTAAACTGGAATGAAGCCAATGTAATACAACAAAGAGAGCCAGTGTTAATGCGACAGAGATGTGAAGATCGCAAGCAAATCAATAGAGTTCGGACTCTATTAAAACTTATGATGAAAATCATCATCATAAGTTATTTCTTCAAGTTTTATGTTTTCATTTTTATTTTATTTGCATTATTTGTTGTTTTATTATGTTATATGTATTTGTGTACTCTCTTAACAATCTAATAATAAAGTTAATTTGTTAAAAAAAATATTAATTTTTTATATTCTAACAATTTTTAAAAAATTGTAAATATTTTGGTGAATTTTTTTTACCATTTTGTTTGTACCATTATTCATTTTTATCATTACTAAGAGACATTTTTAAAAGTATACTATTTACTAGAACACAAAAGATTTATATACTCTTGTTCTATATATATATATAATAAATTATTATCTAAAAGGTAAAATATAATTTTTTAAGTTTGATTAGTTATGCTATTACAACTATGAGAATATTATATAGATGATTCAACAGCGGACAATTCTACAACTTTTATAAGAATTCACATCTCACAATGCACTGTTCCGAGCTGTCTTATAAAATCCATGTTTTGATGGTATTTCATGCACCAAGCTAAAAATCTATTATAACATATTTTTTCATAATATGTATAATTTGGTATTTTTAGGGTTTAAACTCGAGACCTTTGGATGTAGAAACATTAAATGACTTTTAATCAAACCATTGGACTAGAGAAGCTTCCACAATAATTTTTCTTTTATGTTTTCGAATTATATTTTTCGAAATTCAAACCCTAAATTCTGAACCCTAAATCCTAAACCCTCAAATCTAAACCATAAGCTCTATCCCTCAACTCTAAACCCTAAACACTAAACCCCACCCCTCAAATCCATACCCTAAAATCTAAACACTAAACACTAAACCATATCCCACTTCTCAAACCTAAGTTTAGATTAGTTAATCATAATTTTTTTTGTTATAAATTTTTTTTTCTCTTTTTAAAATTAAAGGTAAAATCCTTGACTCTAAACCATAAACCACACCTCTCAACTTTAAACCCTAAACTCTAAACTTTAAACCCATGCCTCAGTTCTAAACCTTAAATTATAAACAGTAAACACTAAACCATATCTAACCTTTCAATCATAGGTTCAGATTAATTATCCATAAGGCCATAAATATCCTTTTCTTTTTAAAATTGAAGGTTATAAGTTATAACACTTAATGTAAACATGAAAAAATGGTGTTATAAATATGGTATCTTTTACGATTCCTCAAATATTTTTGTGTTTTTCTTACAAGAAATATTTGTTTTGTGTTATTCTGTGTTATTTGACAAAAATAAAATTTAAATTCTAATCTAAGTGTTGAGAGGTACGTGTTCGAGAATATAATATTTTGTAGCTTTAGTCGAATTCTATATATATATATATATATATTAGGTTTTAAGAATTTATAATATTATCTAAATAATTTTTAATTTATTAATTTTCTTTTTTGATTCAGTTATTATTGTTTTTTGTCGTCAGCATAAACGATCTTTTAGAGTTTAAACTGATCTGTTTGAACTGTAATCTATACTATTAAAACAGAATATTTTTTTTAGCTGCCTTTTTTCAATAGTATTTACAATTTCATGCTACTACTATTCAATTTTAAACATATGTTATGAAAAATTTGTATTATCATTTAAGAAATATTCCCAAAACATATCATTTTAAAATATTTTTCTGACCACCATAATAGAAAAATTATTCCTTCGATGAGATTTCGGGAATGATGATAGAAAAATCACAGCTTGCATATACTTTAGCAACTTCATAATCATAACAAAACCATATCATACGTCAACATTTCTGTTATTTTTTTTTGAAAAAAAAAAACATTTCTGTTATTTCGATGTATGTTTTTGAATTCAAAATGGGTTGACTTCAATTGATGTTTGTTTTGAAAACGTTTAATTTAAACATTTAAATATATTATTAATTTACACATTTGTCTACATAAGCAAATATATGAAAATTATTTAATTATACTATTTGACTAAGTTATCAAATAAAATATATTTAAATAGTGCAATACTTTTACTGCAATATCTAAACAAATATCTTAACAAATTTGTACACCTTAAGTTTTAATATGAGGGCTTAAATAAAAATATTATTTCGGAAATAATATTACATATCATATGAATAAAATTGATTCATCAATATTAACATGTCTATGGATCGACCATAGTTAAACTGCTGATCAGTAAATTAATAAAAAGTATTATAAAGTTATAGATAAAATATAATATTCTTATTATTGAAAACTATATGATATTATAAAATTAATAGTTTCTTTGTAAAGTATAATTTAAATTTTAAAATTTTTAATTTTAGTTTTTGTAATAATAACACCAATTAGAAACTTTGGCTAAAAGTTAAGATAATAAAATTACACTAAATTAAATTTTACATCTAAAAACAAATAAAATACAAAATTATAATAGATAATTATGTTAGTTTTTAACCAGTTCCGCAATAAAAAAAAACATTTTCAAAGAGAAATCGACAACCATTTATAAAAGCAGCCTAATTGGTTAAAAGTTTCATATTATAACTTTTTAGACTTCAGCCGATCAAATTAATGAACTTGTATTTCACCTGTTCAAACTAATACATATATATTATATGTTGTGTATCATATGAAAATTTTATTATAACATGTATTGTGTCAATTATTCTTATAGCATATTAGTATAAATAACAAAATAAAAAATCTAAAAATTTAATAAAAATAATTATACGTGAAACTCAGTTTAAAACGTATTTTGAATACACTATTATTATTATCTCATATCAATTCAGTAATTTATTCAACTATAAATCATTTGATTTCTTTGTATATGTGAAAACGATATCTTATAGATGATTAAATACACATGAACATTTTTTTTCCTATTGCAAATGTATATCTTTATAGATGATTAAAACAGATGGTGCAAAATTTTGAAATATACTCTCAAAATAAACAAAAATAATATTACATTTTAATTCACTTATTTCTATTGAAACTTAATTCTAAAACAAAAAAAATTAACTTTAGCAATAAATTTGATCAAGATATTTATTTACAATAAACCAGAATATTTTGTTAGTAGATGTTATGATAATAGTTAAACGTTAATTACTAAAACTGTCCCTTAGAATAGGGTTTAAAGTTTTGTATTTGACAATTCATATTTTCCTTAGGAAAATTAAAGATTGGTGCATTTATGAGTACTATAAATTACACTTTTTTCTATAAATACATTAACGTAAACTGAATCCAAACTTGGTTAAGAGATCTTGTAATTCGAATTGTACAATAGATGTTAGGGGTGAGATTCGGGTATCTATTCGGATTCGGTTCAGATCTATTCGGGTTTCGGGGCCAAAGATTTCAGCTCCATTCGGATATTTTTAAATTTCGATTCGGGTTCGATTCGGATTTTTGCGGGTTCAGTTCGGGATCAGATAACCCATTTAAATTAATTTTTAAAATTTTAAAATTCATTATATACTTTAAATTTTTAAAAATCTATAGATAAAATAATATATTATAAATTAATTTGAATAACAAATGTCAAAATACCTAAATTTAACATTTTTGTCATCAAACATACAGACTCATGTTGACTACCTAAATTTAACATATAAATTAGTTTTGCTTGAACATTTGGAATCAATATATTATTCATGTATTTTTGGTGTTTTGAGTATAGTTTAGCTATTTTGGACATTTATTTTTGACTATTTGTATATATTTTCAAGTATTTTGGAAAAATAAAAAGTATCTTATATATTTTGGATATTTTTAATATACATTAAATCTAAAAATAATTAATATATTTAGGTATATATATCTATTTCGGATATATTCGGGTACCCAAAATATTTTGGTTCGGGTCGGGTTCGGTTCGATTCTATAAATACCAAAATTTTGAATCCGTTTGGATATTTAATAAATTTTGATTCGGATTCGGTACTACTTTTTCGGGTCGGGTTCGGCTCGGTTTTAGATCCGGTTAAAATAATATATTAGTTAAGAAACATATATTCTGAAGCATATATGTACATGTATATATCTGGTGGAGCTCTATGCGTATTATTCACATATAAGAGAAATATATGATATGCATGCCGTAGAACTCCATTTTTCTATTTGTTTATTAGGGATAAATTAATTTCTTTTATTAGAAAACAGGACAGCGTGAGGTGGAGAACATGCATGGAAGATCAAATTGAAGGAATGTCTATTTACGTAACAAGTTTACTTGAATTCCAAGCAAGTCCCATGCACTCAAACCCTACTATATAAACCCCTCCAAGTTCATCATCCAGTCATCATCAAATTAGCCATACACAAACTACAAAGTCTCTCAACAATGGCAATTCGAAAAGCTCACTACTCTCTAGCCTTCCTTGTCATTTTCTTTGTCGTTTCGAATAGCCAAACTGTATGCAATCCAGAATACAAGGCTAAAGAACCCTTCAATTGCGACAATTCTCTTACCTTCAACCGAACTGGATTTCCAGAGAACTTCACTTTCGGTGCGGCTACTGCCGCGTACCAGGTATACACACACATATATATATATATATATATATATATATATATATATATATATATATATATCTTCCTCATGTCAGTTTTTGGGCATCTGATATTTATTTTTTACATCGTACTGCCAAAGTTTCATATGACAAACAAATGAGCCATTCCATCAAGCTTTACTTTCAGTATGCGTTCGTTTTCCAAGTTATCTTTTTTTGGCTTACAAAGGCACCGGTCCATTGGATACCTCTTTTGCTAGAGATTGAAGACGTGAAAGGGGAGCAAGCCATTCAGGATAGTCAAAAGCATCTTGCCTTACAAATGTTGGATCCTAATTGCATCTAATTCTCTAAAAGGAGTTAAATCAGGCAGAAGATAAGGGAGCTTCAGCATAGAGATAATCTGAATTGTTAGTATATGTAATTGCAGCGAACCAACACAAAACTCAATCATACCAAACGGAGAGTACTGTAACCATTCCCGAACTCGTAATTGTCCATCAATGACCAACCAAAAAGGGACAAATATTAAAGCTACCATCTTATACAATTCGATTTATAAAAAAAAAATCTAATTAAAACATATGAGCTAATATTAGCTTACGGGAATTGATTGTTAGAACTTAGAAGTTTCGATTACCTCGCAAACTTGTTAATCTAGTCTAATGATTTAAGTTCTATAACGGTCCTGAATACATTTTCTGTCAATATTTGTTGTTGAGATTTCCTGAGATCGTTTTTTACTTTTTGCAAGTTACTTTCTTGTTTAGCTTTAGTAATGGAACGTCTTTATTCATTAGCTTACATCGTTTTTACTTTTTTTGCTATTTACTTTCTTGTTTAGCTTTAGTAAACAAACGAAGCTCTTTTCTTCAAGATTTGTAATGTAACTTTCGTCTTTTTGGATTCGATCTTGACATAATAATGTGGTTCGCTATACATTTATAGTATACTTTTGAAGGTAAAACTTGTTTGAATTAATCAGTTAATAAGAAAATAATTTTCAAAAAATAACTCTAATACATGAAAGAGATTAGGATTGAGAAAAAACTTAACCTATCATATTTAAAAAGGTTCATATCATAATGTCACAAACAACGTTGACAGTAGACTTGACCAGCTTTGGCATATTTCTAAACCGTAAATAGTTGCTGAAGCTATCCCTAATGCTAAAACACCTCAAAGAAGGTGCATTGATCACAAACCCGTGGACACCTTTAGGCCTAGATTTCCCAGACGAATTATCGACATACAAACTCCTCAGCGTAGGGACATTGATGGAAAATATCTTCACATCTGTATAAGAGCTTCGTCTCACAACCAATTCTTCAAGACGTGGGCATACGCTTAGAAGCGTTTTCACAGATTCGTCGCATGAAAACCTAACAGATAAAAGGTGGAGACGTTTGAGGCAGGCCAAATCAGCATAACGTGGAACATCCACGAGGCTTAGTTTCTGGAGTATTAAGGTTTCAAGTTGTGGACAGGAAAACAAGCTTACAGGCAACTCAAATGAATTGTAAACCATCTCAATTCTCAGCTCTCTCAAAGAGCGAGCAAGGGCATTGCTAACCAAACGTTTGATGATTGTTTTTTCATAACATGGGGTCAGCTTGAGCTGCAAGATCTCTACTCTTGATCTTCTACTTATAAATAGCGTAAACTTAGAAGCAATTCTAGCATTACCACATCGAAGTTCCTCATCATATCTGAATGTCTTCATCTCCTTCCAAAGAGATTGCCACCGTTTCGACAAGACACTCGTGGTTACAGCATCTTTACTAGGAAGCGAAGATAGTATCTTCAACAGCAACTCATCTGGAAGTTCACAAATTAAATCTCTCTTTTGAATTTTATCATCCATTGTTTTGACAATAGCCAGATTATCAAAATCAAAGAAGAAACCCTAAATCCAATTAGTGAAAGAACTAACCTTATCACAGATTCACGACTCTACTCTCTCTATCGGTATAATTGTGTTTGTTTTTATAGAGTTGAATTCACATTGTAAAATCCTATTAGGAATATGTTTTTCAGTTTTTCCCTTTTCCATTCTTAATGGAGAAAACAAAAAGGAAAAGAAAAAACAGATTTATGTTCTTGGTTTACATATATCAACCCATAGAAAAATAGAATAGAAATTATTGTCAATAAATTTTGCACTTGAAAACTGAAAACGATATTTATTTTAAAACAAAAACTTTACTCTAGAACGACAAATAATTCAAAACGGAGAGAGTACTTAATATTCAATGATAAAGTAGATTAAAGTATTGATAATAAAACCTATCAAACTAAGCTATCGCATCGGGTACTAAATATACTTATGATCAGAACCATAGAAAGACAATAAGCTAAGGTTGAAGACATGTAAATTTTAAAAGAAATCTGAGAAGAAAATGATAGATGCTTAAGAATCATCTGAATGATGTAATCATTAAATTCGTGAAATTTGTTGGAAAACGAAGTCATTGCTGTCATGTTGACCCTCAATCTTTTTTACCTGTTGCAAACAAAAATACATAATACTAGAACTAGCCTTGTTTTTATTATTTTTGAGTGACAACTGCAACAACTTTCATGAACTTGGAAGCCCTGCCTAGAACTAGCCTTGTTTTTATTATTTTTGCCAAGGCAACCTCTAGAAATATCTAAAACTTATTGTATCTTTACAATCATGCATCATTTAATATGAAAATTCACATTTTGGCAAAAAAAAATACATAATAAATATGAACATATGGGATTAAACCTCTGTTTATGTAATAACTTTGTAATGTAATTTGCTTGATAAAAAAAAATCAAGAAAGGTCTCGCGCAGTTCAAGAACAGATTTTCCTTCCTTGTACTTCGGCTCATAACATGGGCAGTCACCTTGAAACATAGAAACACAAAACCAAGTCATAACATAGATTAGTATTATGTCTACTAACTAAACTAAATAAAGTTTTGTCTTATGTATTTCGACTTATAAACTACGATAGAAACTATTGGGTTTCATCACAACATATAAACGTTTATTTGATCTTGGTAAAACTACGATAGAAACTATTGGGCTTCATCAAAACATATAAACGTTTCTTTGATCTTGGTAAGTAATTTTTTTTTTTTTGCTAAAAATGTAAATATCATTGCTTGAATGAAGGTTTGGTGCAAGATTATTGAACCAGAATCTGTTTGCAAAGCTGTTCTGTTCTTAAGGGATGCAAAAAAGTTTTAAAGAAACCCCAAAGAAACTAAATTTTAAATCCAATTCAAACCAGGGAAGGTGAGCCTTGAACTTAATATGATTGTTCATTTTGCTTATTTGATTGATTTATACTTCCAAATATGCTTTTGATTGATTCTTTGTGTTTGATGTAATAAGCTATCTTGCATTGATCAAAGAAATACACTAGAACATCCATCAAGGACTTGCACACTCGAAAAAATGAAGAACCCATCTTGGTAAGTAGAACTCTAAAGTGTCTATATGATTCAAGGACCTAAGAGTCTCTTCATTAGGTATATTTAGTTTACTCATACATTCCTCTGTTCATACTAACAATCTAATATTTTTTGAAAGCTGCATTTGTGTCCGTGGAGGACCAGAAGAAGCATGTCTATGCATCTAAAAATTATGTTTGATTTATCATGTTAATGCCTTTGTGTTGATCGACACAAATGTTGCTAAGACTTGCAGACAAAGATATAGTGATAACAGAGGAATTTTCAATCACTGTAAAAGCTCAAGTCAACGTATATAATTTATATAATGCCTTTGTGTTGATCGACAGAAATGTTGCCAAGACTCGGAGACAAAGATATAGACTTGATAACGAGAAATTTTCAATCACTGTAAAAGCTCAATTCAACATATACAATTTATAGAATCTAACACAGTAATCATTAGCCTACTATGCAGAGTTGTGAAGATGTCATTTCACATGTTTACAATGGTCTGTGAGGGTTAAGTGTATAACACAAAACAGAACCATTCAAGAAAAAAGGAATCTACGACCACATTCTGCAGGAGTCTCTCTCATATACGTTGATCTAGAAGTGACTTTATAAGAAACAAGATACTTTATAATACACAGAAGCACCAAACTAATTTAGAATAATAACCTTTCTCTAAGCAACATACAGATAACAACACAGTTTAGTATGATCAATGAGAGTAGGAGGAGCATAACACAAAAACAGAGAACATTCAAAATTCAATGAAACTACTCACACAATCTGTAGGAGTTTCGCCTGTTTGATCTACAAGAGACTCTAAAATATATAAAAGCACCAAACTAAAGATATAAAAGCACCGTTTAGAGTTATTTATCACTGAGGGCTAAGATCATAACACAAAATAGAAACATTCATAAAGATTCAAACATAACTACTACGCACAACAACATGATGTAATCTCTCACTTATGTTGATCTATCAGAGAATCTAAGATACATAGATTTCATAAAATGAGAGATCATATAATACATACAAGCACCAAAAATATAAGATTCTAACATGTTTAGACTGACAAATGAGGGTTAAACGCATGACCCAAATAAAAAACATTCAAGATTCAAAGAAACTACTAGCACAGTTTGCAGGAATTTCTCACCTACGTTTCTCTACCAGAGACTTTAAGATACATCAACTTTTATAAAATTAAAAGACCTTCTCATACGTACAAGCACCAAATTAAGAATAGAGATTAAACACTGAAACACAATGTAATGTTCCAATATTAAAAAAGAATCTACTTGCTCATCAGTGGATTTGTTAGCAGTCAGTGTATAGAATCTCATGGATGCTAAATCAGTGAGAGAAACGTTGTCGAGCTAGCTTAATAAAACATATATAATCTTAAAATGGGGCGTAATAATATAATTTTGTAAGAGAAAAAAGTGAAGGTAAACATATACCTGAACAAGCGTCAATGAGGATATGAACAGTTTGTGAAGCCCATACCTAAACAAATATAACTAGTTCACTTCATGTATGTTTCTCCTAAACGGTGCTTAAGTACCTGCTGTAGCAGGAGCTGGCTCGGCTGCACCCTTCTGTTGATATGCATCTCCACTACAAGGATTCTAGACTTCATATGTGTCGTCCATGTTGCAACCTTCAACACTGGATACCAGAAATTAATGAATATGTGATTCAAGAGATAAGTAAAGAAAAATAGGTTTGAAAGTTACCTTTGATAACTGAAGCTTTAAGAGTCTGACAGCTAAAAGAACATGACTCGGTTTCACCTGGAAAGAAAAAAAAAGTTCAGAGATTGAGAAAATTGATAACTTGTGGTAAAAAAAGAAAGAAACGGTTGATGATTCTTTAAAGCCATTATGACGATCTCATAGCCTTTGTCTATAACTTTTTTTTCAAAGCCGTGGGTAGAAATCTGATGATGTATTCAAAAACAGTCTTTGCCTGAAGACCTTTTTTGCAAGCCGTGGGTACAAATCTGATGATGTATTCAAAAACAGATTCAGTCATTTGCAAGCCGTGGGTACTATGTTATGAATACAGTCTCTATCTAAAGACTTTTTTACAATCACATTTTCTGTCTAAACAGTTGTCTTTTTTAAGCGAGTGGTAGTTTTACAATGTCTTTATCAAAAGACTTTCTTGCAAGCCATGGGTACTAATGTGATGAATAGTCTATGTCTAAAGACTGTCTTACAATCACATTCTCTGTCTAAACAGTTGTCTTTAAGCCGTTGGTAGTTTTACAAACTCTGTCTTAAAGCTTGTTCATAAGCCGTGGGTACTAACGTACGTGATGAAGACATTTTCATTCACAAACTCTGTCTTTTAATAAGCCGTTGGTACTAAATTTTCTCACACTTTGCATCCTCAAGTATCCCTTGCTCATAGAGCTGTGGTTAAGCAATGGACCTGGGGTTTAGATTTAGAGTCTTTGTCTGAAGACTTCTCTCAAACCGTACAATACCAACGGGACTCGGGACATTACTTTTCATGACTTGTGGTCGTTATTTTCCATCCAACAAGTTCACGCAACGGGACTCGTGACACTTAGTTTTCATGACTTGTGGTCGTTATTTTCCATCCAACAAGTACAAAACCAACTTTCATAGCCTTTGTCTTAAGACTATTTTGTAAGCTGATGGTCGTTTATACATCCATCAATTTTCATAACTACAGAAATAGCTGTTTTCTGTCTAAAAAACTTTTTTTTTCTTAAGCCGATGGTTGTGTTTTGTAAAGCCTTGGGTACTACTAAAGTGTGTGTTATATTCCATCCAACAAGTACAAAACCAACTCTCATAGCCTTTGTCTTAAGACTATTTTGTAAGCTGATGGTCGTTTATCTATCCATCAAGTTTCATAGCTATAGAAATAGTCATTTTCTGTCTAAAAACTCTTTTTTTTTTCTTAAGCCGATGGTTGTGTTTTGTAAAGCTGTGGGTACTACTAAAGTGTGTGTTATATTCCATCCAACAAGTACAAAACCAACTCCCATAGCCTTTGTCTTAAGACTATTTCGTAAGCTGATGGTCGTTTATCCATCCATCAATTTTCATAGCTATAGACATAGCCATTTTCAGTCTAAAAAACTCTTTTTTTTAAGCCGATGGTTGTGTTTTGTAAAGCCGTGGGTACTACTAAGGTGTGTGTTATTTTCCATCCAACAAGTACAAAACCAACTCTCATAGCCTTTGTCTTAAGACTATTTTGTAAGCTGATGGTCGTTTATCTATCCATCAAGTTTCATAGCTATAGAAATAGTCATTTCCGTCTAAAAAACTCTTTTTTTTCTTAAGCCGATGGTTGTGTTTTGTAAAGCCGTGGGTACTACTAAAGTGTGTGTTATATTCCATCCAACAAGTACAAAACCAACTCTCATAGCCTTTGTCTTAAGACTATTTCGTAAGCTGATGGTCGTTTATCCATCCATCAAGTTTCATAGCTATAGACATAGCCATTTTCTGTCTAAAGGACTCTTTTTTTTTCTTAAGCCAAGGGTTGTATTTTGTAAAGCCGTGGGTACTACTAAGGTGTGTGTTATTTTCCATCCAACAAGTACAAAACCAACTCATAGCCTTTGTCTTAAGACTATTTTGTAAGCTGATGGTCGTTTATACATCCATCAATTTTCATAGCTACAGAAATAGTTGTTTTCTGTCTAAAGACATTTCTTTTAAGCCGATGGTTGTTTTGTTAAAGCCGTGGGTAATAAGGTTGTGTTTTACTTTCCATCCCTAAACATATCTTAAGACATTCATGCACTACCAACCAACAGTTTCTAAGAAGAGATTTAAATTTCCTTTGGGACTAAGCTTTAACGCAACAGGGACTCAGGACACTTGGTTTTCATGACTCGTGGTCGTTATTTTCCATCCAACAAGTACAAAACCAACTCATAGCCTTTGTCTTAAGACTATCTTGTAAGCTGATGGTCGTTTATACATCCATCAATTTTCATAGCTACAGAAATAGTTGTTTTCTGTCTAAAGACATTTCTTTTAAGCCGATGGTTGTTTTGTTAAAGCCGTGGGTAATAAGGTTGTGTTTTACTTTCCTTCCCCAAACATATCTTAAGACATTCATGCACTACCAACCAACAGTTTCTAAGAAGATGGATTTAAATTTCCTTTGGGACTAAGCTTTAACGCAACAGGGACTCAGGACACTTGGTTTTCATGACTCGTGGTCGTTATTTTCCATCCAACAAGTACAAAACCAACTCATAGCCTTTGTCTTAAGACTATCTTGTAAGCTGATGGTCGTTTATACATCCATCAATTTTCATAGCTACAGAAATAGTTGTTTTCTGTCTAAAGACATTTCTTTTAAGCCGATGGTTGTTTTGTTAAAGCCGTGGGTAATAAGGTTGTGTTTTACTTTCCTTCCCCAAACATATCTTAAGACATTCATGCACTACCAACCAACAGTTTCTAAGAAGATGGATTTAAATTTCCTTTGGGACTAAGCTTTAACGCAACAGGGACTCAGGACACTTGGTTTTCATGACTCGTGGTCGTTATTTTCCATCCAACAAGTACAAAACCAACTCATAGCCTTTGTCTTAAGACTATCTTGTAAGCTGATGGTCGTTTATACATCCATCAATTTTCGTAGCTATAGAAATAGCTGTTTTCTGTCTAAAGACATTTCTTTTAAGCTGATGGTTGTTTTGTTAAAGCCGTGGGTACTAAGGTTGTGTTTTACTTTCCATCCCCAAACATCTCTTAAGACATTCATGCACTACCAACCAACAGTTTCTAAGGAGATGGATTTAATTAAATTTCCTTTGGGACTAAGCTTTCACTGCAACAGGGACTCGAGACAATGTTCCCAAAAATAAGAATCTGGCAGAAACACTATTAGATAAGTGTCTGCCTATGATCTTTTTGGAGTTTGATAAAACTAAAAAACAAAAACATAAAAGAAGTCAAAGAACTTATCTGTTTCGTGTTGCTACTTCTTAAGCCGTACGTTCAACTCGAAGATTCACACTTGTCTTCAATCTGTCAATGATGATTTCTCCACATTCTGTAAAACAAAAACAGAGAGACCTGTAATTCTCCTCTTGTGCAAAGAATATATAAGAAATCGCCACAAGAAAGAACATATGTATATAAGCAATTTCAAGTCAAAGATATAGAAGATAACATCCTGTCCATAACATAGCATCAAGTGGCCCAAATCTAAAGCAAGATCAAGTTCTAAGTTATCATGTCAATTGCTACAGTCATCTCAACGCAAACTTGTCAGATCGCACAGAAAAACAAAAACAATTTGCGTAGACAGAGACGAGACGTTACCTTCAACGATTGTTCCACTCCGATTCAAGCGCTTTCCAGGATCGCTACAACAACAATTAAAAAAAAAGAATGGAGTGGTTAAGGAAACATGAAACCCTAAAACAAAAATCGTGAAAACCCAATCGATCGCACCAAGCCCTAATTAAATAAGATATAAACGAAACCCAGCGAAATCAATTCACCGATCAAGAGAAATCGAGGAAGAACTTACTGTTTTTAAGAATGTCGTGAACTTCTCTGGTTGTAAAAATATTTGACAGAAGAGTTTATCGCCAGAAATTTCGAGAACGAGATTTTTTTTTTCGGAGAAAGCCCTAGAGAAATGAGGAAACATTGCCTCATATATACGCTTTTACCTATGTATAATCGCAACCGATATGTACTGCAACGGATACATTTTCAATCGGACGGTGAGTTTTTTCTCACGTGTCATGGTTCCAATCACACGATTTCACTTCCTCCCCAAGGTTTTTTTTAACACAAAAACGCTTAACAGAGTACTATATTCTTATTAGATCCATGTGTATAATTTTATTTTTGATTTAAATTAGTATTTTAAAATTTAGATGTGACAATAAATGTTCTTTTCATTTTTATTATATTTTTAAATACTTGGATTTTTTAATTTGTAAATAAGAGTTGAAACTTTATTTTGTGATGTCAAACATATTCAATGTTTAGATATGTATATTATTCAATACGAACTCCAAAGACTCTTTTGATTTTTTTTTTTTTTTTTTTTTGTCATCTGTTGGATTTTCATTCACTTAAATTTTGAAGTACACAGAGCCGACAAAGGTGAAACACCCTTTCGAAAGCATAAGCCGACGAGGTAAACAATACCACTCGGAGCCAGGTTTAAAACAACAAGAAATAAATAAAAACAAAGGAAACAAATGATCCCTGAGATATTTGGAGCACACAAACAACCAATAAGCATGTGAAGCAAGACGATGATCGAAGCTAGAATAAGCGGGAAGGCGTTGAAGGTCAAATTATTTGAGGTTAGAGTAAAGCTCCAAAACAAGTTCCATCCGGGAACCACGAGCAACCGGCACTCAATACCAAGCTTCAACTTATGGAAGCATGAGATAACGGATCTCCAACCTGAGTAGCCGACGAAGAAGACGGTTGGCAGACAACTACTCAAAGACCGAACGCTATTGAGCTAAAGCTCCACAATCTCTTACCAAAAAATCCGGAGAAACCCGTCGGTTTAAAACCAAGAGACAGCACCACTTCGCAACATCGCAACTTCACACTGAACCATTCAACATTAAAAGCACAGGTCGAGGCATTAGCGAGAGCAAGGCAAGGTAATTCCGGAGAACCAACGAAGCCATCACCATCAATGCCTCCTGACCTAGGTACTCCAGTATCTCAAAGAAATCACTCAAGACAAGACATAGCTTAAGAAACCCTTAACATAGACGACAGGGCATTGAGAAGAAGGCCAGATACGAAGAACCATTGTTGACCCATCTGAGATTAGCTTCACCAAATTCGTTGGAAGAAGTAGCAACCCACATCAGAGCCGGTTTAGACTTGCACCGCGCACCAGAAAGAGATTGAACCTAGTGAAACGACCCAAGCAAGGCCAGACAATTAGGACAGAACCTGGCCTCTTCTCCACAAGATCCCCAACCGTCAAACGCCTCGGATTCACAAAAGCAACTACCAACAACTACAAAGGACAAAGAACTAAAACATAACCAGACACTAAACGTTGAGGGTACCGCCATAAACAGGAGAAACTTACGACCGTACGAGGCTACCAACCTTCACAGGTTCCGTAACCCGACAGCCAAGCTCACGAGCACTGCTCAGAGTCCGAAGCTACCGGTACAGATCGATTCTCCATCCAAGTAGAGACGCTCAAGGATCAGACGCAAGAGTCGTCGCATCCTCTCCATTTCTCAACCCGGATCCGAAGCTGTACTCCTCAAAATCGTTCAAAATGCCGTGATTAAAAGCCGTAGAAGCTAAATAATAGACGAAACGGGCCCGCTCCCGGCGGCGGTGAGAGACACCGACCATCGGAGCAGGAGGCGAGATTCACTACGGCGCTTCTTTTTTCTTCTTAGGGTTGAGAGGATACGGGTCTAATGTGTTTTCTATATAAACATGAAAATTGATCAATCTATCCATGTACTATATCGCAAGATCTTAAATTTTAATTTTTAATAATATTATATTTCTATTTGTGTTTCTAACATGTACTATATCGCAAGATCTTTTGATAGTTTCTAACATGTACTATATCGCAAGATCTTAAATTTTAATTTTTAATAATATTATATTTCTATTTGTGTTAGGAATTGCATTAGGCGTAAGTCAGATCGTTGATCCAAATCTATTAGGAGATAAAAAACCAGAACACAGTAAGAAGAGAGTCTGCTGTGAAAAAAGGAACAGATGTCAAGCGTGTGGATGTCCTATAAGCGAACTCATTTTGTTGAATCTATCTAGTCAGAAGAAAATCGATCAGGATTTTGCTAAGACATTCCGACGTAATCTCGACAAAAATGTATGTAGGAAAATGCCTCCCTTGTCTTTGGAAACTATCCGCTTAAAACTGAAGGTTCTCCGTTTTGTCAGCCAGAAGTTCTATCTTCTCTCCTCTGTCCAGAACCTGCAAACATCCACAATTTCACCATCAAGAAAAAAGGGACAAACCAATCTAACGCATGAGAGATACTATGACAAGAGTCTCAGAATTTGTTTACACGAACAACTGATCCTATTCCAGTTTGCTTAACCTTTTCCAACACCAAAAACTTGATTATGTTGAAAATTACTTGCAGATACTCTGTTTTAGACTGTATTGGACTCAAAATTAAAGCAAATACAATCACAAATTCATAACTCCTAGTGCAAAGCGACAGATGATAATATGAATCATCACTATAGCACGATTGTTTCCTTTTCTTAAAAGCAGGGGGAGTTCAGGCTACATTGATCCTATTTAATATAACTTTTACACTTCCTCAGTGAATACTTAACCAGTTTATAGACTCATTGGTACTTTGATGAACTAAAAGACAGGCATTCAAAATAGGACATCCCCCAATACCATTTTTAGTAAAAAAACAAAATAAAGAGGGTCAGTCCAAGATTTATTAGCTGCATGCAACTTCATAATTCCTAACAGACTCAGAACATCACAGATTTCAACATCGATTGGTGTAACGAGATATAGCAGAGTAATCAGCACACATTATACCTTGCAAGATGTAGACTAAAGAATAAATGGTATGATGAGATTTATATTTCGTTTTTTTCAATGATTTTCAAGTTGGACAGCGAAAGTTGCGATGATTATTCGGTTATATTGTAGACATGGAAACACAAGAAAACATTTAACATCCACACAAAAGAAAAGAAAGAAGGTTGCATTACATCACAAGTTAAAAGCACAAAAGAGCATATGTCTTCTCCTCATCTCTCTTACTCTGTAGTCTCCTTCTCCTTCCTCTCCTCCTCAGCCAAGCGAACGAAGAGAGACATGTTACCTAAAACAAACAAACAGACGAATGAATGAATGAACGAATGAAAGGCGTTTAAAGTTGATAAAATAAAATCAAGAACCAAATGTGTTCAAAAAAAAGAATCAAGAACCAAATTAACTTACTTTCGGGAGAGAAGTCAATCATGATCGGTTGGTGTGGCAAAACCTCGGTAACTACAATGTTGAATCCTCCCACAGAACGTCCACTAAATTCGAGCACCTTCTCCACATCGTCTTCCCCAATGACATAAACGTAAGCTCTGTAAATAATCAAACAAGTCATTAATTATCAACTGATAACTTATTTAAAATATGAAAAAATCACACAAGCCACAAACCTTTTGATACCATCATCAGTGTTCCACAAACCTTTTAAGGAACTTGGCGAGAAAGAAACAAGAATACCATATTTTATTTTATTTAATATTTATAAAAGTACATATATTACGGGGAAAATCAATCTCTTCTTGAGGTTTCTACGTGTTTAAGGGCCGGAGATTTGATGAAGCGTCGAGAACATCATAGATAAGAGGAGAATGTGAAGGTTTCTTTAGTTTACGTTTCTCACACGAAGGATCTTCACCGGAATCTGGTAATATATATTTCGGATCTTTACAGGGATTGCGAGAATTCAACTAGGTCGTCACAGTTTCTTCTTGAAATAAATGTTGTAAAAAGTATATAGAATATCATTACAAACAAAAATTTGGGTTAATTTTGTAATGTCAGCATTTTTTTAATTTAGGTTGAATTATATCGATTTTTCATATCAGATGTTTAAATCAATAAATAAAAAAGCAATAGAAAAAAGAAAGGTAATTAAGATTACCTTATATCAGCTACCAAACTCAGACAGCATGATTGTCTAGGATAGCGAATCCCGACCACAGATCATTCACTTCAGGGAAGATCTGGGAACAGAGGCAACAGTTTGATCAGAACTCTCCTCTGTAATCAACCTCCCGCGAAATCACTCGCGCCAGAGGGAGAAGCGAAACTTATTTTCCTTCTCTCGGGTCTGTACCAATATCTTGCTCGAACCCTGGTGGGACTCTCTCTTCATGCCGAGTCTCTACCATGTATACTGGGTCCGAATTGGTGTTCTATCTCTTAATTTAATTCTATTTTAACTTAATATAAACCAGGTTCTCAATCCAACACCGGTTCGCTAAGTAGTTTCACAAAACCATAAAAACGATTACTCTCGTATGTGTGTACCGACATGCTGGTCCATGAACAAGAAACCACATCAAACCTCAAGAGCAGAGTCAATCGCCACCAATCTGTTTTAAGCTCCATACATGTGCGTCGCAGAAACTGAAACTCTGTGCGGTAATATCAAAGACGTGCTTCACAAGTCTTCTGTTGAGCTTCCAAAGTGTCTTGATATCAACAGATATGTGATGAAGTATAGTTCAATGGTTGAAACTCTGATGAAGCACCTGAACAAGGAAGAAGAAGACAACACTAAATAATTTTGAAGAACTGGAGGTGGAGTACATGAGTGGCTGGCTGACAAATACAAGTGTTTTGGTTGTGTGATGATTGTGACCAACAAGGAAAGGTCTAAATTCTGCAGAGAGTGTTTGTTGTGTGATGATGATACTAAATAAATAGGACTTGATCAAATCCTCACCCTTGCCGTGTAAGGAAGATGAACCACCTACAAGACTGAACCAGTCTGGCGCAGGCTCTTAATCAAGGTCATGCAGAAAACATTTTACCATTAATGTGATCATTCTTTAAGTAATTTTTTTCATTTTGTTGATATATAAGATAGAGAACCATAGAAGAAGAAGAAGAAGAAGAAGAAGAAATAAGACATAACATTCCGAGTTATTATTTTACAGGGAAGGCTAAGGAAAAAGGAAGGTTAGATATTACATCGCATCAAAAGGTAATTAATTTACCACATTCATTTGTTATCATTCTTCTCTAAATTTAATATTAGACACATCATTCCAAGTTATTACCAGCTGAAGCGCTTACTCAAACACAAACGTGCAAGAATCTCTGGCCACACATTCCAATTCCTTCAACATCCCCTGCTTCTCTGCCGATTCTGAGTAAAAAGCTGCCTTCTTTAGATGACTCCCATTGGCTAGAATGTACTTTGCCGCTTCTCTCTCTGTCTCTGTGCCCTTGTACTGTCTCCACTCAAAGATCTCAAGATGAGATGACAAACATTCAGGAACAAAACTTGGTTTGTTCCATGAAACCATCCCGTCGTGTTGGACACAGTGCTCCTGAAACTATAGGATAGAGATAACATACATTCTGTTAGTGATTTTTATACAATAAAAGTGGAGACACAATACAAAAGAAAAGGAAAACCACATACCAAATTGAGCTTAAGAACTCGAAGCCTCGGAGCATCATTGAGTATAAGGGTAAGTAGATTCCACCACTCTGAAGAGCATGAACACAGCTCCAGGTGTTCAAGAGAGAGGAAGGAAGTACCGTCAGGAGGATACGTAGTCTGCAATCAAAGCAGAACACAGAGAAGAGAGAGTTAGATATTTTACCAAAAATTAAAAAGACAATTTTTTTTTCTTGTATACCTGAGAACACAGAGAAAGATACTGAGTGGAGGCAAGAGACCCAAGAAACAGTTCAGGTTGGGACTCACAAACAACACTAACACTCGCCTTAACCAGCTCAGGCATATCTTCAAACCGTAAATAATTACTAAACCGATCCTTAATACTGAACCATCTCAATAACGGTGTTCTAATAACAAACCCATGAACACCTTCAGGGCGAGACTCTCCAACAGAGTTATCAACACACAAACTCCTAAGCGTAGGCACATCAATAGTGAACACCATCACATTAGTAAACGAGCTTCTCCTCACCACCAAATCTTCAAGAACAGGACATCTACTCAAAAGCGTTTCCACAGACTCGTCGCTCGAGAATCTAACCGACAAAAGGTGGAGACTTTTGAGGCAAACAAAGCGAGCATCGAGCGGAGGATCCTCCAGAGTCACCTTCTCGAGTATAACCGTCTCGAGATTCGAGTGAATAAACAAGCTTTTGGGGAACTCAAAGGAGCCGCAAACCATTTCGACTCTGAGCTTTCGTAGAGATCGAGCGACCGCGATGTTGACCAGATAGTTGATGTATTTGTTCGTAGAGTAGGGGCTGATCTTGAGATCCAAGCTATCTAGGTTTAAGAGCTTGGTGATGAACAGTGCGAATCCCCAGTACACTCTGCCTACTGTGTCGCCGTCGTACCTGAATGCGTTCATCTCTTTCCAGAGTGATATCCATCGTTTTGATAAGACGCTCGTGGCCACGGCGTCTTTAGTAGGAAGAAGATTTAGCATCTTCAACAGCAATTCATCTGGAAACTCACTCATTGATCGAATCTCCTTCTTCTTCGGCTTCTCCATTGGCTTTTCAGTTTTGAGCCCTAGATTTTTTGAGCGAAATGGTAAAGTGCTTTTTTAGAATAGTAAAGTTTAAACATGTGTGCCGTTTTGTATTACATGTGTGCTGGTTTTTTAAAGGGAAAACGGCATAGAGAACTTAATTTAATAGACAGACGGCGCAGCGTTAGTTTTTTGTTGGTACAAAGGCACCGGTCCATTGGATACCTCTTTTGCTAGAGATTGAAGACGTGAAAGGGGAGCAAGCCATTCAGGATAGTCAAAAGCATCTAGCTTGCCTTACAAATGTTGGATCCTAGTTGCATCTAATTCTTTAAAAGGAGTTAAATCAGGCAGAAGATAAGGGAGCTTCAGCATAGAGATAATCTGAATTGTTAGTATATGTAATTGCAGCGAACCAACACAAAACTCAATTCATACCAAAACGGAGAGTGTAACCATTCCCGAACTCGTACTTGTCCGTCAATGACCAACCAAAAAAGGACAAATATTAAAGCTAACATCTTATACAATTCGATTTATAAAAAAAAAATCTAATTAAAACATATGAGCTACTCTTAGCTTACGGGAATTGATTGTTAGAACTTAGAAGTTTCGGACACCTCGCAAACTTGTTAATCTAGTCTAATGATTTAATAACGGTCCTTGATACATTTTCTGTCAATATTTGTTGTTGAGATTTCCTGAGATCGTTCTTACTTTTTGCAAGTTACTTTCTTGTTTAGCTTTAGTAATGGAACGTCTTTGTTTATTAGCTTAACAAGAAAGTAATGTAATGTAATGTAACTTTCGTTTAGTAAACAAACGAAGCTCTTTTACGTCTTAACTCTACTCTTTTCTTCTAGATTTGTAATGTAACTTTCGTCTTTTTGGATTCGATCTTGACATAATAATGTGGTTCACTGTACCTTTATAGTATACTTTTGAAGGTAAAACTTGTTTGAATCAGTTAATAAGAAAATAATTTTCAAAAAATAACTCTAATACCTGAAAGAGATTAGGATTGAGAGAAAACTTAACCTACCATATTTAAAAAGGTTCATATCATAATGTCACAAACAACGTTGACAGTAGACTTGACCAGCTTTGGCATATTTCTAAACCGTAAATAGTTGCTGAAGCTATCCCTAATGCTAAAACACCTCAAAGAAGGTGCATTAATCTCAAACCCGTGGACACCTTTAGGCCTAGATTTCCCAGACGAATTATCGACAGACAAACTCCTCAGCGTAGGGACATTGATGGCAAATATCTTCACATTTGTATAGGAGCTTCGTCTCACAACCAATTCTTCAAGACGTGGACATATGCTTAGAAGCGTTTTCACAGATTCGTCGTATGAAAACCTAACTGATAAAAGGTGGAGATGTTTGAGGCTGGACAAATCAGCATTAGGTGGAACATCCACGAGGCTTAGTTTCTGGAGTATTAGGGTTTCAAGTTGTGGACAGGAAAACAAGCTTTCAGGCAACTCGAATGAATCGTAAACCATCTCAATTCTCAGCTCTCTCAAAGAGCGAGCAACTGCATTGTTAACCAAACGTTTGATGATTGTTTTTTCATAACATGGGGTCAGCTTGAGCTGCAAGATCTCTACTCTTGATCTTCTACTTATAAATAGCGTAAGCTTAGAAGCAATTCTAGCATTACCACATCGAAGTTCCTCATCATATCTGAATGTCTTCATCTCCTTCCAAAGAGATTGCCACCGTTTCGACAAGACACTCGTGGCTACAGCATCTTTACTAGGAAGCGAAGACAGTATCTTCAACAGCAACTCATCTGGAAGTTCACAAATTAAATCTCTCTTTTTAACTTTATCATCCATTGTTTTGACAGTAGCCAGATTATCAAAATCAAAGAAGAAACCCTAAACACAATCAATGAAAGATCTAACTTTATCACAGATTCACGACTCTACTCTCTCTATCGGTATAATTGTGTTTGATTTTATAGAGTTGAATTCACATTGTAAATCCTATTCGGAATATGTTTTTCAGTTTTTCCCTTTTCCATTCTTAATCGATAAAACAAAAAGGAAAAGAAAAAAAAACAGATTTATGTTCTTGGTTTACTATATTCTTATTAGATCCATGTGTATAATTTTATTTTTGATTTAAATAAGTATTTTAAAATTTAGATGTTATAATAAATGTTATTTTCATTTTTATTATATTTTAAAATACTTAGAGTTTTTTTATTTGTAAATAAGAGTTGAAACTTTATTTTGTGATGTCAAGCATATTCAATATTTAGATATGTATATTATTCTATACGAACTCCAAAGACTCTTCTGATAGTTTCTAACATGTACTATATTGCAAGATCTTAAATTTTAATTTTTAATAATATTATACTAGGTGTTTTACCCGCACATGCGGGTATAATCGCTTTACAAATAGTTATTAACACATGTATTATGTTTTACCAGTACACTCTGCCTATTGTGCTGCCGTCGTACCTGAATGCGTTCATCTCTTTAAATAGAGATATCCATCGTTTTGATAAGACGCTCGTGGCTACGGCGTCTTTAATAGGAAGAAGATTTAGCATCTTCAACAGCAATTCATCTGGAAACTCACTCATTGATCGAATCTCCTTCTTCTTCGGCTTCTCCATTGGCTTTTCAGTTTTGAGCCCTGGATTTTTTGAGCGAAATGGTAAAGTGCTTTTTAGAATCGTAAAAGTTTAAACATGTGTGCCGTTTGTATTACATGTGTGCTGGTTTTTTTAAGAGAAAACGGCATAGAGGACTTAATTTAATAGACAGACGGCGCAGCGTTAGTTTTTTTTTTTTTTTGAATGAATGTTAAATTTTTATTCACCAAAAAAACCTGTTTACATCAAGTGCTTCCTCTACTAACTTGAATAAACTTTTTGATTCTATACAATCTAGAAACCAGAAATTACATTCTAGTTTCAAACCAATACTGGAGACTTCTCTCCATACCCTTCACCCCTTTTGATCTCAGTATACTCAGCTTGTTTCTAACTCCCTTCTCAATCATCTTCTTCAATGCAACAATGGGAAGTTTTTTATCTCCATGTTTGAGCTTGTTTCTCTCCCTCTAAATCATGTACATCGTGACTTGAAATGAATATCGTAGACAAAATAATCTCTTCCTGTCCATAGACACTTCTGAGATCATTTGTACAATTTCACTCCAGTCATTAGTATAATCCTCTCCCATCATACCCTTAGTGAGATGCTCCCATACTTGTGACGAGTAAGAACAAGCAAAAAATAGGTGATTTCTAGTTTTTTTTTGGTATTGTCGTTTTGTTTCTTTAAGATGGAAAGTGTCAGCGTTTTGTTTCGTTTCTTTAAGCGACAACAAAACGACAATACCAACAAAAAACTATCTCTATGTCTATCGTTTAAATGGTTTATTCATCAAAAATGTCAAAATATAAAGTTAGATTTATATAAATGGTATTTAATTGATATATATATATTACAAAACTAGTATTATTGTTAAATATTTTTCTGTGATTTGAATTTATATTAATCAAAGTAACATTTAACAAGAACACTCGTGAGAAATCTCACTCGTTTTTAGTTAAGTTTTTATTAAAGGGGATGTAGCTCAGATGGTAGAGCGCTCGCTTAGCATGCGAGAGGTATGGGGATCGATACCCCACTTCTCCACTTTATTTTATTCATTAAAAAAACAAGAAATCTCGCTCATTATATATGCTAGTCTTTAAAACCTTCATCCCATGCACACCACAACAAAAACGAACACAAAAACTCTTCATCAAGAAAATCACTCTTCGATCAATGGCCAACGAGAACGTCGTCGCACGAATCTCTTCTCGTCTCTCTCGTTTGGACGGAGTAAGAACAAGACTGGAAGATGCGATTAGGGATCAAAGGATGGATATTGCTCGACTTTTGCTTCGCCTAGGCGGTTTAAACCCTCCTGGAGCCGCTGATATCCTTGAGGCTTTGAACTTTTGAAATCGGAGTGGAACGAACTCTTCCAAAGAATGAAAGCACTTATCGTAAGGATGCCAAGATGCGTAGAAGATCCACCACAAGGATGAAACTGAAAGGTACGAAATGTTTTGTTCTCTTGTATACAATATTGGTCTACAAGATTCAAGAATGGAACAAATACAATCCTTGGCAGCAGAGTTCTTTGTCCTCGGGGACCTTCTAATTACACAACTCTACTTCCAATTCTTCCTTTGTAATCGTAAAGAGAGATCCAGTTATTTGAAAGTCTTATACACAAAGCTTATTGTGTTTTTGAATGAAACTTTACACACCAAGTTCGGCTAGCATTAAATGTAATTTGCTGGTTAAGCCTTTACCAACTCCTTGCATAAAATAGAAGATATATAGTATTACCCTACTTTGGGCATCCAAGAGTCAATAGGTATATTCTTCCAAAATAATGCTAAGCCTCCACTTAATACCCACTGGATTCACCATATGGCAATGGTCATGAACACAACACGTAATCACTTGCGAGTACAACAAACTCAGGCTTTTTCATGTATTCGTGCACAAACTCATAAGAATTCATCACTAATAGCATCTAAATCGTACTGCCAAAGTTTCATATGACAAACAAATGAGTCATACCATCGAGCTTAATACTTTCAGTATGCGTCCATTTTCCAATTTAGAAGATCTTTTTCGCTTACATAGGACAGGACTGTACAAAGGCACTGGATACCTCTTCTGCTAGAGATTGAAGACGTGAAAGGGGAGAGCAAGCCATTCAGGACAGTCAAAAGCATCTTGCGTTACAAATGTTGGATCATACTTGCATCTACTTCCTTGAAAGCAGTTAAATCAGGAAGAAGATAAGGGAGCCTAAGCATAAAGATAATCTGAATAATTATAATATGTAATTGCAGTGAACAACACAAAACCAACAAAAAGAAACTTGTCTCTTTACATTATTGGTTTTGGGGCTCCTTTGTTATGTAAACGTGGTATCGAAGAACAATACAAACACTTGAAAGATGCGAGGAAGTTTCTTAGTCAGAAAGATGAGATTGTGGAGATGGCATTGGGTAGTGATATTATGACCAACTAGAAACTCATGGTTACAAATTCTAATTCTGTACTTTTGTCAGAAAAAAAGAAATTGATCCATTGATGTGTGTCGTGAATCACAAGTAACCGTTATTAGTTGTGTCTTCTTTTTGACACTTGATTTAAATCGATTAGTTATTAAAGTAACCATCCACAATAATCCACATTCCATTCTAATCCTCCTCCACATCAAAGGGTTTGCAGTTGCATGAAAAAAAAAAAGGTTTAACTTTCGGCTTCAAAAGCATTGTCTGTTTCCTCTCAAAAGAAGAACACCTAAAATATTACGGACGACTACACATATCAATTCCCAGGGAAACATCTTTGTGATTAAATTTATCCATTCTGATTAAATTCTATTAGCACCACCTACTTTTAACATTAACTGGTTTTCTTTTTGCAATGCATATCAACGACTTGTTATTGTTCAAGTATCATTTTGGTTGATCTTTTCACGCTATATATATTTTTATGGTGAGGATGTGAACTACTTTTAACACCCACTAATCAACGACTTGTTATTGTTCAAGTATCATTTTTGTTGAATTTTTCACGCAATATATAATTTTATAATGAGGATGTGATCCACTTTTAATACCCACTAATCTTCAGGCTGAATGTAGTTATTGAGTTATTTATTTATCGGTTTTAAAGGGATCTAAGCACACTATTTTGAGTGGCTAAAATGGGAGTGGCTGAGATAAGTTTTAGTCCATGTTTTGAAGAAAATTGATCGGATAGTCTTAAACAGTTAAACCCACATGACAACTCTTTTTCAAGTGGGAACCACTAGATTACCACAGTTTTTGTTTTCTTCTGAATATTTTTTTGTGTCAAATTTTTTTCATGATATTCATTTTAAATATATACTAAAGTGAAGTTAACTGAACCAGTTCGGGTTGCCGTATTAGTGCAAACAAATTTCACAGCAACAATTCGGTTGGGAATTAGAAGACTAACATAAATCATAAACTTAGTGCTTTAAAAATAAAACTAGATTTTGACCCGCCCTTAAAAAGGCAGGTATATTCTTTTGTTTTAAATTTAATTTTTGATATTTATTTTTCTTTCTGATTATATTTGTATTTTTGTAATAACATTTGTGTATAAATTTTAATCAAAATATATTTTATTAAATAATAGTAATTTTAAAATTGATCTGATATATGCACGGTTAAAACTGAGTTGCGGGTCGAACTCGTTCCGCTCACCCGCCAATCCGCGGATTTTCAACTTTGTTTTGGTTAAAAATATGACCCGTACAACCTACAAACAAATAATTTTGTACCCGCATCTGCTCTACTTAATTTTGTGGTTATCCGCGGGTTATATACATATTTTAAAAATCATTATTTATTTTAATTACTATAAAAGTATATTTATAATAAAAACTATACATGATTTAAATTTTAAATTATTATTTTTAAATTCTTGTATTTATAAAAAAAATATTTACTTTTTTAATTTTTATCTTTTAAATAATTTGCGGGTCGACGGGTAACCGCGATCCAAAATCCACCTACCTATACTAAGCCCGCATAAAAAACTCATAATCCGCATCCGCAAATCGATTTTTCAAATAGTTGGACCAAAGATAATTAGTTAGTGAAAAGATCTAACAATTTTTTAAGTATATTGTTTTGGTAATGATTCTCTTTTAATAGTATAGATGAGATATAATGTTGTTTTAAATTAATTCCATACCATCACTCGATACAAAAAAAATTATATAAACATTAGTAATAGAAAAAGTGGTTTATACAAATCTTTCTTACGTACATATTTAAAATGTTAGAAGTCAATGTTTTAGATTATAGTAACATTTAAAGTCAATAACAGTAATAAACTTTGGGTCTAACTGGTGACCAAGGAATGATGCATTCCTTAATGTTCCTAACAAATTTTACCATTCATTAGGAATAATCATTCCTTTTCATTCCTTCTCATTCCTTTTATTGTAGAGAATTAAAGAACAAATTTATTCCTCACTAAATTTGATATGGAATAACCGTTCCTCATCATTCCCATAATTTTATTCCATCAATTCTTTTCCTTTTTGTTCCTACTATTCCCGAGATGATCACCAGTTAGACCCTTTTTATTTAAATGAAGGAGAATCTTATTAAGTTGTTATAAAATAGGTTAGTTATAAGATTTTGTTATATGTAACTAGAAAAGGCCCGCCCTACGGGCGGATAGCAAATAATAGAATTTAATTAAAATGTTAATTTATTTTAACTGACATTAAAACTAACTTTTACATTTTTATTAAAACAACTTATCCATTTTTTAACTATTTATTTTAAAGTTGCAAATTTATTAATTATAAAAAATTTATTGAAGACTATTATATTGTTTTCTTTTAATATTTAGTTTAGTTTAACTAAAGTAACAGTTAGATTTAATATTTAAATTGTTTTTAGAGAAATTATAAGTAATATGGAGTGCGGAGTGATCCATTCTAACTGAAAATCTATATTTAAGTTAGGTTGACTATATAATTTTTTAAAAGTGATCATTATTATTTAAGACTATACATGTTTGTTTGAGTTTTAAATATATTGAAAATCAAATTAATCACTTAATCTAAGCTGCATTTGAATAAACTTACTTTTATAACGTTTTCAGTTTAATTCTCAAACTATGATAATTTTAATCAAATATTAATAAGCTTAAAGCAAAACTTTAAAAATCTCTAAAATTCAAAACAAAATCTTAAATTTAAAATTTTATTTCATGTTTAAGAATAAAATAACTAAATATCTGATAATATTTTAACATTTAGAAAACTTGACTCTTAACTCTGAATAGAATAATTAAATTATTTTTAAAATCCAAAAAAAAACAAAATCTAAAACTAAAACTGCAACTAATATTATAAAAATTAAAATTATCCAAACTTAAAAGTAAAGATAATTTTTTTTAAAGATTTTTTATTTATGTTTTAAACATTTATTAGGTTCGTTTAAAACTTATTATTAAAATGAGGATAATTCAGGTATTAAAATGAACATAGTTTTTTAAAGTAAGTGTTTTAATTAAAATAGTAAGTTTAGGTGTTACTGATACCAAAAAAAGTTTAGATATTAAGAAGGCTAACAATGATCATAGTCGTAATATTTTCGCAAAGTTGGCTTTGTTCAAAACAGTTATTCCAAAAAGTATAAAAGAATTGTGTTGTGTCAGAAATCAGATAAGTGCCACAACTCACATCTAACCGAAAGCTCTAAATGCATAAGAACGATATGTACAAACTATGTTAACATCTTGCAAACTGTAAATGCTAAAACTTGCACACGTTCCGAATGCGTAAGATCAACATGTACAAAATAAATTAACAGCTTCTTTTGCATATCAAGCTCTGGGGATAATTGCACTTGTAATAATTGATTGAAGAAGTTTAAATATTGAGTGATAATGATGATATTAACTTCTCTCCATCACCCATCGGGCTCCTTCCTCTTCTCCATCTCTGCTTTTCAGCTCAACTTTTCCTTCTCCTCCTGTCTTTTGTAATGCTGTTTTCTTTGCTTTTCTTTCTTGTAATAAGAGGTCACCACAAATCTTGAGAACTTTAAAAAGCTTGGTAAAAATCTTAAAACATTTAACGAAAAAATGATGAGATTAACTAATGGCCACAAATCCTTTTTAGACCTTGGAAGTTCATATCAGAGACCAGAAGAGAATTCCCAACTCATGTTCTTATTAGTTCTATTAGACACCGGATAAGTAGCAGACAACATTCAGAGGAAATATGGATACAGCAACAAATTGATCACTTAAGAGATATATTAACAACACAACCAGTCTAAAAAACAGAAAGCAAGTCCCATCCATGTTAGTGTTTTCTGGGTGGATGAAGACTAACTTCTTACGTTTAGTCAGGTATACACATAACCAGAAGCTAAGTTCAACTGATCAGTTATGGTAACAAAATAAGAAACACAAACTACAGAAGTTGGAGACATGCCAAGAAAGAACAAAACTGTGAAGTGATCTTACTTGAAGCAACGGCAGGATTGAGTAAAGTCACATCCTCCCTTTCCAACTGAACTACAACTCTCCCAACTTCCTTAAAATCAAGCGATTTGTCTATCCGAGAACAATACACAAGTCAAATAATTAGCCCTGCAAATTAAAAAAGATTGATAATCAACAGGTCAACAAATTGACAGAAAAATCGATTCATCGCTCATAAACGAAATTTTTTGAAATAAACTTTATCAGATAAACAAAAGCTTTAGAATTAAAACTTTGGTAATAAAAAAGACAAACTGAAACAAAGTCGACAAACAAAACTGAAATCTAAAGCGAGCTTGTCTATACCCATTAGCTCGCCACTGCGTTTCAAAATTTTAGCTTGTCTTTACATATATTTATACCGAAACCACACCGCCTCTCAATTCAAATAATGCTTTAAAGACAGATCGTGGGGGATAGAATCAACGGGATTAAAGAGGATGTCATAAATCAGACCGTTTCTGGTTGTGAGAAGAAGCACAAAGGTCACCGTCTCGCCGCCGCACGAAGACGTTGATCTTCTCGTATTCGATTCAGAGGCGTCATCATCTTAGCAGGCCGAACGGATATCACGACATCGGAGCCCAATCAGAGAAATTACGCCATGAAAGCCCAAACCGACGATTAAATGAAACGATGCGTTGAGAGATAAAGGACACGTGTCGCACCTACGTGAATCAAATTTGTGACGTGGATGTTGAGGTGGACGCCCCAGGAAAGATTAAAAGGCTCTTTTATATATAAAGATAGGTTGGACTAAAAAAATGAAAAGGTCAAATAACTTTGTTTAAGTAGATTTTTTCAGAATGATTCTCTTTTAATAGTATAAATAAAAGCAAGAAATTGAAAGTAAAGTTAACTGAACCAGTTCGGGTTGCCATGTTAGTGCAAACAAACTTAACAGCAACAATTCGGTTAGAAATTAAAAGACTAACGTAACATAAATCATAAACTTTAGTCCTTTAAAAATAAAATAAAAGCAAGAAATATCCAAAAATGATCTCATTGTCAAATATCATTTCACTTTTTATTTTAAAAATTTCAGGTTTCGAAATTGGATTTTATCAAAACTCATCCTTCTTACTTTAATAGAATCTTTATGGAAACATCAAACTCAGACAGTCCTTTTACATCCATTTCATCGACCTCGGCGTATTTCATCAGCAATTCAGCACCACAGAAACATATGGATACATATCGAGGAATCGGACTACTACAAGGACACGCTCTGTGGTCGTACTTTGAAACATGCGAGCCCATTTTCGTAATTATCAGTTGTGTAAGAATGTCGGCTTCTTTGTTAAAGACAATATGCTTTCAGAAACTTTGAAAATATATTTTCCATACAAAATATATTAAAGATATTTCGTTATAACAGAAAGAAATAAACTTATCTCTCTCTTTTTCTCCTTTTTTTTTCATTTTATTTGTACCCCTTTATATTAGTGATATTGTAGATCCTGCAAGACAGAATATGCACATAAAAATTTCCTTCTTGACTTCGAGACACCCAAGCTATGGCGGAGAAGGTATATACTCAAGACTGTATATACTAATTTCTTTTCCGGATCTGAATTTTCATATTACTTCTCTTTTTCTTATAACTAATTCTATAGTAATCAAATTATATGATGAACAATAACAGGTTACGATAATGAAGTTGACGGTCGAAGCATGTGCCAAATGCTACAAAAAGGCCAAGAAAGCTCTCCGCAAGTTCCCTCGTGAGTTTCTCTCTGCTCCTTTGAATTATTGCGATTGAAAATGGCATAAATCTAGGTGAATAATATGATCTTTTTGTTGATTTGCAAAACAAAACAAGAAATAAGAGATGAACTGTACGATGAGAAGACTAACACAATCATCATCAAGGTGGTTTGTTACGATCCTGAGAAGCTTATGAACAAACTTTGCAACAAAGGAGGCCGTTCTATTAAGTCCATCGTGATCCTGGAACCACCCAAGCCTATTCCAGCCCAGACTCAACCTTCTGAGAAGCCCAAAGAGCCCGAGAAGGTCCCAGCTCCAGTTCCGGTACAGGTTCCAGCGCCAACTCCGGCTCAGGATCCAGTTCCGATTCTGGTTCCGGCCCCAGCTCCGGTTCCCCAACTGATGCCGATGTTTCAGGCATATCATTTTGGGCCGTACTACGAGACCCAACAGGGCGGGTGTTCCTGGAGGCCTGTTTACGATAACTGGGGAGGCGGGCCACACCCACATTGTTGCCACGAAGTCACATACCAACAAAGCTGCTCCATCCTGTGAATGTGAAAAACTGAACTCAGTCTCATAAACTGACCAGTATATAGTTTTATAGTATATACCAACAAATATATACACGAAGTTGTTTTTAATGTATTCGTCTTGTAGCAATATTTAGAGGTATCTTTCATATATTTGCACACAATATATGGTTCTTTTCTTGTTTATATATATATATATATATTTTTTTTTGGTTATAACCTATGATACGTATAATTCATTTTACTTGCAGTGTCTTTCACCCTTAGTTGGAATAAAAATAGATAAACTGTTTTTAAGTAGATAAACTGTTTTTAAGCCAAAAAAAAGTAAATAAACTGTCAAGTGTTGATCAATAGTTTTTTTAGAGGTAACAAGAACCAGAAAAAATAAACAAGAAACCACATGGCATGACATAGTGATATTAGAGCAGCTACTTATGACTAAATTAAGATCAAAACAAAAATTGTTAACATAAATCAAAACAAAAATTGTTAACATAAATATTTGCTGTCGTAATCCTCAAGGAAAGTTTACTTTTCTACCAAGAAAATAAATCTGACAAAAAAGAATCTCATTAACAAGGTAACTTACCACTAACAGCTTCTGATGTAATAAATTACGCTGTCAAAAAACTAGAAACAAGAACAAGTATGGAAACTATAACATTCTAAAGAATCAACGATAATGATGCTACAACATGTAAACATAATATTGCTTTCAAATCTCTTCTTCAAAATACTACTCTATTTTCGTTTTGCTTCTCTGCCGTATAAACCTCTCTGTCTCTTGGACTTGTTTTGTTTTTGTATCTTTTAGCGATGGTTATCCTCCACGAGATAAGCAATGAAGCCAAGACAACAACAGAGACTTCAGGCTCAAGTAACTCTGTCCTGGAACACATGAAACCTACTATCTCAACAACCACAAGAACTGCCTTGTCCAACACGGCGAAAACAAAATACAAAGGTGTGGTTCAGCAGCAGAACGGTCATTGGGGTGCTCAGATATACGCAGAACACCGAAGGATCTGGCTCGGGACTTTTAATTCCGCTGCTGAAGCCGCAGCTGCTTACGATAGCGCATCGATCAAGCTCCGAGGCTTTGACGCTAACTCGCACCGGAACTTCCCTTGGTCTGAAATCACGGTCCACGAACCGGACTTTCAAGTGCTCTACACAACGGAAGCTGTGTTGAACATGATCAGAGACGGTTCTTACCTACACAAGTTCAGAGATCATGTCATGTCGAGATCTCGGATGGCCAACTTCAACACCATGGGATTCAAACAGAGTCAAGAATCAAACAAGTGTTTCTCTTGCACACAACTTTTTCACAAGGAACTGACACCTAGCGACGTTGGGAAACTGAATAGGCTTGTGATACCAAAAAAGTATGCAGTGAAGCATTTACCATTCATAAGCGACGACCAAGAAGAGGGTGAAGCTGTGGACGATGTTGAGGTTGTGTTTTATGACAGTACGATGAGACAGTGGAAGTTTAGGTATTGTTACTGGAGAAGTAGCCAGAGCTTTGTCTTCACCAGAGGATGGAATGGTTTCGTCAAGGAGAAGAATCTCAAGGAGAAAGATGTTATTGTATTTTATTCTTGTGATGTTCCGAGTCATGTCAAGAGATTAGAAGGACAAAACAACAGCTTCTTGATGATTGATGTTGATCACAAGGGTTTCGTGGCTCCCAAGGAAGAAAACAAAATGGTTCATAGCGAAGAAATGAAAACAGAAGACTTGTTTAACTCGAAGTTAGAAGATGAAGAAACAAAACCAGAGGAGGAGAAGAAAGGAGGGTTTATGCTGTTTGGTGTTAGGATCCAATAGCTACTTCCGTATTAGGGGTTTAGTAACTTAGTTATAGTTTGGTTTTGATTTGTGCTACGTAGCTTCTTGATTTACAACAGACTTGGTGTTTTGGTTTTGACATCTAATAGCAGTAAGATTGATGTTTCTCTTGATTAGATAAAAGATGAAGAAGAACAATATTAATGTCACAAAATCAAACATCAAGAAGAGATTTTAGCAAAATCAGGTAAATGTTGTTTTGACTACTCACATTGTGGAACACACAGCAAGCCCAGCATCAATCCCTAAAGAAGCCTGACGAAACCCATTAGGCAAGAAATTTTTTGGCATAATAAAAGCCCACGAAGAGTTTTAGATATGTAAGCGCTATAATCTTTTGTTTCAGAGTCCCACATCGAAACATTTCGAGTAAGCAGTAGAATAAGTCGTACTATAAATAGAGGCTCTTTGGTCTGCAAGAAATCACGCAGCCATGTGGTGAGCACAAAGCGAACTATTCTTTCGCCTTTTACTAAAGAATACCGTGTGCTCTCCACGCTAAGTGGCATACGCCTATTTTTGGAGGGTCCTGCTTTCGAGTGGACCCAACAACAATTAAGTTTAAATTTAAACAGGTTTTACGTGTAAACCGGTTCATGTTAAAAGCTTTGGAAAGTCTCAGTTATTTGTAATTCGCGGTATATCAGTGTTTTTTACCATTTTTCCACTACTGTAAGTCATTTAAGTATTAAATTTAAATATTTAAAAAACCATTTTGGTGTCATAACAGGTTAAGGTATCAAGGGGCAGCTTCGAAACATTTCAAAATTTCCCTGAATGTTTTGTATTAGTTTGGCTTATCGCTAATTAAACCTTTTAAAATATTTGATTGTATTAATCAGCAATGGCATAGTCTAAAGTACTATTGGTTTGTTTTGGATACTAGGTGTATCCTCCGTAGATGCCGGCGTAAATAATTTATAATTATTTATTAATATATTCATTACTAAACAAAGTTTATAATGAAAACATTTTTCATCTAGAAAATTTCAGATCTTGTAAATTTATTTGTACACTAAAATATTTTTTAGAAATTATTCTTTATTTTAAAAATTATTCCCTTCTCAATTATATAAAAATTGTTTTTAGTTGATTAATATTTAGTTATGCCTTCTGTCATCTAAAATATTTGATTTCTTCTAAATTTATTTGTACACTAAAATATAATTATAATTTTTCTTTTTATTTCAAATTTGTTCCCTTTTCAATAATATAAATATTAAAATTTCACTTGATTAACTTTTAGTTATGTGTTTTGTGTTTTTTTTTTCATTTTTAACTATTTTATTATTAACTTTTTACAGAAAACAACACAACATGTATAAGAAATACTTTAATTTTAATTTATATTTTTATTTTAGATAATTCTTAATATTATTAAAAATTAAAATTTTACTTGATTAACATTTAGTTATGTGTTATGTGTTTTTTAATTTTTAATTATTTTATTATAAGATATTTACAGAAAACAACACAAAATGTATAAGAGCTATTTTTTATTTAATATATATTTTTAGATTTTAGATAATTCTTAATATTCTTAATATTATTTATTTAATAATTTATCTAATCAAAAGAATTAAAATTTGTTTTTATTTTGTGGCTAATTTATATGTTGTATTCATTAAGGATAAATTATATTAACCATTCTAACTTTTTTAGTTTAAATTATACTAGGTGATTTTTCCTTGCTCATGCACGGATATAAATATTTATAAAATAAATACATTATAATAATTGATTGTTATTTAATTTTCATTTTATTAATTTATAAATTTTATGCATAATATTATATATATATAATAATATTAAATTAATTTAATTAGACATGATTTTAGATATGTTATATCTAGTTGGTTTATTGTTTTTACGGTTAATTTAGTCATCATTTGGATATATTGAATTGCATATATCTCTCTAAATTTAAATATAGTATTTTTTTACTAATATATTAAATTTTTCATTTTGCTATTCATATTTAGGTTGGTTGTTGTCTTAGATATATAAATATATTTAGGAATATTATGTATAACTTAAGATATATTTTGCTTAGATTGAAATAAAAATAAAATAAAATGTCTGATTCCAAATTACATAAATTAATATAACGATAATATATTGTGCATATATATATATATTATTTTTTTTAACAAAGAATTAAATTGTAACAGTTGGTTAATATTTTACTTTCATTGTTAATATGTTTTGAGTTATCCTATAATCTATATTTAAAAATAAATTATTATTCTAAAATTATGTTTTTTATTGCAGTTAAGTTTATGAGTTTATATTTAAGTTGAATTAGTTGAGTCACTCATGTTATGAATATATTGAGTTAAATATACTCTATCAAATTCAAACTTAAATATAATTGTTTTATTATATTTAAGTTAAATCAAATTAGTTTTATTTATCATTTAAATGTGCATGTGTTTTCACAGTATTTATCAAATTATATATTGATTATTAAAAAATATTAGAAAATAAGCGATGATCAATAGGAAATTACAATTTAAGTAACTGATACATTTTTGAAAGTTCATGAATACATATCAATATTACAATATTTAAATTTTTTTATAAATTCTAAATATTTTTTTCCTTAGATTTATTGAATTGTAACTAAGCTAAAATTTATTTTAAATAATCTTAAAATGAGAATTCATATTTGTCTTGGTATTTTTATTATGGTTATATTAACTTTCACAAACATTTTAAACATAAAATTTAAAAGTAAATTTAATATTAACAAATAAATAATTTAAGTAGTGATAAAATGTAATATATCTACCTTGTCAGAGTATATAGTGCTATGTTATTTTAAATATTTTGTAATTATTTGATCAAAAAAGGTTTAGTTTTAATTTTTTTTTAGTTTTTAATATCTAAAAGTAAGCACGAAAAATATTGTGATAGTATTTGAGAAGTCATATTATATAATTAAAATATAGTTTTAGATATTTGTTTGCTCTAACTGAAAAATATTATAGTCAACTAAATATAAAAAATAAATAGAATATTTCAATACTAATTATAATTTTTTTTAGTCCAATAAAAATATATCAATTAATGTTACTTAAGAAAATGATAGATATATAAATTACTTCTATTACAATGAAAATATATGTTTTTATATTTTTAAAATTATATTTTAAAATAAATAATATTTCTTTTTCTATATCACGATTATATGTGTGAAAATTCTTTTATGAAATCACATTATATAAAAATATAATTTTTAAATTTTTTTTTACTTTATACATGTTTCCTTTATATTATATATGTTATTTGTAATTTTTTTTAAAAAAGTAAATAAATTTCAACAATAATATTTAAATGTAATAATTTTAATTCATTAAAGGTATCACTGTAATCAACCATCGTGCGAGTAAACGTGAGCGCGACACATAAGAAACTGACTTCTCAAATAATATATAGAAACTTTTTGATTTTGGATAATTATTATTTTATTTTGTGGGTAATTTATATGTTGTATCCATTAAAGGTATAAATAATACTAACCACTCTAACTTTTTTTTTATTTTTAAAAATATACATTTTTTTATTTTGGATAATTCTTATCATTATTAATTTTAATATTATCTAATTAAATAATTAAATTCGTTTTATTTTATGTGTAATTTATATTTTTGTTTATTAAAGGTATAAAAGATATTAACCACTCTAACTTTTAACATGAGAGTTCCGTTGCCAAAAAAATCAGGTACTTGATTAACTTTTAGTTATGTGTTTTGTGTTTTGTTTAATTTTGAACTCTTTTATTATAAGATTTTTACACAAAACAACACAATATGTATAATAACTATTTTTATTTTAATATCTATTTTTAGATTTTAGATAATTCTTAATATTATTACTTTTAATAATTTATTTAATCAAAAGAATCAAAAATTCGATTTTATTTGGTGCCTAATTTATATGTTGTATTCATTAAGGGTATAAATGATATTAACTACTCTAACTTTTATTTTAAAATATTTTTCTGATTTTGGATAATTCTTTTCATTATTAATTTTAATCATTATCCAATTTAATAATTAAAATTCGGTTTTATTTTATAGGTAATTTATATTTTTATTCATTAAAGGTATAAACGATATTAACCGTATTCATTAAGGGTATAAATGATATTAACTACTCTAACTTTTATTTTAAAATATATTTTTTTGATTTTGAATAATTCTTATCATTATTAATTTTAATCATTATCTAATTTAATAATTAAAATTTGTTTTTATTTTATAGGTAATTTATATTTTTATTCATTAAGGATATAAATGATATTAATCACTCTAACTTTTAACGTGAGAGTTCCGTTGCGAAAAATCACTTCGAAAATAATAGTATAGATCTGAGAGCTAAAGATATGCCATAACTTAAAAAAAAAAAAAGATTTGTGATCGCATAATATTCAGAAAGTCAAGTTTTATTTTTGAAAACAGTGATTAACCATTTATTTGGCAGATAGGTGAAAGAAGCGATCATACTATATACCAAATAAAATTCAAGAAGAACCATACAAGCTTCTATGCTTCTGTCTACCATCGAACAATGACATATTCAACGGTTCGGATGATTCAAACAGACAATCTCGGTTTGGACAACTCGGTTGGTAGTTTTTTCTTGAATTCATGTTTTGAAATCCGAGATTGATCGCGAAGTTTGAAGTATTCAACATTTTCTCATGTCTTGAGGCCTCTTCTTGGTCAATAACGTTAAACCAAATGTCCTTTTCTTTAGTAGTCATCTTATTCCGCAAGCTTTTGGATTGAGTAACAATCTCACGTATTGTACCAGGAGACAAATGCTTAATAACTGAAGTCAACACACCAATCTTCCATGACTTCTTCAAATCATGAGGCTTCTTATAAGGCGGCGCGAGACCTTGATCTCTAGGCCACCAATACTCTTCCCCTGTAGGCCACCATGGTGGTCTAACTCTTTTCTCAAAAGGAAACCTTCTCTGCGGAGGATCACAATGTGGCATCAATGCTGATAAAAGCCATCCAAGAGTCGGATCTTGAAGTTCTCTTAGCGATTTTCGAACTAGTCCATTTGCAATAGCGTTACAATCTTCATTAATCATATTATTTAATTCTTGGTGTTTTGCTATAGCAAGTGGACCATTAAGATCAAACCTGACCTTATCTTTCCACCATTCTTGAAGATTACTAGAAGCACTTATAATAGGTCTCCCTTCCTCGGGAATGATCCCGTAGACAAAACCTTGGGCGTTACACACTTCCATCATCTTAAACATATACTTTGAGATCAGTTGCTCATCGTCTCTTTCTTTATTCTTGATATGTTCCTTTAGACGTTTTAACCGCATTTCCTGCGTCCATATCCTTTTCTCAAGCTTATCCACATCAAACTCATCATCGGTGTTGCCATTATCATCAGAGAAGAAGAAACCTGTGTTGCTACGCATTCCCATCTCGCTGAACACCATTGTAGCTTCCTACAAGAGTATAAAAGAACCAATACACAAAGAGCAACAATCACTAAAATGTTGAATAGATAAAACCCACAAGACACATAAAAAACAGGACGAGTCGAGACCGAATGATATACCTCAAAGGTGTTGTCTCTTCCACTCGGCTGATGAAAATATACAATATGTGTATATATATTTGTTAATCTGACCAATTATTAATCATATATAGTTATGACATAACTAGAGGATTTTGTTTTGACCAAAAAGAAAAATAGAGGATTTTGTATTTACTTTCATGGTTACAAATCTGCTTAGGGTATTTGGTAAATATCTTTCCTTGAAATCACTAAAAAGAGAGATATTCAAAACGATCTTGGTCAAAGTTGTTTACCTATATTTAACTGACAATTTCATTGACTTAAGACTCTATTATAAGTAAAAAGTTTCAAGAATATCTCAACATTAATATAATTATTTTATTATGATTTCTATATAGTTAAATACTTTTTAAAATAAAAATAAACCATTCATAAAGACACGAATGACATATAAGTTTTTTAACTCATGATTTATTAAATAAGAATCCTTTTGTTTGCTGTTTCTCCTGTTTTTAACACTGATAAATTGTTTATATTTATATTGAAAACAATATATTTTATGCATTCTTACTAGTTGTTTCTGATAAATTGTAAAATTTTAAAATATTAGTTGTGAGTATTCTTTTTGTCAGGTGAGTATTTGAATTTGTTGAACTATTAATAGCACAATTAGTGTCACAATAAAAATACTCAATAATAAAAATTCATATAATATTATGGATAAAAATCTTTAAGTTTTATTTTTTTCCTAAGCAATCAAATTCTTTTTGATTTTACAGTTTAAAAGTCCATTCATTTCTAACCAATTAGATATGCTATCCAATAATATTTATTTGGAAAAGATTATATTCTTATATTAGTTTAAAATATATTCTATGATTCCATTTAGGAAAAATGATGTGTAATAGTATTACTGGATATATATAATTTTATTTGATTTAAAATTATAATTATCAAAATACTATAGAAAACAATATTATACTAACGGAATATATTTTCAAGCAATGCACGTTTAAAAGTATTTGCAAACAATATAATACAATTGGATCTCACTTATTAATATTTTCTGCTAATTATAATATGAAGTATAAGGCATACAATTCTTAAAAAAATAGATGAATGTTTTTACGGTAAGCCGTTAAAATATTTGAAAATAATTTTATCAGTTTTAAGTTGAGCAGTTGGCGAATTAGCTTATTTTATATTTATATTTATGAATATGAAAAAACTAAAATGACATCTACATTGTGTGCGGAAACACGGCTGAATGGACGAAGGCCAAGTACGCGAAGGAACAGTGATCTCCGTTGAGTTACCATGACAATTTTGGCATATCCGGCCAAAAAACTCAAAAGTTCCATTTTTTGAGTGTTGTCTTTTAGAGAAATTTTATGAAATATACACGATTTTCACCTAATAGGTAAGTTTCACATGATGTGACATCTATATTATCCCTACTTTTATGTCTCTCATTTATTTTTATTTTCCATTTTTGACTATTTTTTCATTTTCACGATCCTTTTCCATTTGTTATATGATTCTTGTGAAATCCAGTGTTATTATTTCCTCCGATGATTGATGTTTTCATCCACTTCGATAACTTTCCTTTTTAATTTACTTTTGTTCTCACAACGAACTTTTGTCTTTATCATCAACATTAAACTCTTTTCATCAAATTCATATCCGTCAATCTATTTTTTAAATCTTTCAACCGTTACAAACTTTAATTTCAACGAGATTTCTCCACCGAACTACTCATCCTCACCTTGTCTTTGACACCAACATAAGAGTTTTATCAACGCTGAACAAAAAGTGTTATCCGTTAAGAATGTAGAATTTTAAAAATGTAGAAGTGTAATTATTTTTGGAATTAGGTATCAAATAAATATTCAGTTATTTATTGGTTAACATCTTACCCACCATTTATGGATTAGTGGTATATTTTAAAAGAATCAGTAACATACATAATAAATATTCAAATTTTAGGATATAATCAGAGATTACTAAAGACATGTATTATTTAACAAATTACGTATCAATTAACAAACATTGTATTAGACCAATGCACCAGCTAATAAGTCAGATAAACTATTTATTAGCTAAAAATCCATATATCAGTACAAATAATTATTTTGTATCCATGTATCAGTTATTACCTGGTAGTAGTTATGATTGAACGTCAATTCTTATCCTTTGGATACTTGTTTTGTTATCGGCTACGAATAATTGATAGCATTTTATCCACCATCTGTCAATTAGCTGTACTTGTTAAAAGAATCAGTAACATACATAATAGTAGATATTTTTTTTTGTGATTAATTATACCATGTGTCACTCAGTAAATATGTATGGTAATAAACTGTGTATCAGTTAACAAATATTGAATCAAACATAGATATTTGCTATAAAATATGTATCAATTAAAAGATGTGATAAACCATCTATATCTATACTATTAAAGCAGGATCCTATTCTGTTTTTTACTAAAAATACCCTTTTCTTTACTAACATTACTTATTTCATTAAGGATAATTAAGTAATATTAATAACACATTTATATTGGATCATTATTTTTGGATCCAGCCCACTACCCACATCATCTCTTTTGGGCCATTTGGGCCGATTAAGAAATCATATCCAATTCTTATTTTTTTCTCCAAGTTCAAATAATTTATTTTCAATCATTCTTAATATTTTGTGTAGTGAACAAAAATTAATCACTTAATTATTATGTTTTTCTGTTTTTAATATAATTTAAGCATTCATAAAAAATTGAATTTTTTCATTGAAAAGTATAAATCTTTACTAAAAGTATATAATTTTTTTATTAAAAAAATTAACCACATAATAAAATAAATTTATCAGAGTTATAACAACTTAATTCATTAAAAATAAAGTTTAATTTTCTAAACATAAATACTCATTAGACCTGGACGTTCGGGTACCCATTCGGGTACAGATCGGTTCTTTCGGGTATCAGATTTTTTGGGTTTTGAAATTAAACCCATACGGGTATTATAAAATTTTGGGTCGGGTTTGAGTCGGATCTTTCTGGATCCGGGTGGGTTTAGTTCTCATGCATAAGAACCTGAAAATAACCAAATTATCTAAAACGGGTTCGGTTATTTGTACTCAAAGTAACCAAAGTATCCGATTCGATTCAAATTTTTGTATCCAAATTACTCAAAAGTAACCAAAAATAACCAAAAGTAACCAAAAATATCCATTATATACAGTTTTTTGGATAAACTTTTATCCAAACTATCATATTTTATCCAAAAATACTCAAAAGTACCGAAAATAACTACTACAGTTAACTTATAATATTAATTTAAAATATTAAAATAATTATAAATATAATTATAAAATATATTTTTAGATATATATTCACATTTCGGATATCTGCGGATACTCATTCGGTTCGGATTCGGAACCGGTTCTTCGGATATAGCAATTTAGAATTTATTCGGATATTTATCCCGGGTCTGATCGGGTTCGAGATCCTGATTTTCGGGTCGGTTTCGGGTTGGTTCTTCAGGTCCGGATATTGTGCTCAGGCCTATACTCTTTTAAAATGAAACACGATAAAGAAAGATAAAAAGCTTAAGTCTTTTATAAAAACATTTACTAAATATTTGTCAATTTAAAATAATAAAGGAAAATAAACCCGCGCTTTGAAAGCGCGGGTCAAAATCTAGTCTATATTATTAAAGTTGAAGTACAAAATAGGAGTGTTTAGAGACATGAATTGCAGTTTAAAAAGAGTTTTGTTTGGAAACATGAATAACAATATTAAATGAGAATTGTTTGGAAACATGGATATCAGTATATATACTTCTTTTTATTTACACATTTAGTCATTGTATTTATAAAAAAATAGGTATTTCCTTTTTGTAATTTTTTTATTTACAGATTTTACCACTACATTTAAAATCAATTTAAATTAATTAATTATAATTCCAAACTTATCTAAACAAATTGATGTCTCCATATATTGATCATTATTAATATGTAAAATTACTATTAAAAAAACATTTCACTTATTTTAGCCAAACACAAAATATATATATATTTTTTATTTTTTTACAAAATCAGTTAGGCATAAATATTCGGATACCCATTTAGGTACGAGTCGTTTCTTTCGGGTATAGATTTTTTTGGGTTTTGAAATTTCATTTTAGTACTTCCTTTTGTGTTTTTTTTTTATTTATAGATTCTACCATTGCATTTAAAATCAATTTAAATTAATTAATTAAAATTTCAAAAAATTATCTAGACAAATCGATATTCATATATTGATCATTATTAATATTGTAAAAATATTAGTAAATAAAAAATTTCTATTTAACTTCATTTAGCCAAACACATAAAAATATTTTCTATTTGTTTACAAAATCAGTTAGGCATATACATTCATGTATCCATTTAGGTACATGTCGTTTATTTCGGGTATATATTTTTTCGGGTTTTGATATTTCTTTTTAGGTACTTCCTTTTTGTATTTTTTTTATTTACAGATTCTACCACTGCATTTCAAATCAATTTAAATTCATTAATTACAATTCCAAAACTTATTGAAACAAATTGATATTCATATATTGATCATTATTAATATTTTACAAATATTACTGAATAAAATTTTATATTTCACTTAATTTAGCCAAACACATAAATATTTTTTATTTGTTTACGGAATCCATTAGAAACAAATATTTGGGTAACCATTTAGGTACTGGTCAATTTTTTTCGGTATAGATTTTTTTGGTTTTGATATTAGGCCATGTTTGGATATAAATTTATGTGTGAGTTTCAAATTGAATCCCATGGGTCTGTATGAATTTTGTTCTGATGTATAGAAAACTAAAAATATTCAAAAAACAAAAGTATTTGAAAATGATTTATATTTGAACAAAAAATAATGGCTGCACATAACAAAAAAATAATATAAAAGTACTGTACATTTGCATTCAAAATCATTTTTTTAACAACAAACTACACAAATATGTTTATTTGTATAAAAAATTAAATTAAAATGTAAAAATTTAATTAATATAGAAATATGTCATATTGTTTAAACAAAATATCAATATAAAAGTATTATACATTTGCGTTCTAAAATTGTTTATTTTAACAACAAGCCAAATAAATATATATTTATTAGAGAGAGAATAAAACAAAGCAAAAAAACACATAGTTTACCAGAGAGATTCTATATGTCGAACTTATTATAAAGAAGATTTTATTAAGATAAATACATTCAATAATTACAAACAAATAATATCTCTATAATATTATTTGAGAAGTCAGTTTCCTACGTGTCGCGTTCACGTTAATTCTCACGATGGTTGATTACATTGATACCCTTAATAAATTAAAAACACTACAGTTAATACCTATTATTTTTTTTAAGTTTCCTTTTTGAAATTTTCCATATAACATATATATTAAAAAGGAAAATTTATAAATTTTAAAAATAAAATTTAAAAACGAAATATATGTATATATAATATAATTTCATTAAAAAGGAAATTTCACAAGATAGTAGTATTCTATTTTCAAAATATTTTAAATAAAATAAATTATAATTTTGAAGTAATAAATACTTACTTTATATCTATTGTTTCTTAGATGAAAAATATATATTTGTATATAATGTGATTTTATAAAAACAAATTTCAGAAATATAATTTTGATATTAGAAAAAGAAATATTATTTATTTTAAAACATAATTCTAAACAATACAAAATATATATTTTCAAAGTAATATAAATATTTTGATATATCTATCTAATTTCTTAGATGATTACATAAAATAATAAAGTAACATAAACTAATCAACCTTTATATCTAAAATCTCTATAATATTATTTGAGAAGTCACTTTTCTATATGTCGCACTCACATTAATTCTCACGATGGTTGATTACACGTATACCCTTAATGATTTAAATTGTTATTGTTAAATATTTTTTTGATTTTTTAATTTAGTTTCCTTTTTAAATTTTTCCAAATAACCTATATAATAAAAGGAAACACTAATAAATTTTAAAAGCTAATTTAAAAACGAAAATATATGCTTATATAATATGATTTCATTAAAAAGGAAATTTCACAAAATGGTAATATTCCATTTAAAAAATAACATATATATTTGTATATAATGTGATTTCATAAAAAAAAAATTCACATAGATAATCTTGATATTAGAAAAAGAAATATTATTTATTTTAAAACATAATTCTAAACAATACAATTTCAAAGTAAGAGAATATTTTTAACATATCTATCTATTTTCTTAGATGATTACATAAAATAATTAAGTAACAAAAATAAATATATGTTTAATTGGCTAAAATAGTTTATAATTAGTATTATTGAAATTTTTTATTTATTCTCATATATTTATTTGAATATAATATCTTTCAATTACAACAAAAATATCTATAAATTATGCTTTACTTATATAATATAATTTCTTAAAATCAATCACAATTATTTTACTGCTTATTTTTAAGAGTTACTAAAAATAAAAAATAGATTTTAACAGTAAACATCTTTTGATCAAACAATTATAAAATATTATCCAAATGATAACTAAATAGACTATAAAACAACAAAACTGACTAGATATAACATATCTAAAAGTGTATGTCTAATTAAAGTAATATAATATTATTAATATAAAATATGCATATAAACTATTAAATTGATATAAATTAAAAGTAAATAGAAATTAATTATTATAGTATATCTACTTTATAAATATTTTAGATCCGTGCATGAGCACGGGAAAATCACCTAGTATTTCATAAAAGTGAAAATAATACAGAAATGACGGGTCAAAATCTAGATAGAGATTAGAGATGACCATTCTTACTTTTCGTCAATTAATGCCCCTTCAGTTTTTGTAGCTTCAAGTTCTTTGGCTGCTTTTTACTTAAATCCGACCGAGTTTGAAAGACTCCGACAACAAATGGCTTTGGCCCATTACGAACATGCTTTGAATTCAAAGGCCCAATTAAAAGCCTAAAATAAAGAAGACATAAAGTGTGTTCTGTAACTTCTGTTTCGTCTGAATCGAATTCTAATTTATTTGCACACATTTTTCTCTGATCTTGCACGGAGACGACGACGAAAGAATGCAGTTCTTCGGTGGATCCGAGATATCTCCGTCGCCACAGGTACCGACGGCGAGTGGAAACAACGCGCACATGATGTACGTTTTCAACCGCAACGGCGTGTGTCTCCTCTACAAAGAATGGAACAGGCCTCTTCACACGCTCAACCCTCAGCAAGATCACAAGCTCATGTTCGGTCTTCTCTTCTCCCTCAAATCCCTCACCGCCAAGATGGATCCCGTCAAGTTAGTGATCTCACCCTTTAGATCCTTTTTTTTATGGATTTGAATTCTCGATCTGATCCAATTTGGATCTCTCTCTCTCTCTGTGATGATGATGATTTGCAGTGCGGATAAGGGGAATCTAGGGGTTCCACAGTTGCCAGGACAAGGATGCTCTTTCCATAGTTTCCGTACGAATACGTACAAGCTAAGCTTCATGGAGACTCCCTCTGGTATTAAGGTCAGCTTCAAGAACTGTCTCTCTCTTGTAAATTCAACCTTAAAGTCATTGTCTTTAGTATTTTATGTTAGAGAAGGTGAAGAATCTTTAGGATATTATATGTAAGAGTATGGTAAAAAGAAGGTGAATGTTAAACATGAGCATTCATTTCAGACAGATGTCAAACACAAAGTCATGTATAAGTAAATGTGATTAGTAAGTTGTTTGTGCTTATACTCTTTTTTTGTAGATTATCTTAGTAACTCATCCAAAGACTGGAGATTTGCGCGAATCCATGAAGTACATTTACGGTTTATACGTTGAATATGTGGTGAAAAATCCTATCTACAACCCAGGATCTCCAATCAAGTAAGCTTTCAATGAATAACGTCTTCTTTATTGCATCAAGCAGCAAACCGTATTGTCTGTCCTGACTATGTTTTTTCATTGGGTCTTTTAAGGTCAGAGTTGTTCAACACTGCACTTGACCAATATGTGAGGAGTATCTCATAGTGTTGTGTGCATTACAAGATTTGGCAATTTGGAACTTCACAGAACTTTTGTCTTGAATAAATTCTATGGAGAAGAGAGAATTGTAGTAGAGAGACCGATCTCGTGTCAAGACTGTTTTTTCTCTGCGAATGTTTGTTTTGCGTTTTTAATATAACTAGATTTTGACCCGCTCGACCGAGTGGATATCAATTTTCATTTTTTTCTTCGTTTATATTGAATATTATACATGGTTTGTAATGTATGTACTAATACCATATATTTAAAAATAACAATGTACTTAGTTACATCAAATATTTTTTTTGTATATATTCTAAAGTAAATTATATGACCAATATTTATTGGACATCATATAAACAAATCAAACATTTGTATAATTAGATTTATGTATAAAATATCTAGAAAATAAATTTCTAAATTAAAAGTAAAAAACATATATAAATATGAGTTAGTATGGTATTAAAAATTGATACATTAGTTATAACATTTGTAAAAAAAATAAAAATATAGACAATTTATTCCATAGAATATTCAATTTGTATAGTTGTATCAATAATTTTCAAAATAGAGAAGGTGTATGCACTGTGAAAATATTTTAAATCACGTTAGCAAAATTTCCAAAAAGTATAGATTTTTTTGAAAATTTTAATTAGTTAAAATAGCTAGGAATGTAATCTAAATTTGTAATAAGTATTTATCTGTATAAGTGACTATATATATTTTAAAAATGTACGCGATTAAATAATTGTTTATATGACATTTTTAAACATAATAATTATAATTTATATTGAGTAATTTTATTTTGTTTTATAACCCATCAACTGTATAATTCACACTTTTAGAATACAACCCAATATATCCGTACAAATGTATTTGTTATGGATCAAAATTTATGATAATGTATAATAAAATTGTTGTATATATTATTTAAAATATATGGTGTTATATATTTTATATTTTCAACATTTATCATACTGAACTTACATTGTGGTATTATTTATATGAAAAATATATGTGATATAATATTTTTATATATTATATAAATGATTATTTTAATGTGACTTTTATTTTTAGTTATTACTAATAAATAATAAAAATATAATTACATGTTTAAAAATAATAATGTTTGTTAAATATTTAAAGCTATGTTTATTAATTATTTCCAAACACACACACATATATAAGAAAATAGGAAACAAACAATGAATAATATAAATTAGGTTTATTAATTATTGTTGCCAATTTTTTTTATTTCGAATTCGATTTTAGAAATGTATTAATTAAACAGAAAAAATAAAAATCATAAAAAGTATCCACATTAAATAGAATTTGGTTTTGGAAATACATTAATTAAACAAAAAAACAAAGAATTTTTAGGAAACACACATTAAATAACTGAAAAAGACAAACATTAATATAAGAAAATTAATTAAATGCTCAGTGGTATATCATCTTTTATACAATAAAACAGAAGTCAATTGACAATTCTATGAGTGACATGTGGCTTTTATCATTTTTAATTAAAAATAATTAATTTTTGGAAATTGTTTTAGTTGCTAAATATTTTTTTTATCAAAGACAAGTAAACCGATAAGCAGTTACACACCCATGATTCACGTAACTTCCCCATTCCACGATTTTTAATGTATTATTTTTTTAATGTATTATTTGTTTGGTTCTAATCATATATATCCCCTAATATTCGAGAAATTACCACTATCGTAAAGTAAAAGGTGAGACTGAAGATGGTGGAACACGAAGACAGAGGAACTGAGATCAAAGAATAATTGAAAACAACACTCATTCTCCTTTGTCAAGAGTGAGTTAGTTTTTTATTTTGTTAAATGAAAAATGAGTTGTTTTGAACTTTTGTTTCATCTAACAGTGATAAATTTTAATGATTCTAGAGTTTTGTTGACACCGCATCATTAAAAGGTTGAACGATTAGAGGAACATGGAGATGGATGATCGTTTCCATGTTTACTCTTTTTATATTTTCATTCTATTTCATTTTTGTAGAATTGCCAGTTAAAAGTCAATCACATGTGTTGACGTGTTGTTCTGACATTTATATGCAAGTAATTTTCAGTGAAAATCAAACCAATATACGAGCCGTATAAAGATTGAAAAAAATTACCGAGGAAGGGTGATTTGAAAATAAGAAGGAAAATCATCTAGGCATCCGGATTCATGAACGTTAGTACCATCTTTTAACAAATCGGTGAGTTCTCCTTTTCTAATCCTATAGTTTTTTTTGTTAATCATTCGTTATGACATTTTGGTTGATTTTGCTGAGATTCTTATAAACTATTTCAACTTCTTCAGCTGAAATATTTAACCTTAAACATTGTTTGCTGATTTTGTTGTGAATTTCGTTTGGTTGATGTGTTTGATTGCAAAAAGTAATAACGTATATGTATGCTTTAAAAGAATATATATATCTCTAACTATTTAATCATACTTTCTATAAATATATAAGTATTTTATATATAAGCAATCATAATAACTAATACTTAGACTTATATTTTAACAAAATCATATCCTACACCATTCATACACTTTTGATTTTCTAATTACCGTTTTATATTCTAAATATAATGTGATCCTGCACATAGTAGGGGCCATAATACCATAGTACTAGACATAATTAAATATATTCAAATTCTCTATTTATTTTTATTCATAACTATTTGTATTTATTTTTCAGATTTAATATAATAGAAATTTGATTCAGAGTAACAAAATATTTTCAAATTTGGAATGGAATATTATTAGGCATAGTAATGCCCATGCATAGCATGGGCCATAATCCTAGTTGTAAATAATACTAAAAACTAAGGGATATTTTTAAAGTGTATTTTTATTTTAATAGAATAGATGTGGTGAGAAGTTACTGTATTTATTGGATTGTTATCAAAATGAAATGATTTATTCGACCCCCATGCACATTGGGGGATGTGATGGGTTTTGCTCAACACAACACGTGATGTGGTTTTCTACTCATTAAACCCTGTTTATCTTTCTTTTTTCCTCTAATTATTTTATTTTAGGGAGAATTTGCTCAATATACACATGCCGCGTAGAGGGGAAGCCACCCAAGCCAAAGATTGAGACATCCAAATTAATAGAGCATATTTTTCAATTTTTTTAGTATCGATAAATAAATAAATTTTGTGGGTTACTTTGTTAAAATATTACTTATTAGGTATTTTTAGTTAGAATAAGATTTATTGCACTTATCATCCAAATTAATAGGACGTATTTTTAAAAAACTAATTATTAGTATTGATAAATAAATAAATTTATGGGTTCTTTTGTTAAAATATTACTTATTAGACATTTTTAGTTATAATAAGATTTGTTGGACTTATGCTTATCATCCAAATTAATGGGGCATATTTTCAAAACAAAAATTATTAGTATTGATAAATAAATAAAATTTGTGGGTTTTTTTGTTAAAATATTATTTATTAGGCACTTTTAATTAGAATAAGATTTGTTGGACTTTTCAACAATATTTATGAATTTGTTAACAACTAAATATATAAGTAAATTTATATTTTATATGATAGTAGACTATGGAATTTGATTTTTCTAAAAAAAAAATTTATGTTGTTTTTATACTGTTTTGTGGTCTTAATAAATTATGTATAAAATGTTGACAAAAAAAAATTATGCACAAGGTGTTAGACAAAAAAAATTATGCATTCAAACATAATTTTAAATTTGGATTGAGATAATATAAGAAATTAGTCCGGCTACAAAACACTAATGGAGATGAAGTATCACTAATTTTGATATAATTAGTTAACTACCATTTATGACCCAAATTATCCGGTTATATCCTTGTCTTTAACAATTACCCAGTTTCATAAAGAGGTCGAGTTGATGACGTGAACAATTTGAGATATGGCTAAAATTTACAGCTTGCTATTCACTCTAGAAGCATTATAAAATATCCACGTCGTACTCATATATTTTTTTTTGATAACTCTGGTATCTGGGCAGCCACATTCCCAATTATCCTCCGAAGGGGTCCAGCGCCCCACGAAAGGGATGTTAAATCCGTTGTGGCCAAGGCTCGAACCCGGGTGGCGGGCAGTACAACTGTACCTCCTTTACCACCAAGCTACGAGCACTTAGTTGTCGTACTCATATTTACACGTAGTTATCGTGTTTAGTACATGTGACTATGTGTGGATAAAATAAAAATATTTTTTCATTAAATAATCTATTCTAAATATTGTAATCCATTTCGATAACAAGTAATTAAGAATAACATAGTAAAGAAGATGAATGCAGATCTTAACCTCACCCTTTCCCTGTAAATACTAAACCCTAAACTATAGTTACTAAATCTAAAATCCAATTGTAAACCATAAACCTAAATATCAAATCTGAAAATAGTACATATATTATATAATATTAAATTATACAATAAAAATATAATTATAGAATAGACTTAGAGTTCTAAACTAGAAAGTGGTAAAAAAAATTTTTTTGTCAAGCAATCGATGGTGATAATAATACCGATTGTACATGTATAGGTGATTAAAGCATAGTAACCAGAAATACATTCATCAATATCAATAAAAAGTAGAAATTTAAGTGTTATTTCTTTTTGGGCAAAATTTAAGTGTTATTCCTTTTCTTACAAATAATATAGTAATACACAAACTGTTCCATACTATTTGATTTGCTACTATTGAAAATACGATAGATTGTTGATTTTCACAGAAATAATATATAAATACAAGAGTGAGAAGAGATTATATCTTAGCTAATATTGTAATCTTACACAATAGGTACACTAATGAAAACATACTATTCTATAATTTTTATCACCAAATATATTATAGTCGGAGAATCATCTTGTACATGTCAACACTCATTTACTGGTCCACCATCGTCACTAAACCACCAGATTTACATAATAGCCGGAGTATCCGTTGATGAAAGTATAAAATCACTTAAATTTTTAAAAAATTATTTTATAGATGTTAATATCCGTTCATGAGTTTTCAAAATTTTATCTTCATTTATAAAATTTTGTACCAACATAATTTTTTTTCTCTTATTTTAATCCAAAAAATCAAATTATACAAAAGAATTTACGAAAATATTTATGCAGATTTAAGATGAAAACTGAACTATTGCAATAAATAAAATTGAATCAAATATAATTAAGTAGAATCAAGAGTGATTGTGTTTTGGGTTCGAAGAAATATATGTAACTCAATATAACCCATAAATAAATAATTTAAACTATCTAATTTTTTTTATTCTCAAAATAAAAGTGTAAATGCAAGAAAAAAATTAATCAAAATTTTATTTTTTTCAGCACAAAATTACTATGGTTAAATTTGGGGAAGTAAATACAATTTGATATATATACAAGTAATAACCAAATACACTAGATGTTATATATCCAAATTATATGTGTGATTAAAATAATATAATATTATTTAAAATAATCATAAATATAAATAAAATAATTAAACTAAAATTAGAATTAGAATATTAATAATTTTACTATATATTTATTTTTTAAATATTTCTATCCGTGTTCATGCACGAAAAACCATCTAATTGTAGATATAATTTAAAGAACTTTTATATAAAAATATTACAGTTTATGAATTTTAGTCGTTTTAATAGTGAATGATATTATTTTTCCAAAGTGAAAGCACTTTTAGAAAATAAAATAGGATAATTAACCAATATTATGATTTTATTTAAGAAGTTACTTTTATAAGTTTCGCGATCATATTGATTTTTTGATGATTAATTACAATAGTAACCTTAATAAAAAAAATATTTAATTATCAATATTAGATGTTTTAAAAATTTAGTTTCCTTTTTACTTTATAATTTTGGTGACTATAACAGAATCCAACTGTTATTCATTACTTTGTGGTTTGCATATTTGATGACCATTCAAATTCATATTCCAAAATCCACATATTGTTTTTTTCTCCTTTTTACTTTACCTGAATTATTTACTGCCTTAAGTAAATTTGTAACATGCTCATGAAAGTTCAAAATTTGATAGCATAAATATTTTTTTCAGTCGATGAATACATTATTCAGGTGATAACATTAGTTTGTAACATGCTTTTTTTTATGGTAGTTAAAAAAAACACAAAACAACGTAATAAATATATAAAATATGAAATTATGAATAATATGTTTGCGCACATAAACAAAACACACATAATTGTAGAAAATGTTTGTACGGATCGAACTCTAGATATATTGTTAGATCACCACATAACACAGTGATGATCGATTTATTTTACACAAAACAAACCCCAAAATGCTCACCAGCACATAAAACTACGTTTTTCCCATACAATGAAAAAAAGATTTTAGCAAACAGAACAATTTGAAACCGAATTTGATCCTGCCTGCTACTTCCTAGAATGTCTATACACATATCTTTATCAAAAAAAAAACACTTAATGCAGGAACAAAACATCTCTTCTCTATACAAAGTTTCCTCCTGCGTGTATCCCCTTCCGCGATTTCTAGATGAGAGCTACAACTACTGCTTATACGTTCGCCTACCTGAAAGAAAAAAGGGTTCAAAAACAGCATCAGGAAATCAAGTAGGACATTATTAACTGAAAACAAGCTATGTTAAATTATTAGATGACCAAAATATGAAATGCGGAAGTGGTTGGTCTCAGATGAAACAGAAAACGAGCTAGACAAGAGAAACTTTAGTACTAACAGATGATGATGATAGAGTAAGTAACATCATACTTGTTATTTCTGGCCCTGTTACAATCGATTCCCTTCAGGTTGAGCTTTTTCCACCACATAAGGAGCAATCCAGGTATCCAGTTTTACCAACCAGAGGGCAATCGCAGAAGTTGTTCGAGGCATAGAAGGGAAGCTAGTTATAATTTCTCCCATTAATGCGTTTTCCTCACCAAAGTGCCATAACCAATCTTCATTGATTGCCCCAACAAAGTCGCCAATCACCTTCAGCAACAAGAAATAGTTAGAGAACAATCAATTTGGACTACCAATAGGGAAAAAGGAACTTGCATAATAAAATGAAAACCTGCGTAATTTCAGACAAAGTTGAGCTTCGTCGAAGCCTTTTGGCCCATAACCTATGAGCTGACTTTTTCCATGCACCAATCAAGGAATCTTCAGGCATTGCAGACTGAAAAAATGATGTTATTAACACAAAACCAAGAAAGGTTTCAGGCTTCTTTAAGACAAAAGAAAGGGAAAATAGTAAAAAGGCAAAAGAAAGACTATCGACAGACCTCAATGGCATACACTGCAGCCTTTAGTGATTGCAACTGGGAAGATAGAACTTTATGATCCGGAAATGAATCACTACTCTCTTCATTCTTCCTACTGCATGTGGCTGCATGAATCGCATATCTTTCTTCAAGATCTACATCAAGCTCAAAGGTAGCATGGCAAATCTTACAGTGCTTCTCATCTCTCCAATACAAATCATGACAACTCTTACACCTAGTAAGTGAGTCAAGGTAGGATCTTCGGCTGTGTTTAACAGCATTGAGATTAAGATAATAATTATCCCATATCCATTCATCAAACTCCTGAACAAGGCGGCTTTTCTCCCTCTTACTTCCCATCTCAAATACTATAGCTGCTTGTTGTTGATCATTGGCAATCTCATTCAGACATAGATTGTTGTTGTCTATATCAGAAACCGGTGAAGAAGAAGAACTGTCCTCTCTGACTAAATGATCAATTCTTCTTAACATAGCTTGACAGAGAAAACTTTCTCGTTTCTCCAATGACTCAATAAGCCGAGCTTCCCGTCTACCCCTATCGTCCAACACTGACAACAGTGCCCGTAAAGCCTGCACCCAAGAATAAGTTTTAGGCACAGAATCATACAATACTTGCAATACAGGAGTTTTCATTTAATTGACATCACCTCCTTGTGGCTGATAACTTCCCAGTGACCATCTTCAGAAGATTCAAAGTAGACACACCTATGACCAGGGTCATTCGGATTGCATGGGCCTAAGAAAAGCCAGTACCTGTTGAACCTACGGTCAGAACCAAGGTATACAGATTGCATAGGGTGAACATTATCTCCAGCGAGCTTTGTAAAAGCCCCCACAATTGATGATGAATCAACTGGCTGAGAATCAGACGATTTAGAAGATAGCTCTTCGATTCGCTCTCCTCCTCCATGGACCCATGATACGCGTGGATAACTGTACTGATTAGAAGAGGATGCTCTCTTGATTTTTCCACCAGAACCATGACTGTAGATACTAGGGACACAGTCAACCATAGCTCTGGGTAAATCCTGTGGTACAAGAATAAAGTTAGCACACAGCACCAAAGACAGTTGTGATAAAAACTATGAAATAAAAATAAGAAAAATCTATGTGTTGCCAAGAAGTGTAACTTTCTCAACTCTCGCATATGAGAAGGGTGTCAGTTTTTAAGTTATATACAGAAACAAATCTCACACTCATGTTCTGAAAGTTATTCAGCACTTTAAGAGTTGGTAGAGATATATGTGTTCTAGTTAGTTACCTCAATTCTAATAGTGGAACCAGAACTAAGAAGATCAATCAAAGCCATGAAAACATCTAACTTCTCTTCAATGCTCAAGTCTGAATATTCCCCCTCCATTAGCCCCAACAGCCACGGTTCTCCAGGATGGCTTTCATCAATCTCACTGCATACTTCCAACATCTTCCGCCTTTTCCTACACTTGGCCTTTCGACTTTCTGAAACACGCTCGATCTCATCACCAGATTCATCATCATCAACACTTCCAGACTCCTCGCCCGAATCAGACTCGTGGTCCTCAGAGAAACAATTAACACGTACACGATATGTAGATTCAGATATTTTTTCGAAAATTGTAATATCACTTGCGAGCGTTGAACATATTGAACGCTCTCGTTCTTCTGATGATGCAGTTGCAAGATTCAGCGCAGCAACCTAACATTAACCAGCAGAGGCTATGCTATTAGATATAATCAAGTATTTCAGAAAGCAAGAGAACAGTACAAGCATACGACCTTACTAACTAACAAGAAGCTGATAATTAATTTCAGAAAAAAAATACCTCTGCTGCAGCATTAGCTAACTCGGATATTTTCAAGCCATTTTTGCCTCGCTCGTTAAGCACTCTAAATAATTCACCCTTTAATGTTCCAAGACGGAGGCCATATTTCTTCATGAGTCTCCTTTCCTACAGGAAGAAGAAGAAAGGTAACATCAACCAATAACGCGTCAGAAAATAGAAAATAAAACCCATATAAACGACATAGAACAAGCACGGGAGGATGTGTAGAAAAGGAGAATATTGAGCAAGAACCTTCAGTATTCAGATGCAACTAAACCGAATAAACAAAACATGCTAGTATATGAACTAACTTTAATACGAATGAAAAGGACAAGAGGAGTAGTAGAGCATTTTCAGGCATTTATGTAATGAACTATATTTTCGATCTTGCAAGCCAATCAAATAGATTAGACAGATAGTGTTTCAACGAATCAAAAGAGTGCACGAAATCAGCACCTTACTTAGTTCCTCTGATTGAACAGCCCGCTTTACTGAACCAAAACCCGCTGCAACCAAAATCTGACGCAATATCTCCGCCCATGTAAGAGAATTTAATGAATCCTTCCACATATCAAGAATAAGATTTTGGCTCTCCACCTAAAGAAAATCACATCATTGGAGAATATCAAAACCTGTCTCTCAATATAAAAAAAAACAAACTAGATATCGGAAGTATGCCAAGTGAGAAAAATAGCTGGGCATACCGACTGTAGCAGGGCTAGAAACTTGCATGATATAGTCAAGGATGAAAAAGATCCTCTTTGCAGCTCGGTTTCAACATCAAGCAGAAGCAACTTGAGCAGGGAAAGATGAATTTTACCAAGGAGCAAGGAGTCCTGAAGCATAGAAAGAGGAAATGATATTTTAAGAAAAAGTGAACGGGATGTGGAAACAATTTCCTAAGAGATTGACCATTTTGTTTGCAAATAAAGAGAGACCAACCACCTTATGATGAAATGCGCGTGTGAACTGGTCAATTGTGAAGGGACATATATCAAAAGTTACTGAATAAGTATACAGGAAATGGACAACCTGTCAACATATATACGTACTAGAGGTCAGTTCCAAGGCAAGAAATGGTAATTATTAAGAAATAACCACCAAGTGCACACCTTAAAAAGTTTCTTGACAGACTCTGGAGAAGAGTTCCATGGATGCAAAGCAAAAGGCAGCCTCATGCCAACAGAATTTGGGGGAAACTTGGGCAACAAATGATCTGGAAACAAAAAAACAGATGTAACAAAAGGTACTTGAACGAACGAGAAAAGTCTCTCACTCTCTCTCAGAATACATACCTTTGCAAAGAAAACAAGATCCACTACTAGTAGCACTAGTATGGTGGCATGAACAAGTTAACGGAGGATTGACAAGTCCTTCCTGTCGCTCCAAATCCTCGTCATCAACAAGTATCGAAATTGTTTGACAGGTTTCTTTAAATACCTCCCCAAGCTCACATTTTTCATCAAATGCTGCCGTCTCATCTTTGTTTAATTCGGTGGTGGTCTGCAGAACATTAGTGTCAAAAATCAAATCTTTGTTGGCTATATTGAAACAAGAGTTCCAAGAAGAAGAAGAGATCAAAAGCTACCTCTATATTTATAGAATTCCTCTTCTTTTCCGGCGACTTCTTATTCTTATTCTTATTCTTCTGCAACAGTTTCTGCTTCTGAAGAAAGCAAACAAAAAAAAATGCAGTTAACAAAAAAAAGAAGATAAATTAGGTAAAACAACCAATAGAGTACCAGGATTGATGCTAATTGTGATTTGTTGTTGTTCTTCTTCTTCTTCGGTGATGAGGTTTGAGCAGCTAATGTTGGTGCTCTATCGTGACTATTAGGATTCATAACCCGCCATGCTGTCATCAAACCCTTGCCAATACCGTATTGTTTCTTCTTTACAACAACGCCGCAATCCTGATCCTCACTCGTGGAAACCTAAAAGCAAAGATCAATCGAAGACTAACTAACTAACTAACTAACTAAGTTAGGGTTATGAAAGAGGATTGATTCGACTAATACCTTTCTCTTTCTTGCCACGCTTTCTTCTTCTCCTTTCTGTTGAAGAATTGTAGTACCTTTGCTGCGGCGGGGTGATGGAAGATGGTCGAATTGGAAACCAAGTGAAGGACCATCCTTTCTAAAAACCTTTGCCAAAATGTACTGTGAGCTCAACAGCTTCTGACGACAACTGATCTTCTCAATCGGCTGAGGAGGAATCTTGGCTACTCTCGCCGCCGCCGCCGCCAGGGATTTCGATTTCGTCCTACTTGTTCTTCTTCCTACTTCATCCATTTCCTGAGGAGGAGTCGGATTCATTTTCTCTGCGTTCATCACATATATAATCTGGAACTACGCGGTAGAGGACCTCCCGCCGATTTTGGATCGGCTGAGAGTGTTTTGAGAAAAAAAAATAAAAACCCTTGAAAAACCCCTTTAGGATTTTGAGATTTGTATAAACCCTTGCAGGAAAAAGAATTATGAAGTAAGATGGTGAGCAAAATGAACGGCTGTGTAGGGTTTTAGGTTTCGGAGGAGATGAAATGCGCTAAAAGACTCTTTCACCCTTCATTTAACTTCTTTTAAAAAAACAAAAAAAAAACAAAATATCACACATTTGATGTCATGATTTTTTTTTTCTGACTTAAAAAAAGTTAAACCCGGTTCTATTAAAGACACATACCTAATTCTTGGATGGAGGTACAACCTACAGATAAATCCTCTCCTTGGACGTTCAAATGAGCCGAAAGTAATGAACCTTATTGAGTTTTAATTCCTTCAAGCGTCACTAGGCCACCACTACCGGTTTTGATGTCATGATTTTTCAGTCTGAATTTTCAGTTCTCAGAAAGAAAAAGTTACTTTATTTACCGTCTAGTCTTACGGTTTTCAAAATTTACATTCCAATTAATCTATCTTTAATTTCTGTTTAATTGATTATGTGCTAGAGCCTGCCCGATTTTGAGTAAAAAGTCTGGAGATTTTGAAGTTAACTCATAAATCGCATCTGTTTGTCAAAAGTAGTGATATGAAAAAATAGCAGTGAAACTAAAAAAAGAAAAAAACAAAGAAATTTAAAGAGAGAGAAAAATATTTTCAAATCTTTCTCTGAGTCTAGCTTTTAGTCTACTGGCTTTTTCACTAGAAATATCTATGTTCATAACACGACGCCGTCTCAATTAGCATTACCCAGTTATTTTGAATCGGATTTCACGATCTCTATATAAAAGTTGATGCAGTCATCGATGTATTCAATGGAGGGATAGTATGAGAAAACAGCTTCGACAATCCAAAACGAGTTTCTATTAAACCCCAAACAGATTTCGATTACTCTATGTCCCGAGGCAAAAGGTTTCTTCTCCATTTAGTTTCTATTAATTTTTTAAGGGTGTGTTCGTTTAAACCATATATGAATAAACCATATGGATAAAAATAAAAGTTTTGTTCGTTTAGGCATTAAAAGCCTAAGTCATTTGGATAAATCATTTGAATAAGTTTTGAAAATTTAGATTTAATTTTGAAAATCAGATAGCTGATCCAAATTAGAGATGGTTTATTCAAAATGACATAATGTCTATTATACTCTTAATATAATTTATAATTACAAACTTAACCTAATATTATTTTATCACTCATGAAAAATGACAAAAATATAAAAACGCAATTTGTCACCAAAACTACTAAACACATTTTCCCAATAGAACTCCAAAAATATATTTCTCGCCAAAACCGTAAATTATGTTTTCCCATCAAAACATGTTTTCTCGCTAAAATCGGAAAACATGTTTTTCCACCAAAAACCCAAAAACGCGTTTCCCGCCAAAACTGCAAAAATGCATTTTCTCGCCAAAACAAAAAAAAAACGAGTTTTCCAGCTAAAAACGCAAAACATGTTTTTTCGCCAGACCTGCAAAGATGCATTTTCCCGTCAAAATTGCCAAAATGCGTTTTCCCGCCAAATCATGGTATCAGAGCCGGTCCACACACTGACCCATTAATCTGGCTCGGACAGAGGTCTGATCAACCCATTAAATGATGGCTCAGAGAAAGCTCAGTTCCGCCGAAATTGCTAGAAAATAAAAGTATGGTCTTAGAGAGGGTATGATGGATTCTGCAAGACTAATAGTTATATGCACCATTATTTCGAGGGAGGGTGTTGGAGAAAAGATCTCACATCAAAAATATAAAAAAGACATTAGTAATATATAAGGTAATTAGACCACTCCACTAATTGCCAATTGATTTTAAGTTAAAACCCCAAAAATTTATCAGATTTAGGTAAGCTTATGTTATTTTTATATCCCCACGGTGGGCGCCATTTGTCAAGAAGTGTTTAAAAAAGCTTATGTTATTTTCAAATGTCTTGGAAATTTACTTAAAATTTATAGTCAGAAAACAAAGAGTTAACATTAGAGTATACAATCAATTTTAAAATGTTCCAAAAAAATGTAATTCACAAATTATGTACCAAAAAATGATCCCAATAGCTAAACTATAAATAAAAAGTTATAAGTGTATTCAACCGAGAGTTTTAAGTGATTTGTATTAAAATGACAAATCCACTGTTATTCAAACGAATTTTAAAAACTCATTTAAAATCCACTGTTATTGAACTTGACATTTCGTAAGTACTCTGAAATCTACTGTTATTGAAAATATTTTAAGTTGTGGAGTTTTAAAGATTTGAGGTGATTATAGGGTGTTTGGGTGGAGTTTCTTAGTTAAAAAAATTAAAACTCAAATCTCATGGTTTTAGGTGATATTCTAAAGTAGTTTAACAAAAATCACCTAAATCTCTGCAATTTATTAAAATCATCTAAAACTCCATTAAAAAATCAAATCACATCAAATGTTAAATTGAATACCCCCTAAAAGATAAGAAGAAGTGTTTCAAAAAAAAAATAAGAAGAAAAAAATGAAAAAAATTAAAAGATATGAAATATATCTTATTTGAGATACTAAAATGAAATGAGATACAAGTTACTTTTAATTTATTTATCTTTTAAAATAATTAGATAAAAAATTAATATTATGTTTAATTAGATATTTTAAAAACATCTAACCATACTTTGAATCTCAAAAAGATGAAAAAGAAAACGAAAATTTGAAATGAGTAAAGAGAGAAAAAAATCAAAAGAAGCAGCGAATAAGATACGTACACGTGTAGCCGACTTTTAACACAAACGGTGTGAATGAAATATAAAAAACATCTCTTACAAAAAAAAAATATCGAAGATTAGAAAAGCCCGAAAAGCCGAAACCTTTTTTTCCTCTCCGCTCTAACCTCTCCTCTCAGCTTCTGCTGGATCTCTCCAGCAGAGACGAACCAATCCTTCTTCGGAGAGATTCGTACGGTAAATTCTTCTTCTCTTCCTTTCTATTTTGATTTGATATTGTTTCATATCGGTTCTGGGTCTCGATTTTCGTTTTCCCCTTTTGTGTTCTGTCGACTTATGGTGATGTGTTTTGTCTCTTTTTTTTTTCCTCAATTGAATTAGGGACTGATTGATCGATCAAGGCTTCTCGGGCTATCAGGTGAATAGCTTTTTTTTTGTTATTTGATTTTCTAGTTTTATATTTAGGGTTCACTTTTTAAGCTTTAAGTTTATTACTTTGCATGTTGAATTGAAGTGAGATTAGGCTATGTGGGTTCTGTATGCTTTCGAGATTTGAAATGATTTTGCTATGAAAGTCCTCAGCTTTTATACTGATATCAAAAGTTAACTTCTGATGTGGAAGGCTATATTCTTGTACTTTTCGTTTCTATTAGAAGAAAGCTAGTGTTGGATGGAAGTGAGATTAGGCCTATTAGGATTAGGCTATTTGGGGGGGGGGGGTTAATGGTTTCGAAATTTGAAAATCATTTGCTATGAAAGTCCTCAGCTTTTATGCTGATTCCAAAGGTTCATTCCTAACAAGGAAGGTAGTGTTGGATGGAAATTAGATTGAACTATGTGGGTTTCGTATGTTTTAAAAAATTTGCTGATAAAGTTCCTAGCTTTTGTGCTGATAGAGAAGGCTAATTTCCGACATTTCATTTCTGGGAAGAAATAATGATTAATTTACATTTCTATTTGTCGAATATCAGGTGGAATGACACCTTATATTGCAGTGTAGCTTAGATATTTTGGCAGTCTGGTTGCATAGCTTATAGTTTAGAACTCAATCTTTAGGGGTATTTGTTTGTGCTTTAGGTTTTTAGTGTTAGCACAAATAGTAGTTTCTAGGCTTGTTTCACTCAGTTTTCCACATCTTAATCCATTAGAAGGGTTCCATAAGATGTTGGTAATAGGTTATGAGATTGTGTATAATGGTAGTCTATGTTGAAAACAACATCTTCGTTTGCTTATGGTTATAAGGACTGTGCTGTTTTTATCTGAGACGTTAGTGAATTTAGTTATTGTGGTGCTAGAAAAATGTCTTTTTCATACTTGAGAAACTGAGGTAGATGGCTGTTTTGAATTGCAGAAATGGACCACGACAAGACAGGATGCCAAAGCCCACCTGAAGGTCCCAAGCTTTGCATCAACAACTGCGGTTTCTTCGGAAGCGCTGCCACAATGAACATGTGTTCCAAGTGTCACAAGACTATCCTCTTTCAACAGGAACAGGGGGCTAAGTTTGCATCTGCAGTGTCTGGTTCTTCATCATCATCCAGCAACATCTTAAAGGAAACCTTTGCCGCTGCGCTGGTTGATCCTGAAACCAAATCCGTTGAGCCGGTGGTTGTATCTGTGCAGCCATCCTCTGTTCAAGTTCCCGCAGAGGTAGTAGCTCCAGAAGCAGCAGCTGCAGCGAAACCGAAGCAAGGACCAAGCCGATGTACTACTTGCAACAAACGGGTTGGTCTGACTGGATTCAAATGTCGCTGTGGTGACCTCTTCTGCGGGACGCACCGCTATGCAGACATACATAACTGCTCCTTCAATTACCATGCCGCTGCGCAAGAAGCTATAGCTAAAGCAAACCCGGTTGTGAAGGCAGAGAAGCTTGACAAAATCTGAAACTCAAACACCAAAGTTTCCTTCGTCCTGTCTGCGTCTGGTTCAAGGTGTGTCGCATGTTAAAAAGGCTTTTTATATATATATATGGTCGAAGAACGAAAGCGTGTGTTTATCTTTAGTTTCTCTCTGCAATATTTGTGGTGTGGAACATTCTATTATCTGTGGTTTGAAGCAGAGAAGTGTGCTCTTAAAGAATATGCTTTGATGTGTTTCTCTTTCTTATGATTTATGAGCACTGTGTTTGTTTATGTTTCATCATTTGGGTCTGTATCATATTGAGATTGTATCTTTAGTTATTTGTTTTACTTAAAAGCTTATGGTTGTTCTTCAGTGGAGGTTTTGGGTCAGGCTCTCGTTCATTTTTCATTTTTTTTTTGAGCAACCGTTCATTTTCATTTATATCTGTTTTGTGGGTAATGGAACTGCTATGAACTCATGAACTTTAACATCTGGCTCGGTGAAGAGTGACGAGCTAGCTTTCCCCTGTTATGATGACCAATGTGCGTAATTGGATAGACCGGTTCACCCTCCCAAAACTACTGACCCAAAAACTAGTAATTTGTCACCCCACCCGTGCACTGTAGTGTGTGATAATTCCTTATTATTTTGTCTGAAGTCCAAGTAATCAAGTGAGCAGTGGTCGTGATTGGATAGTCAGGTTTGTAGAAAGTTGATATCATTGCCCGTGAAACCAGAACAACCGTACCGATACATCATCCAAGTGATGATCTAACATGTGTGTTTGCAGACAAAACGAAAATTAGAGGAAAATAAAGATGATAGTATGTCTTGTCTTATTGAGACAACAATTAAATTTGATAAAGAATGGATAGCAGCTCTATTGAAGTTACTGGAGTTTACTTTGAGTTCATCGTTAGGGATAAACCGATACCTAGATTAGATATTAGAAGATCTGTGATTGCTTGCATTGTCTTGGAAGACATATCGGGAGGGAGCTCGTTGAGTGTACTTTCGAGTCACACCAGTTCCTAACAAACATGTCACTGCTTTGAATGAAACACCCAAAAAGCTTATTGACTGAAACTGTGAAGTTTACATAAGTAATGTCTTATGCGCGACACAAAATACGTAATACACATATTCATTAGAAAGATAACCAAAGTTCTAGTAGAGGTTGTTAGGCACTGTGCCCCTTGATTGGGTGGATTGGATCAGAAGTCGCACTGTTAAAGCTTCAACCACCAAGAAAAAGACAAAGAAACAGATGATATTGGCCATGGAGAACCACTGAAGTAGCTTGAAGCTGCCGCATATGAGGAGACAGAACCAAGTTAACACCAACTGTTTCCAGACGGTTCCATAAAGATTGAGAGATGATTAGTTCTAGCAATAGTTTCCAATAATCTGATAGTGTTTATACGTGTCTTACAACCAATGGTTTGATTGGCCGGCAAATTTGGTGAACGTCCAAGTCGCTGAACACATCATTTGTTGTGAAGTAATTTTCAAGTTGAGCGTCCTGCTTTTACAAAAGAGATGAGAGACCAAATGAAAAAAAAAAGTTTGATGATGAGGATTTGTTTTGGTTTGTCAAACCTTGGCGACAAACCGATCTTGCAACCACTGTGCAATGTTATCTGCAGTTTCTGGCAGTTGACTCATTTGGTAACGTCTCATCTGCAAATTCACCTTCAAAACAAAGAAGAAACAGAGAAGTGAGAGTAGATCAATCTGAAGCGAGAGCTATATAACAGACACAGTGATGAAATCTCTTGTAACCTCAGATGGTTGGCCGCTGAACATACTAAGAAATGTTGGTGGAGACTGTTTCTTATGAACTGTATATGTGCAGTCATAAATCGCAGGAACAAAGGAGCGCATGTGAGCTACCGCTGAAACAAATCCCTGATGTTGCGAACGTAAAATACAAGTGAAGCAAAAGCTCATAAAATAACCTGAAAGAAAGTAAAGGTCACCTTTGTGCGAGGAATCAAAACATTGCGAGGAGATGGTACGCCTTTTAGAGATGCGTAATCTTTAGCAGCTTCAAGATTTTCTCGAGTGAATCGAGTTCCTTCGACAAAAAGAGCCAGCCAGAACGTTGTAGGAAAGTCCTTCAGTTGATTAAAACCTGCCTGCCAAAAAAAAAAAATAGTTTTAATAATCAATAACTCGAAACAATATCTTAACCTTGAGGATATTTTCATCCTTGGCCCAATTTTTTTCCAAGAAGATGTATTCTGAAAACCACATGGACCAACCTATTATCTGTGTGATAGTGTTGCAGTGATTCAGTAAAAATATGACTAAAGACAGTAAACCTAAACGCCACGAGCTCTAACCAAAGAATAAACTGGTAACTTTTTTTTGAGTATGGCTCAAACAAACTCACTGGAAAGTACTTAGCTTCTTTCCTCATGATTGCTAGAGTACTTCCCAGACAACCTGAGCGCTGTCATACAAATATTTCAGAGACAGGAAAGAGTTTTACGGAACCAAGAAATGTCCTGAAGAAGTTTTGTTTCAAGACCTGAGCCGTGACCCATCCGATGAGCCAGTCGATGTCACCTCTATGATTGCATAAGACAAGTGCATGTTCTTTACCTGAAGGTGTTGTAATAATATCATGAACACTTAAATATCAGTGGGACTTATAAGAAGCCGAATTACATAATCATCTTACCAAGTAGTTCAAGAGTCTCTGCATCAGCATACAAATTGATCTGCAATATCAAAAGATTACAATCGCTACATTATTACTGAAGAAGAGATCAAGAAACTGAAAAGAGTCACCAAACCTTGATACAAGCCCACCAATCAAAGAGCCATATGAGCTGCAACCAAAGTAACTCCACAACACTTGTGTTGATTCTTCTATACCAACTTATTGAGACAGGACGAATTAACAAAGATGCATAACAGAAGCTGTGTTCCAAAAGGAACCAAATGTATTAACCAGTCTCTTCCATTGAGAAGACAACAAACTCAAAAATAAAGATTTTTTATGGAAGTAGTGAATGACCTGAATGAGGTTGATGATGAGGCCTGAAACCAACAAGATCAAACCAAAAGGGACAATGACAAAAGCCGCAAAGATCGCCATGCTTGAGAAAGAGAAGAAGCAGAAAGCAAACAAGACGGCAAACTTTCATAATCTTTTGGTTGAAGTTATACTTAAATTGTTTGAACAAGGTTGCTTAACTCGTAGAGAAAATACTAGGTTTTTGTTGCCAAACACATGCAGACATGTGCATTTATGAATTATCACAAAATTGCAAACTACAAAAAAAAAATTGACAATTTTGCAATTACGAAACGGTGTCGTTTAGCTATATTCTTCTGACAAAACTGGAAGAAAGGACTCTCTCTCTCTCTCGTCCTGAGTCCTCCCTCTGCTGCGCTTCTTCGCCAGATCAAAAACTCGTCTTTTCTTTTCTACTGTCCAAAGAAACCGTGCTTCTAATTCAATTCAGTAAATTGATTGATAGGGAGGAAGGAAGCACTGATGTCGAGATTCAGAGACACAGGGCAGAGGAGGATTTCAAGGACTCTGTTCGGAAAGCTGCTGTTTCTAACGAGGTGCGAGTTCCCCTCCCTTTTTCATCCCCAAAGGTTGCTGCTTTATACATCACATTCCCATTTGAATTGTGTGTGTGTGTGTGTGTTTGGCAGTCTAAAGTAGCATTGAACAAGAAGTAAGATGAATAAAGATTATTTACCTTAGATGGATCGTGATCTGTTATGGGACAAAGGACAAAAAAAAAATCCACAACCGCCAAAACTAATCTATTGTGGGACAAATGTATCAAAATTACGATTTTATCCTTAATGAAACTTCAATATCAACCATTAGATCAAGAATTCTCACGTTATAACGTGAACCGTCCGATCTGAAATATTAACAAAAATGCCATTAATGAATCTTACCTCTCAGCCGTCGGATCGTATGAGTATGTTTTAATCTTGGCCATTGATTACCTTCCTCTTCTCTCTCGCCATTAATGAATCTCATCACTTCTCTTCTTCTTCATTTCTTCCTCAACCATACTCATAACTACGAAAATTCATTCACTTCACCAACCAAAGCTTTCTTCTTCAACTCTTCACCCACAAAGCTTTACCTCTGTATCTTAGGGTCTTTCTACAGGTTAGAACGCCGTGAGACAGCCCATTTGCGTGGTCCTTGGTTCTCAAATCGATTGGTAAGTGTAAACTCTCTTCCTCTCTCTCTCTTTTGTCTCTTTTTTATGCTTTTATTGTTATTTGTTTCGGTTTAGTCATATAAAATGTATGTTAACCGTATTAGTCAGATTATAAGGTTTGATATAATCTTGTTAGAGTATGAAACATGAAATTGTAGAAGATATCATTTTCGTCTATCGTACAACTAGTACAACTTGTAACACAAAATCTGTTAACAACCGGTTTTACTGGTACAACTGATGTAGTATTACTGACATTATTATTAAAAACGAATCAATAGTAAATCTGGTACCACTCTGTGTAAAACATTAAATAGGTGGTATTGGTACAGCTCGTATAACTTGTAGTAGTCATGTGCAAAATGAACGTAGTATAACTGGTCTTACTAGTATAACTTATAACTACTGTGATATGTAAACCAGTCAAACTGGTAATATTAGCATAACCGGTATTTTTTGTAACCGTATAACTCATATAACTTGTATAGTATTGTTGGGTTTTACTCATTTTCAGGAACTATGGATAGTAATGGGTCTGTGGTGATATATTTTGAACATGGTGAAGAGCAACATATTTCTACACTAGTGATGAAAGGAAGATATGAGGAGATTACTTATTCTGAGTTGGTTGATAGAATAGCCAAGAAAATGAAGATCGATGTAGTTGGGACGAAGCTTCAATTGAGTTACTTTCCGCTGGCAATGAATAATAAGAGGCCTTGCTATATCTTGGATGATGAAGATGTTTTAGGATATTTAATGAAGGTAGATAAGAAAAACCGACGTAGTGTCTTGCATGTGGAGCTTAAGGAAATTGTCTTAGGAAATCAGAGTAACGAGATGTTTTCTATGAATGAGGAAAATCTGAGTGATGCCGGAGCTAATGATGACATGGCTGGAGTTGGAGAGTTGGAAATTGTTCCTCATATTCGGATCCCTCATATTCAGGAGGATGAGTTTGAGCATGAGAAAATCAATGAAGAGGGTGATGAAATGGATGATAGGGAGGAGTTGCCGGCTGTTACAGCAGTTGAACCTCCTGTTGTCAATTCAGAGTGGGATGATGGCATTGATATGAGTTTGCATCAAGAATTTGCGACTAGAGAAGAAGTGAGGGATTTAGTGGACAAAGGTGTGCATTCTAATTGTTTTGAGGTTGATATAATGAAGTCGAATCCTCGGGTTTACATATTGAAATGTCGTGGGGCTGGATGCAGATGGTATTTACGAGCTGCAAAGCTGAAGAACTCTGCTTTTTTCTCTATCAGAACTTATAGAAAGATGCATACGTGCTCGCGTGGAGATGCAACTATCATGAAGAAGAAGAAAAGAGGTACACCAGGCTTGGTCGCATCAGTGGTGCACAATGATTATCCCGGAAAATACAAGACTCCGGATCCAAAGACTCTCATAGATTTGGTGAAGAATAGACTGGGTGTTGTTGTTTCATATTCTACGGCTTTGAGAGGGAAAAATAAAGCTTTGAGTGATTTGCGTGGTAACCCGGAGGAGAGTTTTGCTAGGCTGCCATCTTACTTGTACATGTTACAAAGGATGAATCCTGATACCATTACACGATTAGAAGTGGATGAGAAGAACCAGTTTAAGTATATATTCTTTGCGCTCGGAGCTTGCATCGAAGGGTTCAAAGCGATGAGGCAAGTGATAATAATGGATGGAACTCACCTGAAGGGTGTGTACAAAGGAGTGCTTCTCATTGCCACTGCTCAGGATCCAGATCATCATCATTATCCCCTCGCTTTTGCAGTAGTAGATGGTGAGAAAAATGCGAGCTGGGAGTGGTTTTTAACCATATTAAAAACTTTGATACCAGATGATCCACGGCTTGTGTTTTGTACTGATAGAAACCAGAGCATCATCAAGAAAGTACACGAGGTGTACCCGTTGGCAATCCATGGATATTGCAATTATCACTTGTCTAATAATGTCAGCGGAGCATGCAGCAATGTTAACAAGAAAGGAGTTGCCAGTAAATTTCGCCAAATTGCTGGTATATACAACGAGGTGGAGTTCCGAAAATGCTACAATGATTTCAGGAGAACGTATCCTCAAGCGGCCGCATATCTTTATGACAGTGTTCATGAGACTAAATGGGCAAGATGTAAATTTCCGGGAGAAAGGTACAACATAGACACAACCAACACTGTTGAATCTATGAATGGTGTTTTGAAGGAACCAAGGAAATATGCACTGTTGCCAATGCTTGATGTGATCGTGGCAAAGATGACAGAATGGTTTAACAAATACCGTATAGAATCTTTACGCGTACCAGAGAGGCAGATACTAGTCCCGTATGTGCATGGGATATTGCATCACAATTATCCTAAGGCAAAAAAGCTCACGGTGACCGAGCTAAATACATTTGAAGGTCACTACAATGTGGTTGGCAAAGATGGTCATGGTTATTTTGTTGATTTGAGCAACGGAACATGCTATTGTAGGTATTTTGATATTGATCGGTATCCTTGTGTGCATGCACTTGCTGCCATCATGAAGCGTGGAGAAATGGCTGAACATTATTGTTCTAGATATTACTGGATGGAGCAGTGGACTTTGGCATATTGCAGGACAATATATCCAGTGCCTCATCATTCAACATGGGAAAGTTCTGAAATTCCTGAGGAAATCCGATCTAAGGTTGTCTTCCCTCCGTATGTGGAAAAAAAGAAAGGAAGACTACAAGTTACTAGATTCCCATCTGCAGGAGAATACCATAGGAAGAGAAAGAAGAAGTATCCACCATTGATTGGTGAAAACGAAGAAAGTGGCAGTGATGACAGTGGCAGTGGCAGTGACAGCAGTGGCAGCAGTGACAGCAGTGGCAGCGAGGCAAATGGGGACGAGGGAGGTGACAACGAAAATGATGAGTGAATCTTACTTGTTAACTTGTTATAGAACTTATTTATGTATTGTAGATTTTATTTAAGTGTTGTAGAATTTATTTATGCCTTGTGTTGTTTCAATCAGGTAATACATGTGCAACATGGTAAAACTTCATAAAACATAACACTCATATATATGTGTTGTCGTACTGGTACAACTAGTAAAACTAAAATAGGTTGTACTCGTCTAACTAGTACAACTATGTCTATTTTACTATAATAGGTTCGACTAGTATAACTAGTACAACTATGCAGGTTCTGAAATTTAAATATTCTTTGGGGATTTCCATATTAATAAAACAATCAAATAGTCTAATTTTTATGTGATTGGATAGGTTTCTTTATGTTTTGTATTGTTTTTTTTTTTCTGGATTTTTAGCTCCATCACAAAAGTTTGCTTAATCTACCTTATATATTTAAGGTTTGTTAACTTGTTTGTCCACATATTTTTGGCAAAACATACATGACAAGTACTTTCACAATAGCGATGATGGCAAAACATCCGGGCAAACACATGTTAACATAAATGAGTGGTACAACTAAGATTATGGTATTTTTTCTTTGGTACAACTAATATATTCAGGTTCCACTGCCAAAGTACAACTCTGTACAAACTAGTATAACTAATAAACTAGTGCAACTTTGTGCAAGTTGGTATAACTAATAAACTAGTACAACTGCATAGAAACCAGTATAACTAAAAAACTAAAACAACTTTGTGTGCATAATGTGTTTCAGATAAGTGGATTCCCAGATAAGTCCTACACGTTTTAATTCAACACTAGCTGTACTAGTTTTTCTAGTTATTCTAATTTTATATTTTTTGGCATCAACTATGCAGTTTTACTTGCTCCCCACCTGTAAATGCAACCTGTTCAACCACCAAATTAATTATACACATACAAGATTGGATTTAGGTTTTTAAAACACACACACATACAAGTTCATCCGTTTTAGGTTTTAAAACAAACACATACAAGTTCCAAAAACACAACATAGTTCAACATTTCACCAAATTAGTTTGGCGTAAAAGGAGACCTCAACAAATGAGAAACCTTGGACACCCTCTTTGGCCTCTCACCAGCATCCTGTGAATCTGTCTTGTCCGCAGCAGTTTTTTCCGCAGCAGCCTTCTCAAATCTCTCTGCAGTGTCTGCCATAATCTGAAGTGTAGATTGCTCATCTCCATCCTCATCAAATCTCTCTTCAGTATCTACATTGAACAAAAATACATCCTGACTTAGATCATCATCATTAAAAATATAATTTGAAATTATATGTTAATATGACTTACCTTGCACTAACTTCTCAGCAGCTGTCTCACCATCCTTCTCAGCCTCAATCTGTTTCTCACCATCATTCTCAGCCTCTGCCTCAATCTGCTTCTCACCATCCTCGTCGTCCTTATCAGCCTCATCATCATCACTGTCAACCTCATCACCATCCTCGCCGTCCTTATCAGCCTCATCATCATCACTGTCAACCTCATCACCATCCTCGCCGTCCTTATCAGCCTCATCACCATCCTCCTTATCAGCCTCATCATCATCCTTATCACCCTTATCACCATCCTCCTCATCACCCTCCTCCTTATCAGCCTCATCATCATCCTTATCACCCTCATCACCATCCTCCTCATCACCCTCCTCCTTATCACCCTCACCATCCTCCTTATCAGCTTCTTTATCACCCACCTTATCACCATGCATCTCGCCCTCCCTTCTTCTGCCTCCTGAAACATAATCAGTTTCAACTTGGAATGACCAATTTTCTCTCTGAATCTTGTCTTCTTCCAACTCCTTTACTCTTGCTGTCAGAAGACGAATTGTTTCGTCTCTCAATGCAAATCCATCATCCATGCTTTTGTTCAACTTCAACTCTAATTCTCTTAATCTCTCACGACCTGCCTCGCCTCCTGGCTCGCCCCCTGCCTCAACACCTGCATTTCCCCCTGCCTCTAATTCTCTTAATCTCTCACGACCTGCCTCTCCCCCTGCCTCGCCTCCTGCTTCCTCTTGTTGCTCTCGGGTCCTCACATCCATCTCATATAGATCCGGCCAGAATATTTTACTCCCTGGTTGAAGTAGGATCCTGTTCCAACTGTCAACAGCTATGTCTGGCGTATCCCAATCATCTTTCAGCTCCAAGTCTGCAAAAGTCCCTTCATCCATGATTTGATACAAAAGGTCTAGTTCATATCCTACTGGTTCCAAAATACTGATAATCTCCTGAAATATGACCAACAACAAATTACACATTTAATTAAATATGAACTTGAAGAAAATGACATAAACAACACTTAAAAAAATTATAAGCTTTTACCTTTGTCTCTCCTAGCGTCCGATAAATCATGTCAAGTGGAAATCATGTTGTGCCGGTCCTCTTGAACCTCCATTTGCACATTCTTGGACAACCATCAAGACAGTTTGGAACAGGCTCTCTGAATTTTTCTCTAAGGACAGGGATACATTCAAATGCTAATATCTGCACATCATTTCACACAATTACATTAGTTATATTATAACAAATATGCTTATGAAACCCAGGAAATTCATATACCTCCAAAGGGTTGATAAACCCAGGAAATGGCCATTGTGCCTCCTCTGGGATCCCATCACGAAAATGATCCCTCACATGAAAAATCTCTTTCATGCAATCTTCAAATGTGTAACGGCCCCATGGAAATTTGGTGCAAAACTCTAGATCTTCTACTGCTTGAAGAAGGAAATACTCAATGAAGTAATTTGCTTTTGACCTTCCTCTTAAAACTCTAGCCAAAAAGTAAAGAACCAACATCCTCAGACGATCGCCACTACCATCAAACTTCATCTTCTGAAGTTTCTCTTTGACATCTTCTTCTGTCACTTGCAGACCCTTTTCCTTCCCATCCTTTGTCTTCTTCACTTTAAAATACTTTCTCGCAAACTTCATGCTCCCTATCTTCTGATAGTTTTCTGGATATGAGTGGCAGTATAAACCAGAGATAAGGCTATGCTCCCTGATGGAGTATCTAACTGGAACACCGTTTACTCCAAACCAAGCTTGTCTACCCTTTCCTGTATGCATAGTACGAAGTAGCAACATCCACAATCCCATCATTTTTCTTGTTGAGGTACAATCCATGTGGAATATATGCTTGAACTGAGGATGATCCTGAAACCAACTCTTCTCTGAGGCATCAAACTTATCAACCGCGTTCAGCATGGTCAGGAAATCGTGTTGCCGGCACCTTGAGGAGAGCTTGCAACCCTTTTGATAGTCGCTCGGATTGAAGAAAAAACCAGCAGGTCTGTCAGCTTCTACGGTCATATCCCTCTCAACCTGGAAAACAAAAGCAAAATACTCAGTTGTATTGGTTAGACTTATTATACTTTTCATTGTTGTACCAGTTATATTAGTTATAAGAAGTGTGGTTGGTGTTGTTGTAGTTATACTAGTTCCATTGATTCTGTTTTACAACATATTATACGAGTTGAACTAGTTTCATTCTTTTAGTTGTACTAGTTATTCAATACTCAGGTGTATTAGTAAAACTAATTATACTTTTGATAGTTGTACGAGTTATATAATTTATAAGAAGTTCGGTTATACTAGTTATACTAGTTCCATTGATTATGTTTACAACATATTATTACCAGTTGAACTAGTTTCATTCTTTTAGTTGTACTAGTTATTCAATACTCAGGTGTATTAGTTAAACTAATTATACTTTTGATAGTTGTACCAGTTATATAATTTATAGGAAGTTCGGTTATACTAGTTATACTAGTTCCATTGATTCTGTTTTACAACATATTATTACCAGTTGAACTAGTTTCATTCTTTTAGTTGTACTAGTTATTCAATACTCAGGTGTATTAGTTAAACTAATTATACTTTTGATAGTTGTAGCAGTTATAAAATTATAAGAAGTTCGGTTATACTAGTTATACTAGTTCCATTCATTCTGTTTACAACATTATAAACAGTTGAACTAGTTTTATTTTAGTTGTACTAGTTACACTACTTATATAATTACTACTAGTTCAACCCTATCACAAATAATTCTAAAACCATTTTAAATTGATTTGTTACCGTTCTTGGCGTCTCATTATCAACGGCAACCTCGGGTGTGTTTGGATCTCTGTTGTTAGATCCAATCTCCTCATCGTTCTGCTCGTCTACACGATGTGAAGGACTCTTTGTGGAAGAGCCTGAGGTTACTCGAGGTTGTTGTGGATTCTCGGCCTCATTCGCTGCATGAGTTGGTGTTGGCGATTTTTCTGGCTGACTCGGAGACACTGGGCGTGGTGTGGTGGGGTCCGGTGTGGGGGAATGAACGCCTTCATTTTCCGGTGGAGATCCTGCGGTTTCTCTCACACGGTTCCGAGTCCTCTTGGTTGGATTCGACGAGGACCCACCGTCCAGACCACTATCTCGCTTCCTCTTCTTCTTTGTGGTCTCACTCCTCTTCGCCGCTTCTCTCTTTTTCTTAACGGCGGCTCTTCTTTTCGCTGCCGCTTCTTTTCTTTTCACGGCGGCGTTCTTCTTCTTCTCCGACGCTCCCGCTTTTTCTTTCTTCTCGGCGAGACGAGTTTTTGGCGACATTGTAGACACGAGAATTGGAGATGGAGATTGTTGTTTTGAGATGATTGTGCTTGAATCTAAGTTTGATTAGAGATGGGAGGGATATCCAGATGGGAGTTTGAAATCGTGGTGGGTTAGAGATGAGAGTGGTGGTTATGGGAGAGAGAGTTTGAAATCGTGAGTGAGAGAGTTTGAAATCGTGGAAGTGGAGAAGATGATTTGGGAATTTAGGGTTTCAAAGTTGGGTCGGATCGGATTAATGGATCTTGGTGGTTGGGTTTGTAAATAAATTGAAGTTTCTTGGTTATTTAGTCTTTTTGCCCTATTTTCGATTTTGTTTTTTTTTAATTTTTAAACAAAAAAACATGTGGTCCATAATAGATTTTTTTGAACCCTTTTGTCCCTTCCCAGCATTTGATCCACCTTAGATAGCCATGGAGTTACTATATTTGTGACAAAAGGGTTTACTCGGATCTTACTATATTGTGAACTATGAACTTATTCTACTTATTGTGTGTCGTGTAATCTCATCAAAACTCTTTTTTTTTTTGGGCAGATTACTACTGCTTTTATTAAAGCTTGCAAAGAGGATAATCGATATCTTGAAAAACAGCATTAGAAATGAAGAAGCAAAATCCAAAGGATGGCTTTATACTACTATAGCACACAAACATGGAGTGGTTTTGATTCTGAGCGAGAAGCTTCATTCGGTTACTCCTACTCAGTCTCTCTTTTTGTGTGTGTGTGCCTTGTGTCCTGTTTCTCACTCAGCATGACACTAAAAACGTGGAGCTTGGAAACAGAGAGCTTTCTCAAGCAATCCAACGTAACAGTAGCAGCAGAACCTTTCTCTTACTGTTTTTCTTCGTGCTTACTTTCTCTGTTTTGTTCTTAGATTGGTACAGTTAAGAGTGAGTAGAGACCATTCATTATCCAACAACACCACACATTTTGTGTAAATTATTAATCGAGTAAAACTTTTTTAATGTAAACTATTGATAGTCTTTACTCTTCAATGAGTAAAAAAGAAGTAACAAAAACCTAATCTCTGGTATTTACTTTGTTAATAAATCAAACAGAACGACGACAACTTGGACAGATTGGTTTCAGTTTAAGCCAAGAAACAATGCAAAAACGATGAAAAATATGTCTGCACTTCTTCAAACGACTAATCTCATGATCATCCTCGTACTCTTCCAAACAAATTGGACAACAACGTTTACCGCACGCTTCTTCTTGTTCGTCGTCTTTTTCTTTGATATCTTTGAACAGTAAGCCCTTTATCAATCCGGTTTCAATGTCTTGTTGAGTCTCTGGAGTTTGGTCGGGAGGTAACTCAACGGAACCATTACAACGGCAACGGCAACAGCAACAACAACATATGATCGTGAAGAAGAAGAAGATGGTGAACTCAAGGATAGCTTTGTCAATATCTTCCATCCTCTCTCGCTAGGTTTCTGCCTGTTACTACCAAAAGAAATATAGAAACATGTATTTTCAGTTATAAATAAAAAGCATTTGGAATTTTATATCAAACTTCCTATACTAGGGTAGATTTTTGTTTTCCTTTTTTCTTTGGAATCCTAATCATGTTGTTACATATATTTCTTTATGAGATTTAGCATTGTCATGTGCATATCATATAAATGTCTACGTAATATGTAATCAGGTTTACACAGGCCCGGCCTAACAAATTTGATGGCCATGACATAATATACATGTTTGACCAATTTATGCATATGTATAGTATAGATCCTTTTTTCTAAATAAAAAAGATCTTAGTTATTAAAAAAAAATATTGCAAAAAAGATGGACCTGATGCTTTTGCTTCTCCCTCATGTTCCAAGAACTGACTCCGGGTTTTAAATATTTGATCAAAAATACTAGTCCTGGGCATTCGGTTTATTCGGGTTATACGGTTCGGTTTATCCGGTTATCGGTTTGTTCGGGTTAGATGAAAGTTCACCGAACTAAACCGAAATTTATTTTGGTTCGGTTTATTTCGGATATCGGTTTATTCGGTTCGGTTACAACCTGATAAAACTATTCCGAACTGAACCGATTTTTTTTATTAACCGGTTTATTCGGTTCGGTTATGGCCTCAAACGCAAATAGTGTAAGCAACAAAAAATCCAAAGAGATATAGTTAAACGTTGAGGAGATTAATGAGAGAATAAAAGATTGAAGAATAAAAGGTAAACTGATGCGGCAGAGAAGTTTGATGGCGTGGTGGGTGCGATGAAGAAAGTAGAGAAGATGATGTTTAGATCTAGGGTTTTTTCGTTTTTATACATGTTACTTGGGTCAGATTAATTAAATACAGTATTGGGTTTTGTAATTTTCTTACATGGACATTTAATAATTTGGGCTAGAAAAACGAATTAAAATAAGATTTAAATGTAGAAAATATATAAGTCCACTCAAAGCCCATTTATTGCAAAGTTAAGTAAAACAAAGTCATTAGGTTTTGAAACTTTCGATAGAGAACGACGACTGTGGTTTCTTTTTTTCTTTTCTTTCTGTGTGGATAGTGGGCCCAATCTCATCTTCCAGTCCAATGACATAACCTGCACAAATAAAAGGAATACATTAGTTTTCCTTTTCTCGTTAAGAACGTCGGTCAATAGAATTGTTAACTCAATAGGAAACAGGAAAATCCAAGTTCTATATATAGAGAGGTAGTCATAGCTTTTAGAATCATCCGAATACAAAGAGAACACTGGAGATAGAGAGATCAAGTTAGGCTTTGCTATTTGCATAAGAGTTGTCTTGTGATCTATATTGTGTTCTAAGGAAAACCTTTGAAGTTAATAAAACTAAGAGAAGTGTTTATTTATACGATTGATCTTTAAGTCTTTTAAAGCACAAGTTGGATTAAAATCCTAACAAGTGGTATCAGAGCAATCCAGGTTTGATTGCGGGTGCTTTAAAGGATGACTAAGACAAGGATCGAGGTGGACCGGTTCGAAGGAACATGAGACTTCTTGCTGTGGAAAGTTCATATGATGGCTCACTTTGGGGTTATAGGGCTAAAAGACATCCTAACTGATGAGACACTTCTGATGGATCCTCCAAAGTACCAAGGAGGAATCAGAAGGGGAGACGAAGAACGCAGAAGAAGAAACGACGGGTTCAAAGATTGATCCGGAAAAGCTCAAGAAATCGGAGAAAGCAAAAGACTTAATCGTCCTGAACGTAGGTAACCAAGTTCTACGGAAGATCAGCCATTGTGATACAGCTGCTGCGATGTGGACCGCTTTAAACACGCTGTACACGGAGACGTCTTTACCGAATCGTATCTACTTGCAACATAAATTCTACACGTTCAAGATGAACGATTCCAAGAGCATAGACGCAAACGTTGATGATTTTCTAAAGTTAGTAGCAGACCTCAATAACTTGAATGTGGATGTTTCAGAAGAAGTTCAAGCTATCCTGCTACTAAACTCAATGCCCCGTATGTATGATCATCTTAAGGGAACTCTCAAATACGGCAGGGACACTCTCAAGATTAATGAAGTGACGGGAGCCGCTAGGTCTAAGGAGCGAGAGTTACTTGAAAGTGGAAAGCTTTCAAAGTCACAAGATGAAGGTTTGTACGTGGAAGACAGAGGAAGATCATCCAACAAGGGAGGGAACCGGAATGGGAAAGGAAGATCGAAGAGCAGGCACGGACGTTCTAAATCAAGGCCTAGATACGACAAGAACAACAAGGGGTGTTTCGTATGCGGCAAAGAAGGACATTGGAAAAGGGAATGCCCAGAGAGAAAAACACAAAGAGCCGCTAATGTAGTTGCAGAGCCTAAGCAGCCACTTGTACTAACAGTTAGTAAACACGACAGCAGCTCGGAATGGGTTATGGACTCTGGTTGTTCTTTCCATATAACTCCAAACAAAGATGTTCTGTTTGACCTAGACGAATTCGAAGGAGGCAGAGTTCTGATGGCAAACAACACTCACTGCGACGTCAAAGGGATTGGCAAGATAAGGATCGTGAGACCTGACGGTTCTATTGTGATACTTACTGATGTAAGATATATGCCAACCATGAGCAGAAATCTTATTTCGTATGGAATGCTTGAGCGAGCAGGATGCAAATACGAAGGGAAAGATTTCATGATTCGTTTCTACAAAGATGGAAAAGAGATAATATCTGGAAAGTACAATGAAGGCCTGTATTATCTACAAGGAACGGTTCCAAAAGGAGAAGCGAATGTGACGCGAGCTGAGGTGGACATGACGAAGATTTGGCACGCACGGCTAGGGCACATGAGCTTAAAGAACTTAAACGTGCTTGTGAAGGAAGGATATTTATCAAACAAAGAGGTAGATAAATTGGAGTTTTGTGAGACTTGTGTCCTGGGAAAGTCTCATAAACAAAGCTTCCCTGCGGCCAAGCACACTTCGAAAGAGGTTTTGGAGTATATACACTCGGATCTATGGGGTGCACCGTCTACTCCAGAAAGCCTAGCAAGGTGCAAGTATTTTGTAAGCTTCATAGATGATTATTCTCGGAAAGTTTGGATTTATTTTCTAAAATCCAAGGATGAGGCGTTCAGCAAGTTTGAAGAGTGGAAAGTAGCTGTGGAGACTCAGATCGGGAAGAAGATCAAGTGTCTTAGAACAGATAACGGGTTAGAGTTTTGCAATAAACAGTTCGACAAGCTCTCCAAAGACTCAGGCATCAAAAGACACACGACTTGTCCGTATACGCCACAACAGAACGGCGTTTCGGAAAGGATGAACCGGACAATCATGGAGAAGGTAAGATGTATGCTCTCAGAAGCAGGTTTGGGTCAAGACTTCTGGGCAGAAGCTGCATCAACGGCTGTCTACATTATAAACCGATCACCGAGCTCAGCCATTGACTACCGGCTTCCTGAAGAGATGTGGACAGGAAAGAGACCCGAGTTAAACCATCTTAGGCGATTTGGTTGCTCTGCATATGTCCACACGATTCAAGAGAAAACAAGTCCAAGAGCTTTAAAAGGCATTTTCATGGGATACCCGTTTGGAGTTAAAGGATACCGCGTTTGGTTACCCGAGGAAAGAAAATGCGTTACAAGTAGGAATGTGGTGTTTAATGAAGAAGAGCTGCCTAAACACACAGAAACTAAAGATAAGCCGAAAGAAAGAAACGTACTATGAAAGTTACTTTCAAAGATCCTCTAATCGAAGGGCCTAGTACAGTCGATGTAGAGGGGTCACCTGTTCAAGGTGGAGTTTCTGAAGCTGAAGAATCAGAAAATTTAGAAGAAACAAGTTCTGAAGAGGAAAAAGGAAACTCAGAAGGAGAACCGGATCTCGAAGGGTATATGCTTGCACGGGACAGAGTACGAAGACAGATCAGACCTCCTTCAAGGTTCGAAGATACTGATTTTGCGGCTTATGCTTTAGCTGCATCTGAATAGATTGAAATCGACGAGCCTAAGTCGTCTAAAGAAGCTATGATGAGCAAGAAAAGCAAGTTTTGGAAGAATGCTGCTAGTGATGAAATGGAATCTCATCAAAAGGCTGGCACTTGGATACTAATTGAAAAACCCGAGAATGCAAAAGTTTTAGGCAGCAAGTGGATCTTCAAGTTAAAGCCTGGAATACCTGGAGTCGAAGATCCAAGGTATAAAGGAAGAGTAGTTGCTCAGGGATATTCCCAAAAGGAAGGAATCAACTACAATGAAGTGTTTTCACCTGTTGTGAAACATGTGTCGATAAGATTAATATTATCTCTCGTGGTAAACAGGGATTATGAGCTTGAGCAGATGGATGTTAAAACAGCTTTTTTCATGGAGATTTGGAAGAAAGAATCTTAATGAATCAACCAGAAGGATTCATAAAGAAAGGAGATGAAAATAAAGTCTGTTTACTAAAGAAGTCACTATATGGTTTGAAACAATCACCAAGGCAATGGAATCGAAAGTTTGATTGTTTCATGAAGAGCAAACGGTTTGTGAGAAGCAGAGAAGACCCATGTGTTCACATTAGAAACGTGAACACAGAGCAAGCCGTGTACTTACTTCTGTACGTCGACGATATGCTTATAGCTTCGGGAGATAAACAAGAAATCAGGGATGTGAAAGAGAGCTTAAGCAAAGAGTTTGAGATGAAAGATTTAGGCAAAGCTTCAAGAATACTAGGAATGGACATTACTAGAGACCAAGAGAAGGGAATCTTAACGTTGTCTCAAGAGAACTATTTGGAAAAGGTTCTAAATAGGTTCGGTATGTCTGAAGCAAAAGCTGTAAATACTCCTACCACATCTCAGTTCAAACTAAAGAGTCTTACTAAAGACGAGATTGAAGAAGAAAGAAGGTACATGGAAGACATACCGTATGCAAGCGCGGTAGGAAGTCTTATGTACGCAATGGTCGGATCGAGACCTGATTTAGCTTTTGCAGTTGGACTCATAAGCCGCTTTATGTCTAAACCTGGAAGAGAACATTGGTTAGCCGTAAAGTGGGTTTTGAGATATTTAAAAAGTTCTACAAGAAGATGTCTAACGTTCACTAAGCACTCAAAGTTTAGCATTGAAGGTTTTTGTGACTCTGATTACGCCACTGATCGTGATAGAAGAAGGTCTATAACTGGATACGTGTTTCAAGTATGGGGAAATACGGTTAGCTGGAAATCGAGTTTACAAGAAGTGGTAGCTCTTTCGACGACTGAAGCAGAGTACATGGCTCTTACCGCAGCCGCGAAAGAAGCTATATGGTTGAGAAAACTATGTGTAGAGTTGGGTTTTGAACAAGAAAGTGTTAAGATACACTGCGATTCTCAAAGCGCTATAGCCCTAGCAAAGAATCATGTTCATCACGAAAGAACTAAACACATAGACAACAAGTATCACTTTATCAGAGACGTTGTAGAAGAAGGCAAGGTTCACCTATCTAAGATTCATACTAGCAAGAATCCAGCAGATTTTCTAACTAAAGCCTTACCCGGGCCTAAGTTCGATCTCTGTTGTGATCTCTTAAACATCGCCTAAGAAGACAGGAGCGCCACAAGTAACGTCATTGTTGTAACCTCGCCACAGAAGAAATAATGAGTTAAGTAATAAGTACTCCGGTTATTTCTTAAACAACAATGAAGGAACTTTAGAGTTCAAAGGAAACATTACCTGTGGGGAAGGAGAGGCGAGGCAGAGAAATCTTAGCTCAAGGTGGAGAAGCTGGAAGAGATAAGCAAACAAAAGTAAGTAACAGATGATGAAACTCAATGAAGAATCATTGATATAAGAAGATGACTACCAGGGAGAAAACGTCTTAAACAGCGATGGAGGCTGAAGGGAGACGAGTATCTCAGCTAAAAAAGAAGCAATATATTGTTCATTAGACACAGTCTTAAACAGCTACCGTAAAGACAGTTACTTTATCAAGAGCTGAAGGGAGACAAGTGTATGAGCAAGGGAGAAAACTTCAAACGACATTAACCGACACGGAGATTAAAACAACCATTTCAAAAGCAAACTCAAAGTGGAGAATCTCACCGGAGCGCTGCAGTAATCCGGCTAGATCGAGCAAATCATTCATCACCTGCAACATTCATAGACAAGGATTCCCTAATCATCAAGGAAAAGAAGAACTCGCGAGCTTTTTTTTAAAAGGATTATGGATCGCTTACCATGGAAGAGGAGTTGATGAGTAGTTGATTTGATTAAAAGGAGAGAGCTGAGAATTTGGAAGTAAGTTGATCTTGAGAATCGAAGCAAGGTGAAGAAGAGGTGGCGGCGTACGAGCTACATCGGAGCTACGGCGAAAGGGGACTCGCCGATAGACTTCATCACCACATCGAGGTTCTAGGGAGACACCGCAAAGACGAGAAGCTTGAGGAGGCTCTTGGCGATAGAGAGGTACACCGGAGAAGAAACTTGGCGAAACTTTCACCGGATCAGATCATCAAATCGCATGGAAGGAGTTGAAGAGCTCAAGTCACCGTTTGTGTGGTAATCGACGGACTCGTCGAGGAAGAAACGAGAAGAAGAGTTGAAGTGAGTTGGGCCATAAGGTGGAGATTGTGGATATATGGGCCCAATCTCATCTTCCAGCCCAATGACATAACCTGCACAAATAAAAGGAATACGTTAGTTTTCCTTTTCTCGAACGTCGGTCAATAGAATTGTTAACTCAATAGGAAACAGGAAAATCCAAGTTCTATATATAGAGAGGTAGTCATAGCTTTTAGAATCATCCGAATACAAAGAGAACACTAGAGATAGAGAGATCAAGTTAGGCTTTGCTATTTGCATAAGAGTTGTCTTGTGATCTATATTGTGTTCTAAGGAAAACCTTTGAAGTTAATAAAACTAAGAGAAGTATTTATTTATACGATTGATTTTTAAGTCTTTTAAAGCACAAGTTGGATTAAAATCCTAACATTCTGGAGTAAAGACGACGGTGGTTTCTAAATTCAGAGAAAGGACGGAGGAAAACAGGTGAACCAGGCAAGGAAACAGATTGAATGCAAGAGAGAGAGCAGAAACCGAAGAATCCGATCGGTTTGAGTCCGCCGAACCGAACCAAACCGTGAGCCGAAGTGTATCTGAAAAAGTTCCGATCGGTTTTGCAGTCCCAAACCGGACGAAACCGAAAACAGAAAAAAACAGTTCGGTCGGCTCGGTGCACTTCGGTTCAGTCCGAATGCCCAGGACAAAAAAATACTGCGTTGCACAAAAAATAATAAAAAATACTGCATAATTTCCTAGTCAACAACGAGGTACAATTTTGAAATTGTGGGAAAATACAAACGCTAGACTCCCCTGGAACTATTTACACATGTTACCTGAGCTCCTAATGATTCAGATATGGTTTTCCAGATTTTCAGATTTTAAGTTCTACTAAATCTTAACTTTTTTTACTACATAGACCATTTCTATATTGTATTTATTTATAAATTTAACCACTTAATATGTTTGTGTATATTAATACATTAATTTTCTAAGATAAATATTTTGTGGTATTTCTTTTTTCACATTTACGTGTCTCTTAGTTTAGTTTATATTGAAATATATACAACATTTAAAACATATATAAATAATTTTAGAAACATGTAATATTAATATTGAGAATATTATAATTTTTTTGCTGACTATCAAAATATGTTAAAGTTATTGGTTAGCTAAATTATAGGATGTAGTAGATTTTATTTTAATTAAATAAAGAAAATATGTCAAAATATGTTAAAGTTATTATATGTTAAAAAAATAAAACATATATTGCGGAGCGGATGCGGGTCGAAGAAATTTAAAAAATCGATTCGCGGGTAAGGGTGCGGGTTATGAATATTTTTTTGCGGGGCGGATGCGGGTTGGTGGATTTTGAATTGCGGGTACCCGCCAACCCGCAATTTATTATTTTTTTTTTAGTTTTTTTTAAAATGTTATTTTTTTATTAAAAAGATAAATATTTTTTTTAAAATACAAATTTTTAAAAAAATAATAATTAAAAATTTTTATTAAAAAATAATTATAAATATATTATATAAAATATATATAACCCGCGGGTCCCGTGAGTTACCCACAAAATTAGCGGGGCGGATGCGGGTGCAATTATCTCTGTTCGCGGGTCGTGCGGATCGAAGATTTTGAAAAAAAAAATAAATGAAACCCTCGGGTTGCGGGTCATGCGGGACGGGTTTGACTCGCAGCCCAGCCCTACTTAAAGTTGAACATAGAAACACTTGTGTACACTTATTACAACACACAAGCCTTTCCACATACAGCTAAAGATAAGAGATGAGAAGGTGTGAGCTAGCTAATAATAATACCTGAGGAGTGACTGTAATCTGAAAGCATCGGTTTGAAGTGTTAAGCCCACTTTCACTAGAATGAATCTCTGTCACAATAAAGTAAGTAGAGAAATTCAGTTTCCTCAACGATGATGAACAGATAATAAAAGCTAAAAATCTTAGAAAAGACAAAACCTTTAAAATCATCAGCAAGTATAGATTCAAGAGCTTCAATCTCCATCTCATGTTCTTCCTTATACTCTACATATAGCGACACACACCAAACAAGTTCTCAATCTAGTTTACAAGATCAGTACGAATCCAATTGATCTTCCAATTTGATCGAACTTACCCGTCATGATGACCAAAAGGAGAGAACTTTACGATTTTCAAAACGATGTCGTTTCCGTTCAATTCTAAACGGCGACATTTCTTCTATTAGAAACGGTGTCGTTTCCACGAAAACTGAAAAAAGGGAAAAAGGCAAGACCTTTCTCTCACTCACCGTCTCTTCGCTCTCCACTGTCTCTCTCTGACGGAGACACTCTTCTCCGATTCAGATTGCGTTTTCTTCTCCGACTCGCCGCAGCAAAAAAAAAAACCCTTCTTTATATAACGAGGTGAGAGGTATCTTTCTCAACTTAAGCATCGTTAGATGGAAGCTCAGTTTTGATCATTATCCATTAGGGTTTTGCTCATGTTCTTACAAGACCGTTCCTTCTTGAGTCTTACTGTCTTGTTTTCTCGTGTTAGTGAAGAAAAAATCTTGAATTTCGTAAGACAATGGACAAGATCAGCGAGTTACCTGATGAGCTGCTGGTGAAGATACTATCCTCTGTTCCGACAAAGGTTGCTGTCTCCACCAGCGTCTTGTCCAAACGATGGAAGTTTCTTTGGATGTGGCTGACTAAACTCGAGTACAGTGATGATGAAGGCAACTCATTCCTTGTAGTCCGAGACTTCATCAACAAGAACCTCCCCTTACACAGAGCTCCCCTCATAGAAAGGTTGTGTCTTGAGCTATGGGAGGAGGAGTCCACAAAAGTTAACCATGAAGAAGATATCAAACTCTGGGTTGAAACTGCTGTTTCTCGCTGTGTCCGTTACCTGGAAGTTTCTTATAATGTAAACATGCTTCCAAGTAGCTTGTTTACTTGCGAATCGCTCGTGGTTTTGAAGCTCAGATACTTGACTCTCAAGGATGTTCCTTCTACGGGTTGTTCTCTTCCATCTCTGAAGACTTTGCAACTCAAAAGTCTGACGTACGTAGGTGTAGACTCGCTTCAGAACCTTCTGTCTATGTGTCATCATGATGTTCTCGAAGAAGTCAAGGTGCGTTTTATCGAAGATGAGTATCCGCAAATGTTCACTGTTATCTTCCCGTTGCTGCACAAGTTGTCACTCTCTTTACCTGACTGTGAATGGGACATCGATGAGTATGAGATAGATACTCCTTGTTTGCAGCATCTCAAACTCAAGGATCGGAATCAGAGTCGTTGGTTGTTTAAGAAGAATATGCCTGATCTTAGTGAAGCGTATGTCCATGTTGAATCCTATGCTCTCGATAGTGTTATTGGAGTAATCACATCTGTCAAGCATCTCACCGTATGCTCAGAGGTCCGGGAGGATTTGTATTACGGTGGTCATGGTTTTGTGTTCCATCAGCTTGAACATCTGGAGCTGTGCGTGTGCAAAGATGATTCTCTGAATCTCCTTGCTCAGTTCCTCAAAGATTCGCCTAACTTACGAGTGTTGGACATCTCTATACTAGATGTAAGTTTCTCTTTCAGTAAACTTATCATTCTTTTTTATTTCTAATTGTTCTTCTTCTGCTTTTGGTCTTTAGTGCCATGGAGATATAAAGACTGATGATAAGTTTGCCTGGTACCAGCTGAGCTGTGTTCCTGAATGCATGCTGCCGAGTCTACGAGTTTTCAACTGGTCAAGATACGTTGGGAGACCGCGAGATAGAGACATTGCGGTTTACATCTTGAGAAACGCACCCAGCTTAAGGACAGCAACTTTCAGGTTTGATGCAGATGTTCCGAACCTTAAGATACTCAAGATGGAGTTGGCGGATTTCCCTCCAGCTTCAAGCACATGTGAACTCATGTTTGTTGAGAGTCTAATCTGAGACTTGAAAGAATCATCCATTTTAGATGTTTCATTTTGTCAATAAATAGAATTCTTCTAGTTTCTCATCTCTTCTCGTGTTTTTATTTGTAATAACACAAGTTTGACTATGTATTCAATGAGTGAATTTGTATGGCAAAACCGAATCATCTTTGAAGCTCACTTAGAACAAGCTAGGGAAGCAATGCTACAACAGCTAAACTTGCAGAACCTAGTGGAGGAGATAAAGATATGTAAAAACACCGATCCAGCTTTTGGTCTTTGGACCATATAACCGTGAATAGGAACTCAGCTGCTATGGAGATTGCACTCATTGTTACTTAGGACCATAGAGTCCAATGGTACATCGCTAATTTGCTAAGAAAGGGCCCTACTGGCTGCAGCAACTATTGAATGAGGAAGCTAGAACCTGACCTGAAACAAACTTTCATGTTTAAGGTCTCTGAGATTCAGCTTTCTCTCTGTTTTTGATACCCATTGGAGCTCACTATATCAACTATTGGTGATTTTGGTTTCTGTGTTTTAAACTAAACCAATGTGAAATATGACATAAAATAATAAGATAATAATTTTGTTTAAAATTTTAAATAAATATATAGTTCTATTAAAATCATAAATTAATATTTATTATATACAAAACTAGAATAACGTTTATATAAACATAAACAAAACATTGTATTATTTGTCTTTTTTTTTAATAATGAACTTTTTTTTTTTGAGAAAGGGCATCTTTTATAATGAAAGTTATCTATATCTTTTTGCATTTCAATATTTTAGTCTTGTTTTATTGAGTTATATATATAATGCAATACTTAAAAAGTTTACCAAATAATCTACTAAAAACAAAATTGTACTAAATTTAATTAGTATACAGTATCACATAATCATTTTAAAAATAAACTCAAAAAGTATCTACACTATTATTAGCGAAGTGATTTTTCGTAACAGAGATCTTACATTAAAAGTTAGAGTGGTTGATATCGATATTACCTTTAATGAATAAAATATATAATTAAAAAATTATTTTACTAATATTATATTTATCTGTTATATTAGATAATTAATGATAATTTAATATAATAAATTGTCAAAAATATATTTTAAAAAGAAAGATAATTCTAAGATTATCTGAAAATATTATTTTCTATTATAAATTTTCACGTAAAAAATTAGAATAGTTAATATCAAGATTATCCTTAATGAATTTTTATATTTAATTTATTATATAATTAAAAATAATTTTATATTATTAATTTTAGATATATCTGTTATATCAGATAAATAATTATAATTTAATATAATAAATTGTCAAATTATATTTTTAAAAGTAAGATTATTTTTAGATATACTGTGTGTGGTTAATGGTGATATTACCCTTAATAGTAAAATATATAGCTAAAATGAGTTTTATTTTACTAATTTTTTTTTTATTTGTTATATTAGATAATTAATCATAGTTTAATATAATAAATTGTCAAGAATATATTTTAAAAGGAAAGATAATTCTTAGATATACTATCTAAAAATATTATATTTTTAAAACATAAATAATAACTTTTTTTTTGTAAAAAAACATATATAAACATAAATAATAATTTATCATGCTGTTTTTTCTGAATTAATAAGATATAAACTAATAAGTGAGGATTTTCAAGAAATGAAGTCCTGATACTAGCAAGAAATTTGATAACAATTTAAACCTTAAACCTCTTCAAAATTGCATAAACTGTACTTAAACCTCTATTGTAGAATATCTCAAAGTTTGACATGCATCCTGTAAACTGCCTCAATAAAAGAAATAAGTAAATGTTTGTGTATTTCTTTAAATAGGTCAAGCAATGGCTTTATAAAAGAAGGCAGATAAAACAAAACCTGCCTCAGTAAAGGAAAGTAGTGAAATAAATATCATGCACAAGTTAACGGGGAAAGAAGGTAGAACCCAATATTCAGAAATTTGTTAACTTAATTAATCTGAATGTGACAAATAATGTATAATGCTATTGATGAAGAAAGTCTGAAAGCTTAATAAGAGACGAGGACAACAAGAATCAGATATCACAAAACCTACCACATGAAACCTCCTTGGACACATTTCGATCTAAACGGTCCATCAGATATGGGTGACAACTATGAGTGAGGTTCTCCACTCAGCCAATGGGAACCCAAAACTTGAATCCTCTGAACTTAACTAAAATGACAAAAGTAAAGTAACTTCTACAAACAGAAGGAGGTCAATGTTAATACACATAGCTTGATATACATACACCACTAACGCTCTCCAACATAAGCAGAAACTGATATGGTATCTCCAAGAAGGTTCTCTCACTCTCAATACTGATACTTAACAAATGGTCTGTAAATATCTGCCGAAAGGGAGAGAACAACAAATGACTTGCAACATTATGAAATATTTCAGAAAGCATAATTATGAAGCAAATTTCGTATCTAATCTACAATGAACAACTAAAACCATAAGAAAGCATTGTTACTATTAGAAAAAGCAGAAGACAGAAGTAAGGCAAATGTAGGAGATCAAATATAGAGCTTTGCGACACAATACTAGCAAATAGAAGCAATCAAGAGAGCACGTACCCTTAAAACCAAGTAGAAACATATAAAGCAGTATCACAACACATTATAATACCAACTAATCACATAAACTCAGAAACCTTCAACACAAAAATATCTCAACTGAAGAAAAGAAGGAACCTGAAAATTTTATGATGGAACATGAAAATCTAGACTCATCTTGAACGACAACCTATAACAAAGATATGTAATGTATAAATCATATTGTCTACGAGGTATGTGGGACAAGGATACGCGAGATAAAATCAAATTCCCTTGCATAAATTCTCCAAACACAGCCCTTCGATTCAAAACCTCTTCTACATCTTCCAGACACGACCTGTAAACCTTTTAAATTCAGAGAAAATCACTCTAAACCCCAATAGGACACGTATTAACCTAACTGAAAAAAAGATTGATGCCACGGGGTAACAAATGCTGCCATAACGTTCCTCTTGACCTGGCTAAAAGACCTGACAAAAAAAAAGCTACTATCTAAAATAGGAAAATTTCATGGACAAGAAAGAAATAAATCATCAAGGGTTTAAGAATCCGAGCAATTTAACCGTTTTAAGTCACAGAAGCTTGCATCTTAAGCCTTTAGCATTTCCCTATAATGAAGGATTAGAAAGATCATAAAATACCGGCTTCTCCGTTTGCCTTTTCCACATACCTGAACTCTTGAACAAGCAAGCATATGTGACCAAGATTTAAGCTGAAATATAGACGAAAAACCCCATACAGAGAATTGAACCACAAAATCAAGATCTGAAGAGCCTTCATCAACATATTATCTCGATGAAGAACACAATGATCAAAATATATCCGAAGAACCTTCATCAGCGCTAAAACAAAAGAGGTAGGTAGTGCATGAATGGATCAAATAGTGGATGTAACTGGCGATGTTCGATGTCCATCAAGAAAGCCAAATATCCTCAACAAGCATCTATTGACCTGCACACCATCAGTCTGGGAAGAAAATAAAGCGACAAGAAAACAGAGGTCACTTAAAAGAGAGCAGTATAAGGCTTACACACTCGGTGCCTGCAAGTTGCAATAAGCAGAGGTTTTGATCCAAGTATTGTTGTGACACATTAAACAGAAAGCTATCTTTCGACTCAAAGTAAGCACAAGGGAGTTTGTATCTCAGGCGTATCTTCAACATACCTAAAATGAAGGGAAATAAATCATGTAAAAGAGAAGCCATATAAAAGCATGAAATCAAAAACACTAATATGTAAAGCCATCCCTGACGTTAATAACAATATATATGATTAACGTTGTAAGAAATAAGAAAATAATCATTGCTGTCAGATTGTAAGAAAACCACTAGTCCAATATAAGAACCAAAACTTGGCGGATAAATAACATAACCACCAATTCAGTTTAGAAATTTTTTAACTTGACGGGTTTGGTTCCTAATACACAGAAGCAATAACTGACATCAATAAAAGAAAACCACAGCATCGACAAATTACAATAACAAAACAATGAACTATAAATATACAGAAACAAGCCACCACTGCATTCAGGAACCAAAAATACAGGAAAACCAAGCGGCAACAATGCCACTCAAGCCTATTATCTTTCTTGATTTGGCAGCAAAACTTCAAAACCAAAGCTTGGTGGAATCCAAGAAGGAATCAGAGAAGTTTTATGCACTCACAATTTTTAAGGTAAAATTGAGAAAACACTCCCACAGAGAAGCAAACCGTTAAGAGCTCAAGAATCTGATCTGTTACCAACTACTAGGATCAAAGCACTGCGAGCATCTTTTGGCCTGCAGAAACATAACAGAAATATTACGGCAAACATGTCCAAAAAGTTGCAGGTTGGTACGATGGGCATCAAAAGTGATGAAATAACCAAACCCCTGATAGGTGATAACGGAAATAGCGGTGGCTCCAATCTGCACTTGTAAGTCGTAACTGTTATCTTCCTGCACATCTGTAATACATACGTGTAACGTAAGAAAGCCGCTATTGAAAAATCAGTAGCTAACCAGATAATCCAGCAAAATCCCAAAATCATCATATCTGAGGTAAATGTTAAAGAAAAAAATACATGATCCTAAAATAGAAATGAGATACCCTCGCACAAAGTAGCAAACCTCCACAGTCAAGAGCTCTGAAGAGTCTGAACAAGGACCATTTCAAGCCAACTAATCAATCACACTGCCAAATACAAAGAGAACACACAAAAATAAAATAAAAAACTAAACTCAGGAGAACCCCTCGTATCACCTAATATCTAAAGCAAACAAATATCAACCACATAAACCAGAGACAAGAAGCAACCGATCTTTTGAAACCATTCCTCGAGACATCGAACGTGAAGATTTTTTCTGTTGACCTGACACTTAAAAGGCGGTGTCTGGTCCTGTCACGGTTTGAGAAAAGTCTCCAGCTGCAATCTACAAAACAGAGTAAACAAAAAGCTAAATTAATTTAAGAAGAAGAAAGCCACCATTGCAGTTTAAGAACCAAACCCCGTGTAACTAGAAAAGGCAAAAGCAAGAGTAGTGACGACGCAATTTAAGCTACTGGTAGACACGAGAACAGAAAAAGCTCAAAAACCAACTAATCAAATCAAAGCACAAAGACTTGTCCACATTAAAAAGAAAAAAGCCTTCACTATTACCATAGATCGCTGGAGAAACTCTTTTGCTTTACACCGAAATTATGCAGGAGTCACATAGAACTGACGCAAAGGAGGAACAATGAAAATCAGAAACCAGACCCAATCCTGAAACAAATCAGCCACAATCCATGGACAGAACAGTTAAAATGAAGAACTATATAAGTCAAATCCATATAAGAGTTAGACAGAAAAAGAGTAACCACAAAAACCTGATAATAAGTGAGCAAAGCAAACAAGGAGGTCATCATCAGAAAGCTGCAAATTAAGAACAGGAAAACATACGTGAAAGATTTCCAAATGACTTAACCTGAATCCACAGACAATACATGCAAGACTAAGATCATATCAGAAGATGATTAACCAGATCCAACAAGTCCTAGGGGAGCTGCTTCTGCTTCCTTTTACAAGATTTCTGCATCAGCTAAAAAAATAGATTGTTAGCAGACTTAGCTACACAATCCTCTCATAGTCTTTATGTAATAAAATGAAATAGTTACAGACATTCTCATCTCTAAATCAGTGCCACATTTCCTCAGGAACCAAAACTTGAAAAGGGCCGGGGTAGAAAACTGAACTTGTGAGCTTCTTCCGTCAGAATGTTAATACCACATGAAAACAAGTGAAGTCATTGCCAGATAACAAATAGTACCTGAATACTGGTTGAACAAAAACTTGAATACGAACAGTTTCATGAAAACTACCTCAACAAGCATCTATTGACCCTGCAGAACATAACATAACATCAGTCTGTGAAGAAAATAATGAGACAAAAAAACAGAGCAGGGAAAGGCTAACATTCTGGGTGTCTGCAAGTATAAATCCTATTGCATTGTGACAAATTTAACAGAAAGCTATCTTAGGCAGCTTGTATCCCAGATGCATCTTCAGCATACCTAGAATGAAGGGAAGTAAATCATGTAAGAGAAAATATAACGCATGAAATCAAAAACACTTAAGCCATCCCTGTCGTGGATAAGCATATCTGATAAAGATTTTTAATCAGGAAAACTCTGTCAGCGATGTAATTTAGAGACCAACACGAGAATATAAGTAAACCTGAAAGTGTGAAAAGGAAGGGATCCAAAATCAAGGATAGGTAGGGCACCAACATCTCTACGTATCATACCTGATGCACTGAAATTAACCAAAGAAACTTAGAAATCAAACAGTGAACATAAGTTTATCTGCGAGATTGCACTGAAATTAACCTCCACCATCAACGTATTCATGCACTAACATGATCTAATTACAGTAACCATACATATGTTCTCATTTTTTTGCTGAAAGTGAATATACTGCAAAAGAAACAAGTGATGTGACTGATAAATAGTATAATAAGCAACTCTTACCAAGTAGAAGCGAAAGGTGTGTATGTATGCTGAGGTAACTAGACAATATTCAAACCCTCCTGAGTCGCCTACAATGCAACCAATAAAGTTGTCTCATTAATCAAAAAACCCAACAATAACTTATTTTACGATTTTTTTTTTTTAAAAACGATGGAGATATGAAACCCCTGTAAAGTGCAATCGCCAAAAGGAGAAACGCTGAGAACTATCAATTGAAGAGGCAACCATCAGAGACCAGAAAACATCCGTCTCCTGCATCATCCACTGTGAATAACGCAAGTAATCAACATAAACAGAAAAACCAACAGATGCAATTTGGACAAGAAAAAAGGTCAAAAGTAACTTAGAGATAAAGACAATGAAAATTAGTCTTCAGAACCTGTTGCATTCCAGTGAGATTGTTAAGACACGTCGTTGATCCCTAAATAAAAGAATTCTAGCACACAGATCAAGTAAAGATAATTGCAGATTGTATAAGTTAACCAGCTAAAACTGTTCCAACAAGATAATGGCAGATTGTATAAGTTAACGAGCTAAAACTGTTCCAATATTCTTCCAACTTAAAGCCCTAATGTGGAATATCTCAAAGCATGATATGCATCAGTGGAGGCCCAACAAAGTCAATGACATAAACTCAACGAAAGAAGTAGCGTAGTAGAATCAGAAACAAGGAAATGAGAATGACTAATGAGCTAACGATCAGTGAAGAACATAAAGCTTATTTCCTACTTAAAAACCTGATTGAAGTCCTCCGAAAAGCCTGGTAGATTGTATACGTCTCAGATAGAATAAAAAAAAAGAGTTTCAGTCTCGAAATCCATCTAAAAAGCATGCAAATAAAAAATCAGAGCAAAGCAATTTTAAGTTAATAGAAGGTAGTAACTTGAACAAGACAAAAAGGAATCATACGAGGTGTTTTCATAAACATCAACAAGTATTTACCTGCAGAACGTCGGTTTGGAAAGAGAATAGGGCGACAAGGAACCAGAGATCTTTAAAACCAGAGCAGATCAGACCTTATACTCTGAAGGGTTGCAAGTAACAAGCAGAGGGTTTTGATCATGTTGCACAATTTAGTATAATTTAAGAAAAGTCTCATGTTGCAGAACATAGAAGAACTTAACTTTGAGTTAGATGGAAAGCAGGACATCTAATTCACTTAGAGAACATCAGTTTGATGGAAAGCAGGACATCTAATTCACTTAGAGAACATCAGTTTGCACAGATATCTAATTGACCTGCAGAACATAACAGACCATCAGTTTGGGAGAATAGAACGGCAAAGAAGAATAGATTATCAGAATCCAAAACAGAGCACGCAAATTTGTACCTTTCTTGCATATTCTTAAGGGACATCTTATTGTCTCCATGCAGGAGCATGGATATAACTACAGACAAGTAGACAACCATACAAACTTGTGATGTAATTTCTCCTTCAAATCAGTGGCACATTTCCTTGGTTCCCTAAAAAGAGACTGGTGGTAACTTGATCAGTCAAAAAATGACTCCTTTGGTTCATTACATAACTTTAATAAATGATAACCTGTAGCAAATCCATGTCTTAAAACAAGAAATCCTGTGAGAGTTTTAAGAAACCAAGTCCTGATAGTGGCAACCAAATAGATGACCATTTAAACCTTAAACCTCTTCAAATGCCTAAATTGTACTTAAATCTCTATTTATTAACTTAGTTAATTTGAATATAATGCATAATGATATTGATGAAGAAAATCTGAACGCACAATAAGAGACGAGAACAACCATACCTACTACCTTGTAGAACAGAATAAAGTTGCAGAGGAGAAAATAATCAGATATCACAAAACCACCTTCCACATGAAACCTCCCTTGTCTCCCAGAATGCTTGCTACTCCCTCTTAGACACATGAAACCTCCATTGTCTCCACTCAACCCGGAACTTTAAGGCTCTGCACCGAGAAAATTAAAATGACAAAGTAAAGTAACATATATGAACAGAAGAAAGAACCACTAACGCTCTCCAACATTGTACAGTAGCAAGAACCACAAGTCGAATGTCAGAACTCAAATGGTATCTCCAATTGCGCCACCTAGTGCAACAAACCTCGATTAGCTTGATATTTCCAAGATGGTTTTCTCACACTCAACACTGATAAACAATATGGAAAGTTACCTAAAGGGAGAGAAAACAAATAACTTGCCATCTCCTATTTCGTAATTTTTAACAGTGAACAGGTAAAACCATAAGAAAGCATTGTGACTATTATCAAACACAAAAAGTAAAGGAAACCTTGCGACTATTAGCAAGTCCAACAAAAAACATCGTGGCCGAAGCAAAGCTCGTAATAAGACACATATATATACTGTAACTCAAATGATTTTTCCGTAAGCAGCATCTGCTGATCTTAGCAAAAACATATACACCACCGTTTGATGCAAGCTACACTTCCCACATAATCTTTCTACAAAATCTTAACATTATTCTGATGATTAAAATTTGACTCTTCCACAGAAGTTATCTGTACTGTAGCCACTTTGACAAGATGTAAAAATGTAAACCTAATTTCTGAGAGACATTTTTTTAAAAAAAAAGAGAACATGGCTCATAAATTTTGTGGAAAGAAAAAATTAACCACCTAACGAGAAAGTGATAGTCAGAGACTCAACGAGTACCGGAGAAGTGTAGCACATGAAGCGGCGGCTAAACCAAGCAACTTTCTTCCAACGGTACTGTCAATTTGTGCATTCAGAACCTCGCTCGAAGCAACCAATTTAGAAACAAAAAAGATCAGTTATACACAAACCCAACTGTAGACAACAAAGTATGGTGAGAACAAGCAAAGACAAAACTCAAAAGAACCTTAAGGAGCCAAAAGACATATCGTGTACCCATGAAATCTAAAAAGGAAACAAACACAAGATATCACACAATCAGTCAGAGGTAAGTTGAGTTAGAAGAAAAGAGAAGGACATCTAATTGACCTGCCCGTGGCTAAAAATTCTGAAACTTTGGTGCTCCTGCAAGTCACAAGATGTGTCTTATGGCAAAACAAACATTAAACAGTTCCCACAAACAGTAAAGAACAAATTCATGGAGGAATCAAAATTTGCAAATACCTTTGGGTTAAGGATCATCAAACGTGCGGAGCATAGCTTTGATCTTTTCGTGGATCGACTAATGTTTCACTAATCAGTTATATTTCTTTAAAAACTAGATGGTATTTGTGTGATCATGTAAGAAAATGAATGAATTATAATAGATAGTTGCAAACAAATAATACAGAATCATTCATACCTTTGCATCTTTAACATACTGACGGCGAAGAAAAGGAAGCAAATAGGACACCAGCTACGGCAAACCAAGCACTGCGAAAGAAGAAAGTATTATATAAGAAAAGCATCATGTTCTGAACAACGGCTTCTCCGCAACAAAAAGCAAACGCCAAACTCAACAGAACCATACATTACCGCTGTAAAACCATAAGAGCCTCAAAACCAAATCTTGTACATTTGTAATAGAAAAAAAGAAACATAGGATGTTATAATCAATCCGAGTGCTAACTTGAGTTGGACAAAAAGGACATCTAATTAGGCTCATAACAGAGTATCAGTCTGGAAAGAGAATTAACAAAGGAAGAAATAGTTACAGACAACCATACAGACTTGTGATGTAACTTCACCTCTAAAAGAGAAGGGTGGCTCGATCAGTCATAAAAACAACCTATAAAAGAAAGACATGTCTTAAAACAAGAAACCCAGTGAGATTTTCAAGAAACCAAGTCCTGAACTGGCAAGAAAATTGATGACCACTAAACCTCTTTAAAACTGCATAAACTATACTTAAAGATCTCTTGTAAAATATCTCAAAGCTTCATCCTATAAACGCACAATAAGAGCCGAGAACAACCGTACCTTGTAGAACAGAACGAAGTTGCAGATATCACAAAAGCTTCCACATGAAACCTCCCTTGTCTCTCAGTTCTCCCTCCTAGCCACCCAACGATCAAAAGTAACATCAAGTAAAAAAAAAACTTTAACCGCCAACCATGTATGGGTGATAACTATGAATGAGGCCCTTCACTCAGCTAATGGTAACCCAAAACTTAAATCCTCTGCACGGACAAATAAAACGACGAAAAATAACTTAGCTTGATCATTCCAAGAAGGTTCTCTCTCACATTCAATACTGATAAACAACAAATGGCGTTTATACAGTAAGGTGAAATGTCTATAAATAGTTACCGAAACAGAGAGAAGAACAAATGACTTGCAACATCTCTTACTAGTTTGGCAAAAACTCAGCAAACTAAACCATTATGGAAAAGCATAAAACCATAAGAAAGCACACTGTGACTATCAGCAAAAGCAGAAGTAAAAGGCAAAACGGAAACCTTGAGACTAACGAGACATTGTGGCCAAAGCAAACAAAATCTTAATAAGACACATAAATATACTTAGCTCAAGCTCAGACTGATGACATGCATTTAGAAGTTACTGTCATGCATTTTGAATTAAGCCTTAGAAAGCTGGTAATATCTAATAGTAACGTAGGAATCAAAACCTAGCAGTTTCCCTTCGCTACACTTTGGCAGAACATTACAAGATGTGTGTGTGTCTTAAGGATAAACCAACTTAAAATAACTCCCATAAACAGTAAAGGACACAGGAATCAAAATATGCAGAGTACCTTTGGGATCGATCACCAAGAGTGGATGGATGATGGAGACCATAGCTTTGATCTTTCCGTAAGCAGAAACATATATCCACTACCGTTTGCTACAACCTAGAATCCCAATCTGCAAGCATCAATTATTCTATAGTTAAGTTGATGATTAAAAAAACAATTAATGAATTACAAAAGATTGTTGCAAACAAACGATCATACAAAGAGCAAGTCCGGAATGTTTTATCTCCACCGATACATCAAAGAGTAGCCAGCCATGATTATATATATCCTCATTCATCCCTTTTGCAACAAGAAGAACCTACCTGCAAATGACCGACGCAGTGAAAGTGAGCCGTTTCGAAATACTCTTAAAAAAGGGATTACATCGAACATGTTAAGAAGATACTTTTAACTGAACACCTGCACTTTTTTCACCTTAACAATACATCAATAAATAAAAAAGCAATAGTTTCGCACAGATGATCGAGATACGAGACCTAATCGTATCCCTCTGTTACACAACGCGTCATTCTCAAATAGCGAACAAACTGTAAACGTACGACGACCGATGGATTGATTTGATTGTCGTCGACATGAACGATCGATCTTACTCCGCTCCCAAATTAGACTCGATACTCTAATCTCCTTCATGAATTTTACAAACAAACACACGTATTAGAACAAAACCAGAAACGACCTACTCGACTGCGAATAACGATCATCGATCCAAACCAATCTCTCTCTCTCTCTCTCGATCGAATCACACGTACGCTTTTATTTATAGTGAGATCTCAACGGTTACATTTTAAGAAAATTCAAGGCTGTGATTACTTGTCCACGTGGCATATTCTTTGATTCTTTTACCGTTGGACTCCATATTGGATTCAACAGGTGTGCATCACTGATTAGTACACGAATATAACATTTCTTAGCTAGAAACAAAGACCCACCCAAACTGCTCGTGCGTAAAACCTTCAATCATTATTATTTCTCTCAGAAATTCCAAACACATATTTTAATCCAGCACGTGAAAAACAAATTGAAACATATAGAAAAAAACTTTAAATGATTCTCTTTTAACTTCAAGAATCTTATTAAACTAAACAATTTACTCGATTAAAAAAAACTAAACAATTACATCAACAGATATTTTATTCTTTAATCAGTTACACATTGGACATTTTAACCGGATAAATGGTCTTTTATTCACACAATGTCAAAATTCGCAAAATTATCATTTTTTACAATACAAAAGGTAATTATTTTTCAATTATAGTTATAACGTTTATATAAATATTTGTAAAACGAAAATTCAAATAAATATATATGTCTCAAAATATTTTTTAACTTTTTTATTTTTAAAAGATCCAATTTATGTTTTCAAAAAAACCTATATGTTAAAAAAATATTGGAATGCTTTTCTGAATGTATATAATATCTTCATAAAACTGAGAAAATTAACATTGCTAAATAAATAAATATGTATTCGAAAATGAACTTTTAATTCCACAATTATTTGCAACTAGGTGATTTTCCCGTGCTCATGCACGGATATAAATATTTATAAAGTAAATACATTATAATATTTTATTTACATTACGATAGTTTATTAATTTTTTTAATTATTCTGTTATTTATATTGTAATCAATATGCAGGTTTTTTTTAAATATCATTGTGTTACTTTAATTAGATTATAATTTTGGATATAATATCTCGACTGTTTGGTTATTATTTGGATATATTAGATAATATTTACTTTTTATGATTTAACTAATATTTTGTTATACCGATTAAAATTTTGATTAACTTCTTTTATTTTCATATAGTTTGATTCTTGCCTTAAATTTGTGTATATATTTTAGTAGGATTATGTATAATTTAATAGTGTTGATTAATTCAAAGTTACATCTTAATTGTAATAGTTGGTTAATATATGTGTAGTATTATTTGAGAATTTCATATTTATTTATTAAAATATTGAGAATAAATGAGAATACATTATTTTTATTTAATGTTTTACTTTGTATAAAATAATTTGGATTGGTTTAGTTACTCATTGGTGGGTATATTGTGTTACATATTTCCGTAAATTTAAGTATAACTATTTCTAATCTAATTCAACCAAATCATATTTATTGTATTCATTGCATTAGTTTGGTTTTCATCTTAGATGTGTATATATATTTATGAATTGGCTATTTGTAAATAGCCCATGACTATGTTAATTTTATAGTACTTGGTTATTTGGAATATGTTAATTATCACAAATAAAATTATAAAAATAAAGTGATGATAGGTACAAAATTGCATACAAATATAATCGATATATTCTAAAAGTAATATTAACTCTTTATTTTAATATCAAGATTACTTTTTAAAAATTCCTTTTTATGAAATAAAATTATATATAAAAATTATTTTTGGTTTAAGTTTATAAATATTTTCTTTATCGTACATGTTATTTGAAAAAATATAAAAGGGAACATAAAAATAATAAATTAAATTTTATTCATTAAAGATATCTTAGTTTATGCTATTTAAATTATTTTGTAATAATATGAGAAATATATTGATTTAAATAAAATGATTAATAATTTTAAAAATATATATTGTATTGTTAAGATTATTTTTAAAAAGGGAAGATTATTTTTCTTTACTTTAAAATCAAAATTATTTTGAAATTTCCTTATTATGAATTACACTATATATAAAAGATATTTTCGGTTTTAAATTTATAAATTTTCTTTATATATAGGTTATTAGGTGTGTTGCCCGCATTTGCGGGCACAATTTTCTTACGAATATTTATTAGTTTATATATTTTACTAAAATATATATGCTTATTATTGTATTAAAATTTTAAAAACACTAACATATTAAAAATAATTTTGATTTTGAAATCTTATACTTTTGTTACCATTTTTTGTACACTTATTTGTACTTATATTTTGCTCATATTTTCTATTTTTTCAATTATTTATATTTTCCATTACATATATTGCTCATCTATACTATTTAAACATAAACAATAATTTTTTTACCAAAAGTAATAGTTGGATCAACACATTTATTGTTAAATTAAATAAAAATAATATATATTTTTATTAAAACAATATGATTAATATAAGTTCGTTTTATTTTAATATATATTTTTAGATTTTGGATAATTATTATTAATATTAATTTTAATAATTTAGCTAATAAAAAAATGAAAATTAGTTTTTTTATTTTGTTGTTAATTTATGTTTTATTCATTAAGGGTATAAATGATATTGACCACTCTAATTTTTTAATTTTAAGATATATTTTTAGATTTTGGATAATTCTTATCATTATTAATTTTATTTACTTATGTAATAAAAAATTATTATTATTTTGTAGGTAATTTATATATGTATCCATTAAGGATATAAACAATATTAATCACTCTAATTTTTTTTTTAAAAATATATATTTTTAAATTTTGGATAATTCTTATCATTATTAATTTTAATTAGTTAATTAATTATAAAATTAAAATTTGTTTTTATTTTTATGAATAATTTATATGTTTATTCATTAAGGGTATAAACGATATTAACCAGTCTAACTTTTAACGTGAGAGCTCCGTTGCGAAAAATCACTTCGCAAATAATAGTATAGATATATTTTTAGATTTGGATAATTCTTATCATTATTAATTTTATTTACTTATGTAATAAAAATTATTTTTATTTTGTAGGTAATTTATATATGTATCCATTAAGGATATAAGTAATATTAATCACTCTAATTTTTTATTTTAAATATATATTTTAAATTTTGGATAATTTTTATCATTATTAATTTTAATTAGTTAATTAATAATAAAATTAAAATTCGTTTTTATTTTTATGAATAATTTATATGTTTATTCATTAAGGATATAAACGATATTAACCACTCTAACTTTTAACGTGAGAGCTCCGTTGCGAAAAATCACTTCGTTAATAATAGTATAGATATAGAAAGAAGAAAAAGGAAACCTAAATAGAAAAGAAAAAATAAAACAAAATAAATGTTTAATAATGATAATTAGATTTATTTGATTCATTAAGAGTATCATCGTAATCAATTACCGTAAGAGTTAACGTGAGCACGACATGTAGAAAACTGACTTCTCAAATAATATTATAGAGATTGGCATCTCTAGTACCAAAATTTTATTTGCATAGCTTAGTTCTACAACTAATCGTTATCTATTCAAAATTAATAGAAAAAAGAGTCAATCATTAACAAATGAACGAAAGACTAATGGTTTCAACCTATTTTTAAACGACTGACTAGTTTAATCTTAAATTTGGAAAGTCAAACTAGTTAGAGAATAAATTTGTGCACACAATAATTTGTATTAAATATGCCGATTGCAAACACTTGAGTATCAAAATGTCAAAAAAAGGAATATAAAAAAACTAATTTTCTCATTATGATCCATATACAGTAAAACTTCTATAAATTAATAATGTTGAGATTTCGAAATTTTATTAATTTATAGAGATATTAATTTACAAAAGTTTCTTTATTTAGATTTTTTCTACTTTTTCTATTTTTATTTATAAAAAAATGGAAATATTTTATTTTATTGTATGTGCATTATTTTAATTATTAGAACTCATATTGTTTATTATCTTATTTTGTGTATATTTTTATGTTTCATATAATTGTTAAGTGGTTTTCGGTATAATTTTACTAAATATTATCAAAATATATTAAAATGTTAAGAAAAATAAAAGAATTTTCATTTTGAATGTAAAACCAACAATATAATATTTAGCTTGTACTTATATAAAATTATATATATAACACAGGTAAGGATCATCATCAATCTATTGTGAGAAAGTAAAGTGGTGTTTTGTTTATTAGACTGCAACATATCAAGCATATAAACGCATACATCTCTTCACTTATTCTCCAAAAGAATAATATTCATATTGAGACACGTAAAGCAAGATAAAAAGAGATTTTGTCTCTGCAACTAACTACTTAGCTAGACTGTGATTCATCATTCCTCTAGACAAGCTAAGGTTCTAGACCATGGTGAATACTAAAAAATACAACGGGTCTTCTCAAGGTTTCTTTGTTTTTTATCTTCCTTGGACAAGACCACTAAAGACTTGGCTGTTTCCAGCAAGAGTTGCTTCCCATTCAATGGAAGACAAGAGTATCTGGGAAAGCGATATAACCACTTGCTTCATGTTTGGTCTTAGAATCGGATCATCATCTACGCATTGCTTTGCCAACATCGCAATCTGTGTCCACACACAACAAAAACATGCCTAATGTTAAAAAATCATATGGTTACTACAATTTTTCAAACTACTAAGCATTTCATTTCTTAGTATATCACCTTGAACAAACAGTCATGCGGGTACAAATCCATCATGTTGGGATCCACAAACTCCTTCAAACTAGACATGTTCATTGAGTCTGGTGAGTTCTTAAGAGCCGCTAACATCTGAAACAACAGAAAAAATGCTTTAGCAATGAATGTTGCATCAAAGAAGTGTAAACTCAAAGAGACTTACAATAGATGCCAATGGACGTCTTTCTGGATTCTTGGTTCCCACTGCCTCTGTTCTTATAACAGCTTCTCTTCCAGAAATTATCTCAAAAAGAACAATACCAAAGGCATAAACATCGCTTTTCGAGGTGGCACGTCCATCACTTAGATATCTGTAGAGAAGAAGATATCACTAAAGTGTTCTTGTATGAAAACTTTGAATGTAGCTTCAGGTTTTTCAAATGCTTACTCTGGTGCAAGATAACCATATGTACCAACAACTTTAGTAACAGAAATTTCACCCTCTCCAGTTTTCTCAACTAGTTTTGCAAGTCCAAAATCTGATATCTAAGACACATACAAAGATTAAAGAAAAAAACCAACTCAATTGTCCTGTATTAAGGATCATAACATGTAATCGATTCATACCTTAGCCCTGAACGCCTCATCGAGCAGAATGTTGCTTGTTTTGATATCTCTATGAACATAATGAGTTTTAGTATGCTCATGAATATATTCCAAGCCTCTTGCTGCGTCAAGTGCAATCTGATTCCTCATTATCCAAGACAGTGGGGTATTGCCTTCAGGAACATTAATAAATATAATATCAATATCATCATCTTTATCCTTATGTCTTGTTGGTATTAGTGGTCTTTCTTTACCTTTGCTCTGAGGATCATGCAAATGGTTTTTCAGCATTCCTCTTTGGACATACTCATAAACTACGAAAAGCTCGTCTTTTGTTGCAGCATAACCGATCAACTCTACCTTTGATAGTATTGAAACCAAACCCAAAAGTCATAATCTTGAATGCTTTATACAGAATGGGTATGGGGTTTACCAGATTAGAATGATGAACTTTGCAAAGAACTTTCATCTCTGCTGCAAACTCTTTAGTTTTTGTAGCAGTCATCCTTTTGACAGCAACTTCCTGTGATAGTGTTTAATCAAGTGTAGATGCCAGCGAAAATGAGTGGAGTATTTAATACTCAAGTATTGTTTGCGATAATTTATTCTTCAACTAATCGTTATAAACAGAAAACTAATGGTTTCGTCCATTTTTAACGGTTGATTAATTTAGTCATAATTTTGTCTATGTGATGGCTAGTTGGAAAATAAATCTGCATTCATAATTATACTTTGAATATTAAATATGCCAACTGCAAACACTCGAGGAATAAAAAAACTAATTTTTCCGTTATGATCTATTTATAAAGTTTTTAAATACTCAAAGAAGGCGGCATATGAAGATGTGACTTAAGGCACAAACCTGTTCTCTAAGTAGACCAAAGTATACTGAACCGTAATTTCCATGACCAAGAAGATTAGAATCAGAGAACCCATCTGTAGCCGCACTGATCTCTTCATATGTAAACACCATAGGCTTCTCTATCTCAAACACTCCATCACCAAGAGCTACATACATACATATATAACAGAAAAAGACCGTTATAAAGAAGGAAAACCACAGATGATGAAACCAAAAAAAACTATACCTTTAGGAATAGCAACAGCTTGATGATGGCTCTGAGTTTCTTCACCGTTGTTGGTCTGTCTAAAATCCCCGGATCTGCAGCAGTTGTACCGACTAGACCCGCAGAAGAAACTGGACTTTCTAAGGATCTGGAAGTTGTGTTCATTACCATCTTCATCACTGGATCCGAAACTAGATGATCTTAAACAGATACACACAAGTATACATATCACAAGAAGCGCAAGCACAACTGTAAGACCACCAACAATCCATATGTAAGGGACATGACCTCCCTTTGAAGTGTGATTCACCTGGTCAGCAGCTTTTTCCAAAATTGGAAACCATACACAAATGTGAGTTTCATGATACTAAAAATAGAAACTATGAGATCCATAGATTATGACAAAAGAGACATTTAAATCAAAACCTGAGATATTGCTATTGGTTAAAACAGGAGAAGGAGAAGGAGCAGGAGGGTTTATCTTCCTTGCTTCATAAGGCACTCCAGGTACTTAAATAAGATGACAAGAACAAGATCATTAAACTGTTTTGTCTTAAAACCTAAAAAATATGATATGTAACCCCCAAAAACTCGAATTATTCTACTTTTTAATCCAAATTGACCGGAAAACCAGAACCGAAACCCAAATATTATCTGAATGTTAACCGGTTTTCAACTTTGTTACCTATAGCGAAAACCTGAACCAGAACCAGAACCAGAACCGAATTGGACCCAAATATTATCTGAATATTAGCCGGTTTCCAACTTTGTTACCCAAGCAAAAACCAATCGAATAGAACTGAATTTCCCCAAACTGATATTATATCTCTAGAACCAAAAAATTAAACCAAACGGATACCCGAAACACCCGGGCCTAATTCAAGATAATTAAAATGAAGATTCTTTACCAGAATCAAGAGGGATGAAAATGAGATCTCCGGTTGTGATATTATCAGGATTCAAGATTCCGTTAGCTTCCTCGATTCGATCCATACTAACACCAAACCGGCTCGAGAGAGATTGAACACTGTCTCCAGAGACGGTCACATAGCTCATGAGGTAGTTCCAGAGACCACTCGAGCAACCACATAGAAGCTGCACAGACACAACCGCGCCGGCACTAGATGCTCTAGTAGTGTTGGGCGGGAACGCGAGACCAGAGTAAGCAGAGACGACAGCGTCGTAGACGTAGCCACTGTTCTGTCTGATTGTGAATGTCGTGTTCGTTGCGTACTGATGAGGAGTCGTGGTGAGGCAAGAACAGTTCTTCTTGAGGTAGATGTAACCTCCTCCTCCGTCGTCTTCTCCGGTGGAATCTGCGGTTATGTCGGATGGTAATAAGTCGAACATGCTTTGGATTATGGAGAAAGTTTGGTTTTGGTTCGGTTTGAAAGCGAGGAAGGAAGTACAGAGACGAGAAGTGTCGGTGCAGTTCATTGGCTTCGAGGAGGAGAGATTCGGTAAGATGAAGAAGAGGAAGGAAAGAATCAAGAAACTGGAAGCTGAGAGATTCATTGAGGAATCGTTTTGTCTAAGTGATTAAAGAAGAAAGGATCTTGATTAGATGAATCGAGATGGGTTTTGATTGGTTTTGTTAATGGAGATGTGATTGAGCAGTTGAGATCGGATGAAATCTCCAGACATGGGAGAAGAGTGAAGCTCACACTCTCTCTTGTCGGACTAAAAGATCTTTAAAATAAAAATCTTAGAAAATGTCCAAAATAAATAAAAATACTAATAAGTTTCAAACAAAACTTAATAAAATCTCAAAAATCTAAGAATAAAATATTAAAAATTCTAATTTTATTTTAAGATTTAGAAAAGAAGGTAGATAAACCATGGAAAATTTATTTTCAAAAAATAAATGAATTTGAATGATAAAAATAAATTTCTTTTTTTTATTTCAGAAAACAAACTAAATACAATATTTAAAACTTAGAAATTTTATCACAAATTTAATAATTTACACTATTTAGTTATTTTTATTTCTCAAACACCAAAAAAATTTAGAATTTTTTGAGTTTATTTTGTAAATTTTAGAGATTTTTTAAAATTTTATTTGAAATTTATTAGTATTTTAATTAAAATAAATAAAGTTCAGGTATTAAAGTGGACACAATTTTAAAAGTTTGGATATTAAAATGAACAAAATAATTAGTTGGGGTATTAAACTGGGTAGTAAAAAAGTTTAGATATTAAAAAGCTTAACAAAATTTAGTTCGGGTATTTTTATGGAATTTTTCCTTTCTTTTATACACTTTTGTAAAGTGATTAGACATTAAAGTATTTAATTAGGTTTGGTGTTCGTTTAATACCTAACACTTATGTGGATTTATACTATTGTCCGAAGTTAAGGATGATTAGCTACAGTTGATGTTTCGAGATCAAAGAATTAAACCTGAAGTTTCCAATTTTTTGTAGTAAAAATTGTTAAAAATTCATTACCAATTTCTTTTTTTTACAGAGATAAAAAGAAGACAAGAACCCGAAAAAAGTAAGAGCGAATATTGGTGGGACTCAATCAAGTCTCTTATTTTCTGTTTTTTTTTCTTTTTTTGGTCAGATTGGTACAAAGATCAGCTCTTAATTAGGAGTTTTTTTCCTTTTTCTTTTCTTTTCGGTCTTAGTATTTTATAATCTCTTCTTAAGAGATGTTTTAAGGGATGACCAATAATGATGCTCTAAGTACGAGCTAAACAGAGATCATAACCAAACACAGAACTGAACTACTAGTACATTAGCTATAACAAAAAGAAACATCAAAATCAGAGCAGACTAAAATAAAAATCTGTAAAAATATCTCATATAAATAATTTTCCAATTTTTTTAAAGAGAGTTTATATTTATGGGCAAGTTTCATGAGATAACCAAGAAAAAATATTACAAAATAGCATACAAAACAAGAAAATGATCATTATAGTATTTATTAAGCGTAAAGAATTCGAACTACATTTAATAAATAATACATTTAATAAATAATACATTTAATATAAATAAATATTATAAAAACAAATTATAAATATTTATTTAAAATATTGTTTTTATAATCTAATACTAAATCATAGACTCTAATCTCCGATCTTTAAACTTTAACTTCTAATCCCCAAAATTTAAATCCTAAATTTTAATCAATTAGCTTTATAATTATAAGTATTTAAATATTTTATGGAAGACTATTTTGATTATTTTCTATTGTAACTATCATTTTTGTAATAATGTTTTGTGTTATTCTAATGTATATTTTGTACTTATTCACTTACAAAAACTTTCTATATGTTTTCCAACTTTAAACATTTTAAAAATAATAGATGGCAATACCTGATATATTCTTAATTTCCAACATCAAAAATATGAAAATATTTTTTTCTTAATAAAATAGTTATACATTGGAACGTAAAACATATTTCACTGTGAGACAGTTTTAGTTCTTCTTAGACTACCATCAAGAAAAAGAGAGTGTAGTAGTGACTATGTTTTAAGAATATTTGGTTTTGTAAAATCTTAAGATATCTTTCTAACAAAATATTATGTTATAATATTGAAATTAGTATATATCATGTTATACTAGTATTTAAAATACTTTCTGTTTTTGCAAATGATAATGCAGTATATTGTTTTGTAAATAGCATTTTAATTTAACTATTAATACTATAATAATTGATATATTAGGTACCACATTGATCAGGTTGACAAAAAAAGGGTACCACATTGAATAGCACTGACTGCACACAGTAAAATCCAGATCTAAGAAAATCTATTGCTCTGTTAAAAATAGAAGACATGTGGAAAATGCTATTTGGTAGAAAATGACTAATATCTGCAGAAAATGGATATGCATGGAATATATAAAAGGAATTGTCAACATAAGAAATGGGTTGTTATAAGAAAAAGGAAAACATATAAAATGGATTAATTAAGCAAAAGTTTTGAAGATTTTTGCTTTATTGATCGAAGTAAGATAATACCCAAAAAAGACTGGGAAAGACGGTTTAGGTAAGAAAATAATATTTATTAACTAAAGTTTAGCAAATTGATTTTGACACAAAAATAGAAATAACTTTTTTTAGCAACACAATGCGTTAAAAGAAGGTACAGAGAGCAATGAGCTGTTACTGACAAAAGACACTTTGATTATGTCCCACCACACCTCCAAAATCACGTTGTGGACACATGTTGTGATTGAGGTTTCTTTTTATCAGACGAAGATTATCTTAAATCAGGTGAAATATAAATATTAGACACCTAAGCAGTAAGCAGGCGAGAACACACATTTACCGGAATCAAAAACCAATAAAGATCGAAATTATTCGAGAACCAATAGAACAGAGGATTAAACTAAACGATAACTGGATAAAAAATGTAAAAGTCGTATTTTCAGCTCGTTATCAATAATTAGAAGTAAACCAACCAATTTACGCATGTTCTTCGTCTCAGCTTAAATGTACATAATGGCTTAAATTTCTACTACGTTTGTTCAACATTGTGTTTTTACAATTATACAAACACGTGCGTAACTAAAATAAAAATCAGGAAACAGCCCCAAAGAAAACGAATGAATCATAATCTCAGAGAAAAATGGTCAGCAACTCTACTACATATCTCTCAAGAACACAATTTTAAGTGTATCAGACCAGGATTGTATCAGTCAGTGACTCAGTCCAGTCCTGAACCAGTTAGAACTTTCTAAATATTAAAATAAAACCTGTCATTAATTCTTCATTTTTTACGCGAAAACAATACAAACACAAATAATAATAGCTCGTAAACAACGTTGTATATCACTCATATACACACGGAGTTACTAATTTGGTTAACAAAATCTTCGCAGTATACTTTATTGACAAAGAAAAAGAATACTGATGAGACCAACATCATAACCAAAGAAAGAACAAATCCACAATTGTTAATCTCAACGTCAACTGACTGTATCAACTTGCCGGTGTGTATATGCGGATTTTATGGAATGGTCTTAGTCCAAATCCAGGATAAATACATCTTTTATGGCTTCGATCACTAATTGGGCCTTTTTGTGAGTCCACGGACCATCAGCAGAACTTAATAACATTTGTTTCTTCGATCCCTTTAATGAAAACACAGCTAGCTGGCAAGGTTCGGAAATCGGTTAATTCGGTTCGGTTCAGTTCTGAATAGATTTTTCATTGCATAACCGAACCGAATTAACTGATTTCCGAACCGGACCGATCCGAATTTTTGATCGGTTTACTTCGGAAAAGTTTTGGCCAACCCAAATAAACCAATAACCGAACAAACCGAACCGTTTAACCCGAATAAACGAACGCCCAGGACTAGAAGGAACTAAGCCAATAACCTTTTATTTTTTCTCAACATAATGAAACCAAAACCAAAGCGATATAACAACAAATTATCAATCATATTTTCTTGTAGCAAAACAAAAGAAAGAAATCAGATCAGTGTCAATTAAATAAATTACCGCCGCTAGTATGCACAATGTAGAGAACTCAATGTACACAATTTCCACTATCAATCAAATTGATATAAAAAGTCCTTTTATAATGAAAAGAAAAACATTATGTTTTTTTTTTAAATGAAAATATTTGATGAAAAAATGGTGTGGCTAGAAAAGCATCATTACGTTCAAACGAGAATCTTTATAACTACTAGAGTAGATTGATTAAATAAACATAGTGTAAGTGTCACCAAACAGAACATACCATCTCTAACGCTTTTAATGAGAGGATATTATGTTCTATTTTGTTGTCACAAATTTACACTAAATTTCCGTGATCAATCAAGTTAATATAAAAATTCCCCTTAAAACCTTAAAAACCTTAAAATATGTAAACAATCCAGACATTATGCTGTAATACAAGTGGCAAATCTTTATAATTACTTGATTAGAAAAAACATAACAATCATAAGTATTAAGGAATATATAACATATTATCTCTAACGTTCTCGATGAGAGGGTACTAGTACATGTTATATTTTGTTGTCACAAATTTACACCAAGTTTCCATATCCAATCAAGTTAATATAAAAACTTTCCTTAAAATATTAAAACAAGTAAACAAATCCAGACATTGGGTTTTAAAAAAGTATAAGTGGAGAATCTTTATAGTTACTATATTGATTAGAAAAAAACATAGCGATCATAAGTGTCAATGAAAATGGAACATACTATCTCTAACGATCTTAATGACAGGATACTATATTTTTGACACAAATTCAGACCATATTTCCATGATCAATCAAAATTTATATAAAAACTCTCCTAAAAACATTGAAAAGGCTGTAATGAAAAGAATAACTTTTGAAAACAAAATTATCTGACAAAAAATGGTTTGGCTAGAAAAGAATATAGTAAAAAAATAGAAGTAGAAGATAAAAGGGAAATTGGGTCAGATGGCTACAAAACAAATGATAATTTGCTATCTAATCAGAAAAAAGTACATCCACTATTTCTATAATATATACTCTATTATCTTTATTACTCGGTTAATGAAAACTCAAATTACCTTCTTCTTTTTCGATTATCAGTTACCAATATCTTTCTTCTATTTCTACTATTTTATGTTGTTCCATTTGTTTGACGATTAATAAAAAGTATTCTATTTTATTTAGAAATATATTTTGATATTTGAGTTTAGGGTTTACATTTGTATTAGGGTTTAATGATTAGAATTTATGGTTTAGATTTATAAGGTGAGGGGATTTAGATTTATAAGGTGAAGGGGTATAGTTGAAATCAGCATTAACTTCTTTCATGGAATCATAAACATTTCATAATTTCACAATTTGTATTATGTTATTTATTCTATTTCATTCTATTTGGGTTAAAATTTATATATGGGTTAATGGTTTATATTTAGGTTTAGGGTTTACTGATTAAGATTTAGGGTTTAGTGTTCTATTTTGTTTAGAAATATATTTTGATATTTGAGTTTAGAGTTTACATTTGGATTAGGGTTTGCATTGGATTAGGGTTTAGTATTTATAAGGTGAATGGGTCTGGTTGAAATCATCATTAACTTCTTTCATTCAATCATATACATTTTATAATGTCACCATTATGTACTATGTTATATTTTGAATAGTATGTATTATGCTATTTCGTTTGGTACTATTCTATTTGTGTATGTTGGTATTTGGGATAAGCATTACTTCCACTATCATTAAACCATTTTATAATTTCATTAATATGAACTATACCATATGTAGATGTCCTATTCTATTTACTATGTTTATTTTTTTCCATATTTTGATATTTGAGTTATGGTTTATATTTTATTTTAAGGTTTAGTGATTAGTATTTTTTATTTAGTTAGGGAAAGTCTGTATTGATGTTAGGATAAGCATTACATCTTTCTCTGTAATCATAAATATTTCATGATTTGAACAATATATATTATATTATTTTGTTTATTGCCATTTAGAATGTTCCATTCTATTTACATTTTATCACAATCATTTCTTAATTGTCATTATCGTCCTTCAGACACTTAAATATCATTTATTTACCGGTAACTTGCATAAAAAAGGATATAACCGAAAAAGAACAAATGCTATGAAATCTAATTATGTCAATCAAATGTTATATCCTTAATTTTTTCTGTAAAATTGGCTATTACACCAATTACCCAAGATAAAACGTTTAAATAGAAGTTTTGAGAGAAACTAAAAAAATCAGGAATCTCCAAAAAACTCCAAAAAGAAAACAGAATCGGGTACAGAAAAACGATACCACACAGGGGTGGATCTATTTGCATGGAGGGTGGGGCAAGTGATCCATGCTTACTTTATAATTTTTTGTTTATAAACATAATTTTGAGCATCTAAATCTAGCATATTTGGTTAAATTAAGTAAATGGTGCCACACACTCTCATGCTTGATCATATCGTTCTCATATCTTTTATTTTATCTATTTTGTTATCCTCAAGTTTAATGTGTCTAGTTACTCTTTATTCTCATATTTTAACTCTTGTTATTTCCTGTTCTCTTTTTTTTGTTCAACATTATTTCTTGTTCTCTTAAACTTTATTAAATTAGTTATTTCTGCTAAATTTGTTTAGCTTTGTTGTGTAAATGTCAGTTTTGAATTTCAAATTTCTTATTTTGTACTTCCTCTATTTCTAAAATAAACATTTTAATTTTTATGTGTATTTAAAATATATTTAAATATAATAATAAACACATTATTTCTGTGATTAGTGAATAGTAATTCAATAAATACAATTATTTTTATGTCTATTTAAAATATATCTAAATATAATAATAAACACATTATTTCTGTGATTAATTAATAGTAATTCAATAAATACAATTATTTTTCAGAGTTTACAATTTATAATTATTATCTTATATACAATATAATGTTTTGAAAATGTAAAATATATATTTTAAAATATTTTTTTTGAAATATTCATTTAATAGAAAGAGTATTTAATCAGTTAAAATATTTATTGTAAGCATATAGTATTTTATAATAATGCAAGAAAACTGTAAAAATATTTTAGTTTATTTATGTATATAAATAAATTATGCTCCATGTAAAATATTTTTCTAGATCCGTCCCTGCCACATACGGAGTTTGATCAAGCTTTAATCGTCTCTCCACGTGCGAGCAGAAACAGTCTGTAACATGCACCGAATTACCTCAATGCTGAGAGGAGAAGTAGTTGGTCAATAACATTTGAACTTGTAGATTTGGAGCAGCCGCGTGTGTCACCATTCACATCAAGATGCAATGCCATAATAGTGTAAAGCAAATAAATCAAGTCCAAGATGATTTTATAGGGATACTCTCAGATTTTAAATGGCTACAAGAAAACTGGTTACAGGGGATTCTAAACCCCTAAACTCATTATGACAATTTTCTTTAAGAATCACAATTGTCATCTATGTATATGGTTTACCTAACAAACAAACAAGTGGTGAACCCATCGTGATCTTTGTTGGGATACATAGTTTGCATTTGTCCAGCCACTGTAGGATCGATTTAAGTAGCAAAGAAACTAATCACTAACGAAGGAACTTATTAATTCTCAGAGATTACAAAACTGAAAAATATAAAAACTTTACCACCACGGAGAGAAGCAATGTTGACAATCAAGAGAACCTTCCCCCCTTGTAAAAATGCTTAGATCAATATTCCAGAGAGAGAGAGAGAGCGATGATGATGATGATGATGATGATGAAGAAACTCGAACGATACGATCGAGCGAAGATCTCAATATTACCGTTGGTCACCTTTTGAGAAAAATTATTACCGTTGGTAATGCAATTTCTTCTTCTTCTTTTTTTTCAATTTATTCATTTTAAGAGAAAATATTACCCAGGAAAAGAAAATAGCGTGGAAATTTTGAATTTTTCAGATGTTTTTTAACCGAAAAATTAGTTTAACTCTTATTTATCTATTTATTACTAGAGTAACTCTAATTTTATTTTAATTATTGGTTAGTTTTTGATACTTGTTTTGTTCTTAATTTTTTTGTTACAAAAAATAATATTTACAATTTTGCCATTAATCAATTTTTTCCTATAATTTTTTTGCTAAAAAGCTTACTTTTTACAGATTTATTTATCTCTAGTCACATGCTAACTTAATTTTGGTCAAAATCCTTTTAACAATTTGTTATGTTTTGTCCACAAATTTATTTAGTCTTTTTAGCCAAAAAATTGTTTAATTTTGAATGACTTATGTAGCATTGATAGATTTACTTTTATTGAGCCACAAATTTACTTCAGTTTGACGAATTTAATATTATGATTAAATAATTTGTTTTTCTTAGGACCACAAGTTTACTTTATCTTAACAGATTTGACTAAAATTGGATAGATTTTTTTCCATAGATTTACTTCATTTTAACATATCTAATTAAGATCTCATTTTAACGCTTAGGTTAGCTGAAACTGAGTCCCGACTCTGGTTAGAAGTGCAAAATTCCGCTAATCAAAAAGTGGAAGCAACTAGTGCGGTGTTGGTATGCAAATTCCAGCTATTCCTGGTCGTTTGTGCTTCTCGGATGGATCATTGAAGGACAAGGATAGGTTCTCGGGTCAGGGATGGTATAGCACCCTGGCAGGTTTTGAGGGATTGATGGGAGCAAAGAATACAAGAGCAAGTCTATCTCCACTACACGCGGAGATTGAGGCACTTATTTAGTCAATGGAATGTATGAGGAATTTAAGACAATATAATGTTACTTTTGCAACGGATTGCTCGCAGTTGGTGAAGATGGTTTCAGAACCACATAAATGGTCAGCTTTTCCAAATTATCTAGAAGACATCAAGAGTCTGCGGAGTAGCTTCTCTGCTTCAGAGGTTATCCACTCTCAGGACGAATAATAAAAATGTGGACAGTCTAGCACGTAGTGCAAGAAAACAATCATCTTACGTCGTTCACATGGATGCAGATCCTCCAGTTTAGTTAACAGAGTCAATATGAATCTGTAATGTTGCTGACAAAAAAAAAATATCTAATTAAGATCTCATAGACTGATTTTCTTTTAGTCACAAATTTATTTAACTTTCACAAATTTAATTAGAATTTGAGACTTATTTTTGCTAACCACAAATTTACTATATTTTGACCAAATTTGAATAGTTATACGAAACCGTAACAAACCGTCTGAATCCAAATTCTTTTAACCATAACCATCTAAAAAGATCAATTTGTATCATAGCCTACCATCTACACTAAACATAAATTGAGTAAACCTAAAAACATTATACAAAATTTACCTACATTCTTTTGGTTTAGGGCGATTGGAATATCTGTTTAATAGAGTATTCTATAAAAGTTTGGCAGGGTTTTGATATCTCATCTCATTACATATTTGATTGATCAAAAAAATTTCTTTAAATATATCCAAGAATTGGTTTTCACGAACCACCAACGCTTTACATAAGTTAACATGTTTGAAAACTCAAACATCAATACAGTTATTTTTGACGATTATCACCAAAAAAGACCAGAAAAGTTTAATTAACATGTTGGCATAGGTTGACAAAAAAAAAACATGTTGGCATAGGTCTACTTGTATAATTAACTGGTGACGTTTATTAAATAAGCATTCTCTATTTAAAAGAAAAGGAGGAAAAGAAGAGAGGGGCGCCTAGGGGGTGTTATAAACAAAGCAGCAAGTTAACCACCCTACGGCTCTTTGCAAGAGAGAGAAGAGGAAGATGGCGTGTGTTTCACACCAATAAATTACTTTTTAATAGTAGTAAATATATTTACTGTTTTCTTTCTTCGTCTCTTGTTTATTAACGTTGTGGTTTGATCCCTTTTGCTTTTCTTCTGGTTTAATCACTGTCACTCCTTCCGTATAATTCTGACTGCTTCTGTTCCCTCTTTTCGCCGTATTCCCAAAAATCTCCCCCCTTTTTGAGAATCTACATAGAGAGAGCATAAAGTGAAGTAGGGGAAGACAAGAACCCACCAAAAAGTTTACATTTTTTTTTTTGAAACTTGGCTTAAAAAGTTTACATTTTTTTATTTACAAAAACCGAAGCTTTGATTTGTATAAAAGACCCACTACTCCACCTCTCTAGCTTCTCACTCCATTTCATCTCTTCTCTCTCTCCTCTGTTTCAAAGGGTTTTGAGAGTTGCAGAAAAGACCAGAAAATTTTTCATTTTGACAATTATCAAGATATTGGTTGCTTCAGACAGATATTTTGTTCCTTTGCATGAACAAGTTGTAGACAACTCTTAGCTTGTCTAAATCTATTTATTTCGGTTAAACTTATGGAGGGTTGTTCAAGAAACGGTGAAATATCCCCAAAGCTGCTCCATTTGATTCCGCAAGGGAGAAGAAACTGGTTTCTTGCTGACAAAAGCTCTGTTTCCAATACCGAAGAGAAGAAACTTGAGCTAAAGCTTGGACCACCTGGTGAAGATGAGGACGAAGACAAATCTATCCTCTCTCTCGCTCGCAACCACCACTTCTCTCCTTCCATCACCACCAACAAACCCACATCTCAGAAAAGGTTTTTTAAAATCCTTTTTCTTTTTACCCTTTTGATTTTATCTGTTTTGTATCCTTTTGACATGATATGCAAGTTTCAGTTTTTTTACTGCGTTCGTTTTATCTTTATCAGATTATTTACCGTAATTTGTCTGTTGCTGTGTGTTTATTAACAAGTTTCTTAACTTTCTTTGATGTCATGTGTTAAAGAACTGCTCCTAGTCCAGTGGTGGGTTGGCCTCCGGTTAGATCATTCAGGAAGAATTTATCAAATGGAAGCTCTTCAAAGCTTGGAAAAGACTCCACCTCCAATGGTGTTGTCCTCAAGAACCAAAAGTATGATAATGATAGCGGCCGAGAGAAGACAATGGAACCAAAGAGGCGAGGAGGCTTGTTCGTGAAGATCAACATGTATGGTGTTCCCATTGGTCGTAAAGTCGATCTCAGTGCGCACAATAGCTATGAGCAGTTATCTCTCACGGTGGACAAGCTCTTTAGAGGTCTTCGTGCAGGTAAATTTGCTCTTTGACTTTTAAAGAATCATAGAGAGCTCTTTTGTGATTAATATTTTTTTTGTCTGATGTCATTAGCTCAAAGAGAATCATTATTATCATTTGGAGAAGAAGAGAAACCAATCACTGGATTATTGGATGGGAATGGAGAATATTCTCTTACTTATGAGGACAATGAAGGAGACAAGATGCTTGTAGGAGATGTCCCATGGCAGTAAGAATCTTTTCTTACCTTTTCTTTTACTGGATCTGATTTAGCTTTTTTTTTGCTCTATCGAAAGAAGAAGAATTAGATTCCTATTCCACCCCTATTTTATTATATCAAATCATAAATTTGATCAATAACAAACTAAAGAATATTTGTTTGGTATAAGCTTAAGTTTGTGACTTTGTTTTGTTTTGAAAGGATGTTTGTATCTTCGGTGAAGAGGCTGCGTGTGATCAAAACCTCTGAGATTTCTTCAGCATTAACATGTAAGTGTATTTTTCAACTTGAAAACATTTCAACTTGTCATCTGAAATGAATAAACTTTTATTTGAGTTTTGCAGATGGAAGATGAGAAGCTGAAGAATGGAACTTTTACAGCTTAAAGAAGGAGAGATGTTATTGTTTTGCTTTTGCCTTTTTAACTCTGATGTTCTTTGAAAAGTGTTTCTAATTCAAGTCTTATGTACATTCTGGTTTGGTACATGTTCTTTTGACTTGTGAAAATGTTATAGATGAGTTTAATGGAACTCAATCAGACAGTGAAAAAGATGAATTTTTGATCTTGGAATATATTACATATTCTTTTAGTCATTGTACTTTTTTAGAGCTTTGGATCATGATTAGCCACACTTAATGAAGACTTTAAGAACATCAATTTTATTAAATAGTGTAGCTACCTACCTATCTCTGCAAAGCATCTTTTTGAAAAGAGGAAAATAAACAAATTCTTCTTTGCAAAAGCTCTTTAGCTTTCTTTCATCAACTCTTCCTTGGCTATTGACCTATTGTAATAAGAGTAGTTTACGTAATGGGCTACTTTTTGTCTTTCGTTTATGTCGCGGGCCACTTTACACTTGTTACATATTTTCTCCTCTTCTGCGGCATGTGTTTTGTCTTAAAGCCCTTTTGTTAAATGAAGCTTGGTTTGATGGGGTTTGGTATATAGCGGGAAGGGAAGAGAAACCGGTACCGTCCCGGTTTAGTGTTTCATTTATTAAATGTCCTTTCTTAAATTGGTTCACTGCGGTTTGATCCTAAATTGTGGTCGGATTTGTGCATTTATTCCGTCCACAAATATTTCTTACTTCTACTATGTCCATTAAATTGTGGCCAGACCTATGAATTTATTCCATCCAAAAATCTTTCTTATTTCTATTCTATTATATCCACAAAACCTTCTTACTGTCCACAAAACTCTTTTAGGTCTATTACATCCACAAAACGTGTTTGTATCTATTCCATCTGTATACACTTTTCCAATTCTATTGCATCCACATAATACAAATTACCTAGAGTTAGGTTTAACATATTATATAGGTTGGGGTATCAATCACAAAAATACACAAAAGTGAGATTGTGAAAACGCACATAGGGGATAGAAAGTAAATATTTTGTGGATGAGAGCTTGAGAATTATGTCAGTTTGCTAAGGACGTCCATAAATCTTTCTTACTTCTACTCTGTCCACAAATTGTTGAGGCGTCCACGTAACCCCATCCACACGCTATCCGTCCACATCTTTTCAGATCTGGATTTTGAAATCGAAATTTTGCAGATCTAAATTTTGAAATCCACAAAACACTAAAAAACTAACAAAATGAAATGAGAATCAATTAAAGGATCTAGAAGAACAGAGATGGCTATGCTCACCGTCGCGTAGATCATCACGAAGAGAAGGATCGTTCCTGTCGAAACTGATTTCGCCAACCCTCGACCAATTATTCTTTCAATTTTCCAATCTTTTTCTTCTTCTTTAATCTCAGTTACATAAAGCTTTGTTTTTGTCATAAGATTTTTTGGTGTTTTGTCTTCTTCTTCTTCTTTTTCAATCTCAACGTTAAGTGATATGCCAACAAAATAGAAAATAGGTGTTTTGGAGAGAAGCCTGAGAATGATGAAAATGGAGCAAAGAGGAGAGAATAAGGTTGATGCTATTGACAATGAATTGTTTCGATTGAAAATGGTCTTCTGTAGTATGGACTGGTGAGAGTGTGGTTTGGTTTGTTTAAATTGAACCAAAATCGTTACTTCTCTAAACTGAGGACTTTGAAGTCTTTTAAGCAAGCAGAAGTATGTAACAAGTGGTAAGTGACTTATTGTGAAATAAGAAAGATGAAAAGTGGCTCAGAAAGTAAAAAATTCTTGTAATAAATTATGAGTCTGAGAGGGTTTTAAAACATGTAACAACTTTTCTTTAAATGAGTTGTAATAAGGAGATATTTGTCAAACCATTTTCACATATCTTAACTAACATGTTTGTTTTTGGCTTTTTGCTAACAAAATTACACACATGTCACTAGATCAAACATAAATAGACTATATACATATTAATGATTACAGATCTAAATATTTGATTGGCTAATAAAGATTAGGATGTTGCATACTTTCATGCATGTTAATCTAAAATCTTACTTTCATTTCTTAATGTTGAGATGCAAGATAAAGAGCAATTTCTATGACCAAAAAAAAAGATAAAGAGCAATTTCTATGCATGCATATAAACATAATCCAATTCGTTTAAAGAAAAATTAGTGGATATGGGAATTTTGTGAAAGAGACTAAAAATAAACGAAAGTAATTCAGTGAAAAGCCCTTTCCTTTGAGGAGTGACTTGCGTAACTATTCAAAAGCAGCAACATGAGACTCGATAGCTACTTTTTCTGTTGCCTTTTGTAGTCTTCATTGTTATGATAGCCAGACTCTGTTTTCCTCGACATGTTACTCTGCCTACATTAAAGGATTAGTGATAAAGCCATGTTTATCTCATGTGTCTTAAAGTGTAACGCACTCTATAACAGGGGCGGACGTACGTACACGGGTACAGGGTCACGTGCCCCCTACTATTTTTAATTTTTTTTCGAATAAGCTTGACTAATTTGATGAAAATGTATGCAGTTTAATGAAAAAGCATAAAATGTGCCCCCAACTCAAAATTGTTTTTGTTATTTTTTGTAGTTTGCCCCCAATTAAAAATGTGTCTAGATCCGCCACCGACTCTATTTCTTATTTGAGATCAAGCCATGTTTATCTCATGTGAACACTTCTTTTTTTTAACACAATAACACACACTTCATTTGTATCTCTAATGCAATATGGTCGAATGATAAATAACTTGTCAATAGTAAGGTGCTTAGATTCAAAACTATAAAACGTTTCTAACTTTAATACGTAACTCATCTAAATGGTGATGATTTTTTCTAAAACCTGTAAAATTAAATTGGTTAATTATTGAGTTTATATATATCAAAAGAAAACAGAGTGCCATTGACTACTCAAGAATTCAAAAGGGTATTATAGAAAACGGTCCATTACCCTATCTAAACCGATCAATCAGTGTCATTATTTATGTTTTAACCATTAAGAAGAAAACAATTTTATCTTAATTAGCGCTTTTTAATTCCATTTATTAAAAATGGAATTTAAAAGGGAAATGCTTAATTACTGGAAGTAAAGTAAATGCGATGACCTATCACATTGCTACAAATACAATTCATAATGTGATAAAGATGAATTCTGTTATTCTTTAAAAAAACTTTCTGAATCGTCAAACTACAAGAAAGAGAGCACTTTTTGGTTCTTCTTCCATATTGAGATGGGACGAGCAGCGAGATGGTTTAAGAGATTGTTTGGAACCAAGAAGAGCCTCGTTTCGGATTCAGAGAAAGAACAGAACAAGCAAGCAATTGCTGTTGCGACCACAACCGCTACAACTAAAGAAGCAGCGGCTGACTCAGTGGTTACAGGAGATATCATTGTGAGGGACGAGCGTTGGGCCGTTGTGACAATTCAAAAAGTCTTCAGGGGCTCTTTGGTAAATTCACATTTTCAAAACGTTTTTTTTTCTACAAAGATTATAAGTGTGGCAAATGGGTAAACGTTAAAGTTCGACTCTTTTTTTTTTTTTTTTTTTTTTAAAGTTCGACTCTTTGATTATAAACAATGGCCGATTTTAAAATTTTGTTGTTATTATGGTTAGGCGAGGAAAGCTTTACGTGCATTGAAAGGTATAGTAAAGCTACAAGCTCTGGTGAGAGGATACTTGGTCAGGAAACGCGCTGCTGTGATGCTGCACAACATGCAAACTTTGCTTAGAGTTCAAACCGTTATGCGGTCTAAACGCAATCGCCGCCTCAACAAAGAGTACAACAACATGTTACAACCACGACATTCCTTTGTAATGAACCAATGTTATCACATCTGTTGCTTCTTGTTCTTTAAGACAGAAACAAGACATAACTCTTTTCTCTGTTTCTGACATTGACAGGACGAAGTAACGGACGCTGAGAGCCGTACGAAGGTTGTTGAGATCCATGACGCATTCAAGAGGAGATCTAAGTCTAGACAAAAGCACAATGTTGCTACAATGGCTGAACATGAAGACGGTTTTGTTTACCAAAGGAATGATTTGGAGTTGAATCTACCCAAGGAGAAGTGGAAGTTTGCTAGGACGCCTAGATTATCATCATCCTTGCACAACCACACGGGTAATAATCGCTACTATGTTATGCAGTCTCCTTGTGGAAACTCTTCGTCTGAGTATGGAATGAGTACCCCTGGCTACATGGAGAAAACGCAGTCGTTTAAGGCGAAGGTGCGTTCGCATAGCGCCCCGCATCAGCGGTCTGAGAGGATGCGGTTGTCGCTAGATGAGGTTATAGCGTCTGGCAGTAGCGTTAGCGGCGAGAGTTTGCTGCATCAGCAGCAGCAACGCTATTCTTGTTCCTAATCCGCTCTGATTTTTATTTCTGAAAATCTCTTTATGTTTTCAAAACGTTCTTTTCATGATTCTTTTCGACAGTTATTTATTTATTTTGGTCAAAAACAACACTTATTTATTTATTAAAAATTAGGAGAAATATTAGTTCAAGACTCAGACTTATAAAACGTTGATCTCCATCTCTGATGGTTTCATTGGATCCTCTTCATATGATATAAACTCCAAGTTTGATAAAAAGGTATGACGACACTTAACCAAACCAGGCTCATTTGGAAATTCGAAACAGCATAAAAATGTCTCACAGAACCACTGTGACTGTGTACTTAGTGTTAATGTAGTAAGAAAATATTTATTGGAAAACAAAATTCCATTTAGACAAAAATAATAAAATTTGGTTGGGTCTTCTTCTCTTCTCCCCAAAAGATTTATTTTACAAGTCTCAAAACATTGTTGATTTGTCTAGCAAATATTTTCCTGCTTCAACAAAACTTGCTGCTTACGGTGTCGTAACTCGGAACAGACAACACTGCCAAAAAAAGACACAATATTAAGAACACAGATCATTGGGTTTTTATACCTCTCTAAGTGAAAAAGCATAATATTAAATGTATTAAGGAAAAGAGACAGATGTTTTATTACCATCTCCAAAGGAACCCATTGTCAAAGGCTTTGAAATTATCTTGCTGGTGAAATCTGTAATGTCCTTCAACGTAAGTTCGTCTACTGTCTTCAAGAACTGCTCAACTGGTTTCCTGCAATAATTTTTAATATAAAAACATTCATTCATGAGCAAGAAGAAAGGAACTGTTGAGATTAAAGTGAAATTTGAAGTCCTTTTCAGTGTACCTCTCTCCGTATGTAAGTATCTGCCTGCCAATGTCTTCTGCTGCAATCATCTGCATTTGGCGACACAACATTAACTCGTTAGTAGTAACATCTACTCGTTTGAAAAGAATAAACAACATACTTCTCCAAGCAAAAACCGGTTTCATCTTTAGTGAGAGAGTGAGAATACCCGAGATTCCAAATTCATCAGAACTGCAGATTTTGTGGCTGCCTTGGCGCGATCTAGATGCTTCTGGTTAACTGTCCAATCATATAAACATAAGGGAAAATTTACGTTTTTGACTTTAAAAGTAAAAAAAGGATGAAACAAACAGCAAACCTTTTCCTCCTGCTACATCTTTCAGCTCTTTAGCTGCTAATTCAATTGCTTTTGCAGCAAACTCAGGACTCTGCAATTATGGATGTAAATAATATCACTATATTTACAAGAATACATATCAAGCAAAGACGTTGTCAGCTAAAACAAACTGGACAAAGCTTAATAAACCCCACAGAATCGATATTTCTTGAGCGTTTTAAGATACATACACCAAATTGGTATTCCTTTGATACACATCTATAATATATGGGAGAAGGTGTATAATAAATTTAAGGAAGAGTATTCTAAATATCCTCAGGATCTTGCTGAACTCACCGAGCAACCATAGATTCCAAACAGTCCGGTGTTGTCAAAGATGCTAGTGAAGGCGGTGCATGACTGAACTTGCTGATATTCGTTCAGAATACGGAGATCTGTGACCAGACATAGAAACTTGTATCACTATAACTGATCCCTAAGCAGTGCTTGTGAATGTTTGATGATATAGTTCAATAAGCGCAAAAACAGGTAGCTCGACAACTGAAAAAAAAAAGAAACACAAAATTTTGTCTTACATAGCCATGAGTGCATTCCTTTTCCAGGGCCTCCAGCTGAGAAGGAGCCACCTCCTCCCATAAGCATCTAATAGCAATTAGATTTAAATTATATCGAGTCTTCGCTAATCAATAGAATTTAACCGAAACAGGTGAAATTAATATTGAACATTCAATTTAGACACCTGGAGAACAGAGGCGATGAGTGCTTCTTTCTCGTTCTTCCAGCCGGGAACCTCAAAGGCAAGCGCAAAGTGTGTAGCCTGAAAATGAAAGAACAAAAGCTCAAGTAGAATTGTGAAATAAAACACACAAATGACAGCAAATCTGTTACAATTACCTCTCCACCAGTATGTTGCCGAAAATCTCCACCAGTATACTGAGATTTTGGCTCAGCTTGGCGTGGGACATTAGGAAGGTCAGAAGTTAATGGCTCAACAACTTTCAAAAGATCTTCATGCTCAACTCCACTTGCCGCCAACACCATACGTGCAGCAGTGAAATTCTCCTGAAATTTTCCATATCAAACAAAACAAAAATGATGACACTAGTTTAAGTAAACCATTTTAATCACAGAGATGTAAATGGTTATGAAAAGCTGATGCAGCCTTACAGTCATAAACTCTTCCAAGAGTTCCCCATTCAATCTGTGCAAAGCAGACTCAGGTGCGTACAGAGGATTAGCCAATGCACCGGAATAACCAGCAGAATGAACAGCCTCCATGAGAAACCCCATAGGGTTCTTCGCAAGTTCCGCTATCTCCACCTTCATTTTACGTAGCTGCATAATCAACACACAACAATAAGCCACATAAATATTTTTTCACAAGAGTTATAAAAATAACAAGAAATCGAGACAAAAGAGATTCACCTCTTCATTGACTTCCCAGTCCAAGAAAGCAGGGTTCCTCACACTGTCAATAAGAACCTCAACCATTTCAGGTACATAGGTTTTAAGAGCATCAATAGTGTAACTCATCTGCTCCCGAGACGCAGATGCAGAGGTGTTCCCTCCAATAGCTTCTATCTCCCTGACAAGACGTAGATGGCTTCTGTTCGTGGTGCTCTTGAAAGCCATCCTTTCAAGCAAATGCGTTGCTCCATGGAAATAAGGAGCCTCATAGATCGAACCACAATCAACATACAAACCAATAGAAGCTGCCGGATTCTAACCACAGTAAAAGAAAAAAACACCAAACATTAATAACCTTTTTTCACAGAATATTTCATACAAAAATCAAACGTAAAAATTTGTAAAATAACTCTGTTCAGGCCACTATTCGCATTTTTCATAGATTTCACTTACGGGGGACATCTCTGAGGCGATTTTGAGGCCATTAGGAAGAGTAGTGATCTTGAGTTTGCTTGGCTCGACGCGGTCAGGAAGCGGGGGAGGAAGAGAAACGCCCTGTAGTGGCATGTCCAGTGAAGCAAGGGAGCCAGAGGATCCACCAGTCAACCAGCCTAAGAAACCTGGAGAAGAAGAAGAAGAAGAAGAAGAAGAGGTCGTAGCAACAGCACTAGAGCTTGCATAACGCGCCGCAGGTCCCAAACCTCGGCTAAGAGATCCCTATAAACCACACACAAGAATATTCATATATATCATCTTCAATCAACGAGTCGCATATTCGGCAAAAGTCATTTCTATCAATCGAAAAATTGGATTGGCTCCAGAAACTACGAATCAAAACCATTAAAGGGAAGAGATGATTCGTTAAACCTAATAAGTAATAGCAATGCCTATCATCGGTGGTAATCAATTACGAATCCAGATCTATAAGAGTGTAGGCCTAATCGAACGTTTCCAGAAGCTAAAATGAAAGATAAGAAGGACGAAAAGGATAGGAAGCGACCTTGAGAGACCTGGCTCGTGAAGCTGCCGTGCGATACATGGCGAGTATGTAATCCCTAAATCGGAGAAAAATGAGTATCGAGTCGAAGCCGAGGATGATGAGTCTATACTTGCTCTGCTAACGTGCTCAGCGATTGGTTAACATAGGGCCCGTCAAAATGTAATGAATCTGACACAGTTATGAATAAAAAGCATGAGCCTGGACATTTATATGGGCTTGGCTTGACCCATGAACAAAAAGGTCCTTTTTCATTGACATCCTACATTCACAGTACAAACCAAAAACTTCAACCGAATTTACTGATTAAATAGTTTAAGTTCTTAAAAAGAATGAATAAAATGTTAATAACATATATCGCAAACAGCAATCGATCATAATCCAAGCAACCATTCATTCTCTTAATTTCCTAGATCTAGGTGTGAAAACTAAAGTAAGCATCAAGCATCAAGCACTTAATTACAAGAGCCGACCTTGGTAAATAAAAGATTTACAAGCAGAAAATATATTTTGACCCATCTGTATATATAAAAACATAAAAGTTTAAGGATAACAATTTTGAAAAATTGAACACACCTACACCTTTTTTTCGATCGTCAAATTTTTTTTATTATAAACATAGTCGATAAAAAAACAAAAAAAATGAACATAGACTATGTTTATCGATTTTTTTTTGCTTTTTTATTGTCAACTAGGTTTATCGACTTTTTTTCTAAATGAACGAACATTTTTCGAAAGGATTTTCTGACGATTGAATCCCTTCCTCAATACGCTACAACACACAGACCACACCACGAAGAACATGGTTTTACGGTTTTTTATATAAAAACGTAAAAGTTTAAGGATAACAAATTTGAAGAATTGAACACACCTCCACCTTTTTTATATATCACGCTAATATCAATAGAGCTAGGTGATACTTTCTATCTTATTGGACCTTAGAATTATATCATGTTCTAACTTGAAGTATATACTTTATTGGCCTCTATTCAGGACCGGTTCTAGCAGTTACATGTGTTCAGAAAAATGTATATGAAGCTTTGTATCAACGCAGACCAATTGTTGAAGACAATATACAAATGTTTTTGTATAGAACCCTAAGCTAATTAGAAAAAGGCCGATAAATTTAACATATTTTACTAGACTACATATTTTTTTTTGAAACTTACGGCCCCAAAATATTTGATAATATTGACGGCTGGAAGCTCATAGTTCCCTAGCTTCCTTCAAGTTGATGGCTTAGAATAATTGTTACGAGACTTGTATCCTTGTGGATAGCCATGTTTTTTGTAACAGCGATTAACTGTATGATCCGCAATACCACACTGAGAACAGAGGATGAGGCTTCTGTTTGTTATAGCCAGTGGTGTAAACAACAACCATCAGTTCCCCAGGTGAAGATTGAGCCACTTGAAAGGCCATTAAAACTTGTACCCTTCATAGACCTCTGTCTTTATTCTTGATATACAAGGTTGAATTAAGTGAAATAGTTTGGTTTAGGCTCCATCATAAGAATCTGGCCTTGAGTTTCAATAAAAGTACCATTCAATCCAGTGAGAAACTTCAAGATTCGATCTTGTTCTTCTCTGCTAACAATCCGCTTAAGATGCTTCAAGGGAGTATAGTATTCACTAACATTTTATGATCCTTGAACCTCTACGAATGTTTGTTGCTTGATTTCAACAGTTTTTGGACTGATCATGGATATCCCGCCACATCTGCCTAACAGTATTAAGATACATGATGCTCTTGGCAATGGATTTTTCAACAGCATTCACAATCCACATACAAACAATATTGTTACATCTTGACCAAGAAGCCTAATCAGGATGATTTTCAGCAAGTTCCATAAATGAACACAGATTTATTCTGAGCTCCTAATGCCATCAACATCGATCTACGCCAAGTATTAAAGTTCCCTAAACCAAAAAGTTTCTCAGAGACTAGAGATATACCGGCGTGATCAGCCTGTGAACATAGAGACGATTGGAGTTTGGATCTAGAAGAGAGGCTAGTGGGGGAATTTCTCATCTGATGTTACCGTTTCTTAATTTTCAGTAGATGTATGTTGATTCGTCAATAAGCAAATCGAATATACAAGACCAGATCGGAAACAAGAAAATGAAGCTCAAGAACTTGACCGTGTAAGAGAGAAAGTGCAAATCAAAGGTCAAAGATAGAGAGAAAACAAAATCAAAACTTTGACTGTGAACGAGATGACATAAAATATCGCAAAAGGTTAGCGAACACAGATCTCAAAGAAAACAGCAAAAAGATCTCGAATCAAAAGACTCATCGAACCTAAGAGATGATCAAAATCGACGAGATAGAGCTGAATTTTTCGAGAAAACGAAACGAGAAAGCGAAGATTAACTTCTCTGATACCATATTAGAGCTTTGAGCTTGAGAGAGAGACGAAATTTTGTTAGAAATGTAAAATGATATATTGCTCAAAGTTACCTTATACGATGTAAATTATTTATACATATGGTTTAGTAAATGGAAACTAAACCACTGGTCAGGCAAAAAAGAACCTTAACCAACTTAATAATGGGAAATTGTCAAAATACCAATTATCTATATTATTAAACTGAAGTACAAATTAGGTTTATTTGGAAACATAAATAATAATTTTAAAAAAGAGATTTGTTTGGAAACATCGATAGTAGTTTAAGAAAATAGGTTTGTTTGAAAACATAAATAGCAGTTTAAAAAGAGGTTTGTTTGGAAACATGAATAACTGTATTAAAAAGAATATAATGTTGTTTGGGAATATGAATATAAATATATTAAGAAAAGAAAAAGTAATAGACTTATATTATTAAAATAATTGGAAATCCATTATATTACGATAAACTATCTATTTGGACCATTTCTAAAATATACGAAAAATGAGCTAATGTAATTACCTGAAAACATCTTTTGTATAAAGTAATCATAGAACAAAAGTTAAATTTTGTATAGATATTTCAAATCAAAATAATAGTTTAAAGTTGATTTATACCTAGATATTTTCCACTAACCATTATTAAAATTTGTTTTCAATATATATAAAAAAATACAATACAAATTCTAATTTCATACACCAACTTAATTGATGGTTTTATATTTCACATTAAGTTTTTAAAATATAATATATGTGATTATATATATGTGATTATTTATATGACGTTACATATTAAATATTATTAATTATATGATTATTTATATGATAGTACATATAAAACACGATTAATTATATGATGCCACAAATATGATATATAATAGTGGCTAGGTGTGGGAATTCGGGTACTCATTCGGGTTCGGTTCGGGTTTGTTTGGGTTTCATGTTTTTTGGATTAAATATTTCAACCACATTCGGATATTTCTAAATTTTGGTTCAGATTCAATTCAGATCTTTGCGGATTCGGTTCGGGTTCGGATAACCCACTTAAATTATTTTAAAAATTTAAAATTCATTATATACTTTAAATTTCTCAAAATCTGTAAACAAAATAATGTATTACATATAAATTTGAATAACATATGGCAGAATACCTAAACTTAACATATAAATTGATTTGGTTTAAATATTTGGATATATAATCAATAATTATTTTAAATATTTTGGTGTTTTGAGTATACTTTAATTATTTTAAATATTTACTTTTGATTATTTTTATATATTTTCAAGTATTTAAACCGACTTAAAAGTGCCATATATATTCTAGATATTTTTATATACATTAAATCTAAAATAATTAATATATATAAATATGTAAATCTATTTCAAATACACTTGGGTATCCCAAATACTTTGTTTCGGATTCGCTTTCAGTTCTCAATACCAAAATTTTGAATAATTTCGATATTTAATTTATCAATTTCGGTTTGGGTTTGGTACTACATTTTTGCATTGGGATCGGTTCGGTTTTTTGGATTCAGATTTTTTTTGAGATAATGTTAAATTTATTCAAAGAAACTGATTTACAATGTCTGTAACTCTAGCTGAGAGTTTGAAATTTTTTTTTCCAAACAGATACTTAAAATGACTTCAAAAAAACTTAAACTCTGACTCTGACTTTAAGATCACCGAAAAGAAAACCATGTCTCCATGGCTGTAGTATACTTAGGAGCATCCATCTCCCTGATACTGGATATGCGATTTCTGATCAGCTTGTCTATTTGTTTAGTCAACACTGTAGGGGCCTTGTGCTTTTCACCATGTTGTCTCCCATTCCTTTCATACCAAATGGTTGAAAGTACAGCCTGAAAGACGTATCTGAACAGGAACAAATGTAGTCTCTGCCTTGTTTGATCAGTAAGCAATCGCTGAATCTCATTCCATTCACAGGTGTATTGCACCAACAATAGCTTCTGTGTAAGACCACCCACAATGCGGGGTCCGTAACATCAAATCTCTTAAGAAAAATATTAAATTATTAGCTTTTGTTGGTTTCTGTGCTGGTACTGATCCAAAAACTACGTAAATAAGGATTCATCGCAGCCGTGGTTCGTCACTGTTTTGTGGGCCACGCCGCACGTGGCGGTCCACAATTAGCTCTCTTTTACTTTTTTTTTTTTAATGGGATGAAAAAAATAAATTAATAAAATAATAAAAAAAATGTTTTTGAAGGATTCCACACACGTTTTACCGTTGTGGATGGTCTAAGTTTTTTCCATATCTCCTCTGAGAATCTGCATTCAAAGAAAATGTGGTTTCGAGTTTCGATCATCGCAGAGCATAGACAACAAGTTGTCGTCGTTGCGTTGCTCCAGCTGGCGACCCTGTCTCCTGTTGGGAGCCTATTCTGGATAGCTATTCAAGCTATGAAAGAGTACTTCGGGGTGTTGAATTGGAACCAGATACCGCTGTGCCAGTCAACCTTTGGGTGAGCTGTTCGAATTAATCTCCAAGTCTCTTTAGAATTGAACTCTGCTTTATATAAATTCTCTCCTGCCTTCCACAAACTAGTATCATCCCTCTATTCCAGACCACTTGTCCGCAAGTTGTGAATCTCGTCTTCTATTTGATTATAGATAGCTCCCCAGCGTGTTCCTTCTGTGATATTTCACCACCCTTTCCACTATCGTTTAGTCTAATCCCCATGTCCAAGACACCTCTTCCATGAGTTTTTTCTATCAATCTGCCAAGAGAGGAGGATTCGGATTTTTTATCCAACCTTAACATTAACATGAAAAACAAAAAGCAATTTATTTTTTAAAAAGCGCGCGGGTCACAATCTTAGTATTGTATTATGCAAACTGTATTATATGATTTTGTTACTTTATATATATTGTACTATGCAAATTTTTGTTAATCATCCGTTTCTCCCTAGTATTATATGGCCTATGAATGTTTACATCAACTTACAGTTAGTTACTGTTATCTAATAAAAACTATTATATGATTGATTGAAAAAGAAGAAAGAGAACTAATAGAAGTTCTTATTAAGAGATTTTGAGAACTTCATTAGAATTCTACTGTCCAAATCTCACCTTTGTATTGGTTGGATTTTTTAAAACAAAATTAAATTTAGGTAAGTCTTATTAAAAGGTAACATTTTATTTATTTATTTACACACATTATTTGATGCCCTTATTCGTAAAAACCAAACACACAGAAAGTGACATTATTAAAACAACAAACGAGATCCCTCCCAAGATGCAACTTTTGCAACTTTCACAAACCCACCAACACCGAGCGGTCTTAAGCAGAGTCTACGCCATAGAAAAAGATGTCCTCATAACGACGGTTGGTAGGAGCCTTCCCTCCATGCATCAACAAGCCTTTTTTCCCATCAATGGACGCAGTTGTGGATGCGATCCATCCACGAGGGCTATGGCCTTCCTCAAGTTTCTCCCACAACAAACTTTCAGTGTCCAACACGAAAGTTCCACCAGTCAATGACCCAGGACCTAAATGAGCCTGTACGTCCATCTCAATCTCACCTCCAGATATTATTATATATTTCCCAACAACTGCTAGCGCAAACACGCTTCTCGCCCACGGCTTTTCACCCCTTGTTTCCACTTTAGTCCACTTACTTTCAACTGGATCAAAGCAATGAACATCTTCCACTTCTTCCCCAATAAACCCATACACAACCCAAATCTTCCCTTTCACAACGGCCAGTCCCGCTCCACCTCTAGCTTTGCAAGACTCTCCTGGATTCGGAAACTCAATCCACTTCTGATCAATGATGTTGTAAGCATGAAGTGTGTTGACACGTTCCTTAGTACTGACTCCACCGAAGACATAAACGTTTTTATCATCAGCAGCCATCGAGTGGAAGCTACGCGGTGCAGGTCCTTTCTTGACGTGAGTTATGAGTTTCCAGCTCCTCTTAACCGTGTCGTAAGAGTGGAAGCCGTTGTAATTACGGAAGCCGTCGCGGCCACCAAAGACGTAGAGGGTAGTGCCGATGGCTACCATTCTAACGCCTAAGCATGGGAGCTCGGGGACGTCACCGTTTGGATCAGCGATCGACCATCTGTGAGTCTTGAAATCGAAAAAGTAGAGGTGTTGATCGATGTGAAAATTTGGCTTTAACTCTCCTCCGAAAGCGTACATTTTGTTTCCAACCATTGCTATGTCGTGAGAACATCTTGGTCCAGGAGTCTTGCCTTTTTGCTCCACCTAATAATAAGAGTGACCACATGTTTCTTTTATTAGTAGGAGGTGTTCATATAAAAATTGAACCAAAATGTATCCGAAAATTTTGAACCAAAGTCGAATTAAAATATTTTTGTTACTTCTTAAAGTAACTATAATAAAATTAGATATGATTCGTTTTCCAAATATTAATTCTTTTCTATTTTTGGAATAAAATAAAATCTATTTATACTTCCTCCATATACAAAAAAAAATTGATGTTTTATAGTAAATCAATGTATTTTGTTTTAAAATTAAAACACAAATAAAAATATGAGCGGTAGAACTTTATTGAAAATCAAATAAAACTAATGAATCAAACATGTAGTTAATTTTTAGGGAATTTTGCCGATAAGGAACAAAACAACTCTAATATTGTCCCCTTAGAATATAAATCATAATCTTTGTCCCCTTAGAATAAATAATAAGACAAATCCTGTTTTGTCCTTTTCCCTTACTAAACAAGAGTTAAAAAAAAAAATAACATTGCATAAAAATAAAAAGTAAAGACAGTAGAAGTAAAAAAAAAAAATTAACATTGGAGTCTCCGACTCTCTCTCTCGCGAAAGGCGATATCTCCGCCGTGTTCTTTCTCTGGTTGAATCCGTTCGTCGGAGAGATTGAACTCGTCATCTCATCACTCCGTCGTCGTAGTCACGCCTCTCCGTCGTCCTCACATCTCTCCGTTGTTGTTCCAGTTTCTCTCCGTCTCTCCTCTTTGCGAACCACCGTCGTCGTCACTCTCCGCTGCAGCCGATAGGGGTTCTTCAAGCCTCTGAGTGACCATTTGCTTCACATTGATCCTCTTCTGCTCTTCCTACATCTCGATTCCCAATTGAAAGGTTAGGGTTTCGAAATTCCCTAAATGATTTTTTTCTTTATTTCGTTAATGTGCTTGTAGTAGATAGAGATTGAATTGTTTAAGTTGAAGTTTTTGATTTCATGTTTTACAGGAATGGCTTTACAGTTTCCAAAACGGATTCTTGAAGAAGGAGCTGAGTGCAAGGTTGATAAGATTAACAACACTTGTAGACGTACACTTCTGGAAACGGTGAAGGAGGTTCTCAAGGATGAGTATGATGAAGTTTGAAGGATCCTGTCTTTGGTCCGATTCTGGCAATCGTAGACAACAAGCTCATTTACTCAGGGAAGATTGTTCACAGCTTCATATGCAAGCAGCTCAGGGTTTCCAAGCTTCATGAGTTGTGGTTTCTGTTTGCAAATAGGCCTCTCAGGTTTTCTATGCAAGAGTTTTATGCTGTCACTGGATTGAAGTTCAGAGAAGAACCGGAAATAGACTTCAATAACTGGAAGAGTGATAAGGGGTTTTGGAGCACAGTGCTGAATAAAAACAGAAAGGTCAACTTGTTGATGATAAGGGATGAGCTTCTCAAAGTCTGCAACCAGTGGTCGTATGTCGACAGGGTGAGGCTAGTTTATCTATGTATTATACATGGATTCGTCCTTGCTAAGGATTTGAGAGTGTTTATTCCTCACGAGTTGATTCGTTTGGTGATGGATTTTGAGAAAATGAGGATGTATCCTTGGGGTCTTCGCGCGTTTGATGAGCTCACTGCATCAATTTTCAAAGCAAGGGAAGATTTGCATCTGAAGAACAGCTATGTGTTGGATGGTTTCTCATATGCGTTTCAGATATGGATTATGGAGGCAATCCCGGACATCGGGTCTATGGTGGGTACAAAGAAGAAGAAAACCCTGACCAAAGTGAGATGTAGAAATTGGACAGGCAGTGGAAAGGTATCATACCAAGATATCACCAGCCTAGAGTCACACTTTGACAAGGTAGTTATCTTTCTTATATTAATATTGAGTTCAACTAGTGCCAGTTTATGCTTATTGTTTTATTTGTTCTTCACAGGGAAAGCTGTTTCCGTTTATATCATCTACTGGAAGCTCGACTGCGATAGATAATCCTGAGTTCTTTAGGGAAGATGAGAAGAATGACGAAAGAGTCAGTCGCATTGTTGCTCTCATTGATGCGAAACAAGACTGGAAGCAGTTCACTTGGGAAGTTGAGACTTTGCCTACAAATATGGACTTATCTGATCCAGAAGAGGATGTTGAGGAAGCGGCTGTTGCAGAGGAACCGGCTGTTGGAGAGGATCCAGCTGTTGAAGAAGAAGCAGCTGTTATTGCAAAAAGGGGGAAGCGTAAGCTAATTGATCCTGGTGTCGAGTCTCGGAAAAAACAGCTGCTCTGTGATCGAGCGGCTGAACATAACAGTGGTGTCTCAGGTGAAATGAAGACCTTCATTGAGGGTTTGTTCAAGGCTTCTTTCACCTCATTTACGGAGCTGGTGCAGAAGGACATACAAGAGCGTTTTGACAAGTTTGACAATGATATTACTCTGCTCAAGGATAAGGTGTCTCAGATTACAGATCTTTCAGATACAGTTGGAAAAGACAGAGCATCTGAGATTCCGAGTCCATCAGCAACACTTGGGAAAGAACAAGAAAAATCATCACAGAGTCAGGATCCTTTAGCAGCAAAGAGAAAAGCCAAAGGCAAGGCAGCTGACAGTGTGGATCCTCTGCTGCTTCGTCGTAGTTCTCGGCCAGTAAGAAAGGTAACGAAAACATGAAGCTTTGTAATATATCGGACAAATTATCTTCTGTTCTAAGTTACTCTGTGGTTTGACTATTTTGTAATCTCCTTGTATTATGCTATGTAGTATATCGGCTTGTAAAAGTGTGGTGTAACACAATTTTCTGTATTTGTTATGTTAACTCTTTTATGCTATTAATGTTATGTTTGGTTTTATTAACAGGATGACATTGAGATGTTGGATTTTTTGAAGAATTTGACTCTATCATCGAACTATGTAGATGAGGGATTGAAATACCCCAAGGCATTGGAGCCGTTTACCAATCTCATCCCTAGAATTGTGAAAGCAGTTCAGTCTTCAAGCGGTCAGCAACTCAAGGTCAATAAATACACTGTCAGTTACGCCCCAATGTCCGTACTAAACAGTAGTGCCAGTGATTGTGGAGTATATGCCTTGAAGCACATAGAATGCCATCTTCTAGGCTTGGACTTATCTCTGGTGAATGACGAAAACATTCGTGAGGCTCGTCAAAAGATTGCTTATGACCTCTGGGAAGCTGCTAATGATCCAGTGCTTGTTTCAAGAATGGCAAAGTTCACTCCTCCAAAGACAATTACAAATCCTCTTGTGGAACTTTAGTGAAGGTCTTTTAGTTATGCCTTGTTTAGGAAGAAGATTGTCAATTGACTCTTTTATTTGACTCTTTAAGTTGTTATTTGACTGTTTTAGTTACTGTTTTATTCTACTCATTTGAATGCAGATTCTTTTAGTTATGCATGTATCTGAGGACATAAACTAAACTAGTACTGACACTTAAAATTAGAAACCACTAAATATACCCTAAATGACACTTAACTAATACAAGCGAATATAGAAACCCCTAAATATACCCTAAATGACACTTAACTAAGACAAGCGAATATAGAAACCCCTAAATATACCCTAAATGACAGTTAACTAAGACAAGCGATTTCAACCCCTTTATATACCCTATAAGGGATTAAAGAAGGACAATCTATTCAAACCAAATTAATCATAACAAATCTTAATAATCAAAATAGATCTTAAAATTTAAAAATGTTAGTAATTAAAAAAAAATCTTAATAATCAAAATATATCTTAAAATTTAAAAAATGTTAGTAATTTAAAAAAAAAATCTTAATAATCAATATAGATCTTAAAATTTAAAAAATGTTAGTAATTTAAAAAAAAATCTTAATAATCAAAATAGATCTTAAAATTTTAAAAAACGTTAATAATTTTAAAAATTCTTAATAATCAAAATAGATCTTAAAATTTAAAAAATGTTAGTAATTTAAAAAAAAATCTTAATAATCAATATAGATCTTAAAATTTTAAAAAACGTTAATAATCAAAAACAAATCTTAATAATAAAATAGAACTTAAAAGTTTTTAAAAATGTTAATCCATGCCAAAAAAATGTTATTAATCAAATCAAAACACATACAAATCTACCCTAAAACCCAATGTCCGATTACAAGCATTGGTTGCCCTAAAAAAAGTCTTATATAAGACCATTACATAGCCACAAACCCTACATATTTCATCGCTCTCATTGTCAATGAAAATGCCGAACATGAAAATCAATGGAGGGATCCCTTCCAGATGCTGGTGTGGGAAGGGGATTATCACCTATGTTTCAAAAACGGAGGAGAATCCATACAGACGATTCTTCAGATGTGAGATTGGTTTGCAGGTAAATGCTTCTCCGTTTGACTCTGTTTCTTCTATAATGGCAATTGACTCTGTTTCTTCTACAATGGCCATTGACTCTGTTGTTCTATTTTGAAACAGAGAAAGAAAGAGAAGCATCTTTTTAAGTGGGTCGACGAGGCTATAATTGATGAGATTCAAAGGATGGATGAGCATCAAACGAGAATTGCTGAGGAGCTTGAAGATCTGAGAAATTCTATGAAGAAGACAATCCAGGAAGAAGTTGTGAAACATAAGAATTCGGCCGATGTAGGTTGTGTAGGATCCATTCTCAGTATTTTATGTTTGTTGTCCAAAAGTGAATGATATTGTAATGGTTCTCTGATTCAAGTTACATTGTCAAGTTAATAATCAAAGATTGAACTTTTCAAATTTCCAGTTATATCGTCAAGTATCCAGTTGCATCAAACTCAATTAGACATGTAAAAAACTGAACATAACTTGCATAAACAGAGAAGAAGAAAACAAATAACTTCCATAGAACCAAGAAGAAAAAAACACAATATCTGAAACATAAAATTCAATTGTCAAACAATCCTGCAATCTGCATCAAACAGAATTCGAGATTAAAATTCTGAAACATAACATCAATAGAACCAAGAAGAAAAAAAACACATAATCTCTGGAAGCAATTCGCATAGAACGAATGAGTATCCTATATTGCTCTATCACATGTTCTCCTGTTGTGACCTCCATTCCCACATCGACTGCATTTGCGAACTTTAGATCCTTCGCTTCCTTGAGACGCACGGATCTTATCTTCAGCTGTCTCATATCTGCGTTTCTTTCTCCTACCCGCAGCTCGTCTACTCTTTGGAGGAAGGACTTTCGACTCCTCCACAGCAGATGGAACTTTCCATGAATCTTCGGGGACACCAATTGGATTTATGCTTTCTTCATAAGCTGACTGCCACGTCGCAGTGGTGTACATGTCGTCTGTGAGTGCGTGTGCTTTTATTCCTACACTGAAGCCTGCTTTTATAGCGTGTCTGCATGGGATTTTTATCAGATCAAATTTCCCACAAGAACATGTGCGTCTGACCAAGTCTACCATGCAGTCGAAACTGTCACCTTGAACCAAAAATCTAAAATCGCTAACTGGGAAGACCTTAAACGTTTTACCCTTCTCAATCCTTCTGTCAATCTTCTTCTCCACAGCAATGGTCAGTGGCTTCGAATGTTTAGAACTTAAAGTTCTACGTTTGAAAAACCATCGAGTCATCATTTCCCTAATGCTGTCCAATAAAGGGATTACTGGAAACTCTCTAGGCGTACGTAAAGCAGAATTTATCGACTCCGCAGGGTTATTAGTCCTAATATCATATCTATAACCCGGAAATTGACAACGAGCCCACTTCCTCACATCGGCATCTATGAGATACTTTCCAATTTCAGGACTAATAGAAAAAATAGCAGTAAACAGCTTACGAAAATCAGCAGCTCGATAAGCTTTTGAAGCCTTGGCAACCAAACCAGCCATACCTTTCCCACTATAATTTGTGACAACATTATTCAGCAAGTGGTGAATGCAAATTCCATGATGAGATTGCGGGTAAACTCTGGCAATAGCTTTAGCAATTGAGGAATTCCTATCAGACACAAAAGCTAAACTATGCTCGTCAACAATTACCACATTAAGCTGTCTCATAAACCACTCCCACGCGAGGTCATTCTCTGAGTCGACAACTCCAAATGCAATAGGATATAAATTAGAGTTTCCATCTAATGCAGTAGCAACCAATAATACTCCTTTGTATTTGCTCTTCAAAAACGTCCCATCCACAACAATAACTTTTCGAATTGCAGCATAGAAACCGCGAACACTCTGACCAAACGAGATGAAGAGGAATCTGAATCTCCCTTTTCTATCACTTTCATAAGCTGTGTGTGACCCTGGATTTGCTTCCTTCATCATGTGCAAGTATTTGGGAATTTTTTCATAACCTTTCTCTGGAATACCTTTCACTGCGTTGATTGCAAACTCACGTGCATCCCATGCCAAAGAATATGATATCTCAACTCCATGTTCCATACGCATATACTGGATTATATCATTTGATTTCGGCCCTTCTTTTGCAGTTTCGTACTTATGCATTATCAAAGTAGCAACTGTTTTTGCTGAAGCTGTCCGAACAGAACCGTTCCTATTGGATGGAGCACAAGAATGCTCAGGTACATATTTTTTTATGATAAAATATGATGAACCTGTTAATCCCTCTGCACGAACACGCCAGCTGCAATCATCATCTGCGCAACGAACGTACCACACTTTTTTATCCGATTTGGCAACCACATAGTCGAAATTATGTTTCATTGCACATAGTTCGAATGCGGCCTTCAAAAGCATTTTGGAACTGAAATGTTGACCCTTCTTCACAACATCCACCAAGGCAAAGCGAAGACTATTTTCATTGCTCTTCTCTTTCTTGCACCTTTTGTCATCATCACTGTCATGTACCTCAACATCTTCTTCTGATTCCATATCAGCTGAATCGTCAGACTCCATAGACACTGACTCTCTGTTAGGCGACTCAGTACCTTCTTCCGCAAGATTAGGCGATTTCATAGTCACACACAACCGCGTCGAACCTTTGATCTTCACATATGTAAGAAAATTACTAGCTTGCCGATCATTGGTGATGATAACAGGTGGTGAGTCGATGCTATTGATCAAATCAGAAGGTAAGTAACTCAGCTCTATACTGACCATGTTTGCATCAATTACGAAGTCTTCACAGACCATAACCTTTAGCTTTTCAAAGCTTGAACTTGTGTCCAAAGTAAGTAACCTGCCTCCTTTTCCTTCATCAACAAGAAATCCCCATCCATGGTTTATCGACGATTTCCACAAACCACATGAAGCATAGATGTGAATCTTCATATTTTAGAGTGACAAAGGTTTGAAGAACTAGGAAATGAAGAAAACTCCTACGATTTTTTTCAGAAATCGTGTGTGGAAGAAGACTAGATTTTAGGAAAAGAAATTAAAAAAGGAAAGAAAAAAGATTTAAACGATTTGCACAATATTTACTAACCGTTTTAGGCTAGATTTTCGGATCTTGCTTTCTCAGAATGTAGAACTTACATACTACCTACGTAGGAACTAGAACGGTAAGTAGAATATGGTATACCACGAAAGTAGATAAGAAGACAAATTTTATAATGTATTTTCTACCGTTGTTGATAAATCAATTAGCGTAGGACTTCAATGCTACCAGAAGTGTAGAGTATGATATGAATGAAGATTTGGTATTCTGCTTGGGTAGTTGCCAATGTATTTCGTGTATTACCCTTCCTACGGTTGGTAGACGACTGTATCTCTTGTTGAGTATATATTCTACATCTCCGTAGATGGTAGATTTGATGTTCAACCACTTTTAACCCATTTTTGAATTTCAGATTCAAAATATTTTAAAATATAAAAATATTTTTTTTATATGCACACCCTTGTCTACATTATGTTTACTATTTTTCTTAATTTTTTTGCATTGTAAAAACATTGATATGAATTTTTATATACAAAAAGGGTAGTGAATGTCCAAAAGTGACAAAAATTGATTTTGTTCTAAGGGGACAATACTATAGTTTAGTTGTTCCATATTACCAATTTTCCCTAATTTTTATTATGTGTGCAAATTTAAACATCAGTCATTTAAATCTAGAGTATCTAATCTATTAATTTAGGGATTATCTATTATTTGAAGTTCTCATTTAAATTTTGGACTCTTTCATAGTTGTTGCTAAAATATATCATGCCTCCTATACAATGCAACCTACCAACTTAAATTAAACCAAATCTTAACCAACATAGATTAGTTAAACCTAACCAGTAACACTTTTATAATATTTTTGGTTAATTTCTTAATATAATTAGATCATATAAAACTGAACCACTCTTAAATCAACGAGTTCCATATCATTCCAGAAATAAGAGAAAAAATATTCGACTCATTTACAACGTAAGCATACAAAGACCGTGTATGCTTATGCTCATTGATCTTCCAAAAACCAAATAATTGTGGCATAGACCAACATAGGCTCATGTTCGTATCACTAACTTTACTTCCATATATTCACTCTTCACCTACATCATATCACAACATACACAGTTATGCAAGAACATGATTTTTTTTTGTTCAAACAACCAAATAATGGTGGCATATGGTCAGTAGATTTTTTAAATATGTTTTTTTTATATATACATTTTACGAGACTATATGTATAAGTTTTTTTTTGAAAAAAGCATAACTATGTGTATAAGTTAAAAGGTAAAAGGTGTGACAATGCAAATTATTATACTAAAAATGAAAGAAGATTAAATACAAACTAATAACAAGTACAACACAATTATAACACTATTAAATTATATATATATTTAATAAAATATTATATATATGTCTAATATGTATATATATATAATGTTACACAAAATATATATAATATTATATACACATATTATATATACCATATATTATTAATTTAAATTTGACAAATCAATTTCCGCCCTTTAGGGCGGGTCCTAATCTAGTTTTTTTTTAATTCAAAGCTGTATGGAAACAATGAATTATGCAATCTTCCGACCGATTGTTCGAAAATCTAATTCTCCCGACCAAGCCATACTACGTGCGTACCTGGATCCACTTGCCACGCAACATCGACCGAGGAAGAGCTGATATATAAGCTCCGATAGAATGAAGAACGTCGCTTGAACTACCATGAAAACCGGTGATTTTGCCGCCTTCAAGCAAGACACTTTTGTATGCTCATTTACGATGACAGGTGTCTTTCCAAACGGCTGAGAGTTTATGCCCTTCAGAGTCTTGAATGCAAGATGCGTTATAGTTTCCGTCTTCGAGCCATCGAGTTTTTCGTAGTAAGCTTTCACAGATGTGATGACATCTTGACCAACCTCGAATACTTCGGTTCCTCGAGATGTCCTTTGTCCGTGCTCGCGTGTTATTCTCTTCTACCGTCTTTTTCGTATTCGAATTTGATATATGATATACGAGAATTTCCTTGACCAACAAAAACTTTTCTTACGTGACCAAAAGCACCATCATCGAATGTTGCTTCACCCTTTCCTCCTACAGCTTCCACTTTGTTGACATTA